>NC_081555.1:4017246-4335527 GCF_963082655.1 Stomoxys calcitrans | reverse complement strand
TTTAGAAATTATCTCTAAAAGCAACATTTTTGGGAAAGTTTCTCTAAAAATAAAATTTTTGGGAAATTTTCTCCAAAACAAACATTTTGGGAAATTTTCTCTAAAAACAATATTTTTGGGAAATTTTCTCTAAAAAAAATTTTGGGAAATTTTTTCTGAAAATAAAATTTTTGGGAGATTTTCTCTAAAAACCAATTTGTGGGGAAAGTGTCCCTAAAAACAAAATTTATGGGAAATTTTCTCTACAAATAAAATTTTTGGGAAATTTTCTTTAAAAACCAACTTTTTGAGAAATTTTCTTTAACAACAAAATTTTTGGAAAATTTTCTATAAAAACCAACTTTTTGATATATGAAAGGGAGGCGGACCCTCCCCCTTACCCTAATTTTCAGAAAAGCCAGATCTCGGAGATGGGTGGTGCAATTTGAGCGAAATTTTGTGTTTGCTTTCTTATGATAACCTGAAAACAAAAATTTGGTATCCAAATTTCGGTCGGGGTACCTAGGGCCGCCCCACCCCCAAAACCTACCAAATATATATATAGACCAATCACGACAATATGGGACTTAAATAAAAGGTATTTGCGAGTAGAATAAGAATATATAATCCAATTGTCCGACCAAGTGTTTGGGGGACCACCTCAACCCCCAAATCACCCCAAAATCGGACATATATACCGACCATGACAATATGCGACTCAAATAAAAGGCATTTGCGAGTAGAATATGAATCTGATATCCAAAAGTGGGACCATGTTTTTGGGTGCCCACCCCTTCCCCAAAACACCCGCCAAACAGGACTTATGTACTGACCATGGCAATATGGGGCTCAAATAAGAGGTTTTTTTTAGAATAGAACACGAATCTGATATCCAATTGTCGGACTAAGTGTTAGGGGGACCACCCCATGGACCATGGCAATATGGGGCTCAAATGAAAGGTCTTTGGGAGCAAAGCAGGAATCTGATATCATTATTCGGGAAAAAAAGTGTCTATGGGGTCACCCCACGCCCATAATACCACGCATATAGGAAGTATTTGCTAACCATTGCAATTTGGGGCTCCAATAAGAGGTTTTTTTAGAATAGAACACGAATCTGATATGTATTTTCAGGGAAATATGGGGCTCAAATGAAAGATATTTGGTAGTAGACTACAAATCTGATATCAACAACTGTCTAGGGGACTTCCCACACCCATAACAACCCCAAATGGGACGTATGTGTTCACCAAGGCAATTTGAGTCTTCAAGACAGGGGAGCTTGATATTGACAGTTTTTAGGGTCCATACCCGAAACCGCACATATTTGCTAACTTTTGCAATAAGGGGTTTAAATGAAAGGTATTTGAGATTAGGAAACGAATTAAATATCTATTTTCGGGGCCAATGTCAGTATGAGGTTCTAATAAATGATATAGAGATATATGAGAATAGAGCACAATGCAGATATATTATCAGGGCTTAGTGTATGGGGGACCACCCCACTCCCCAAAACACCCCTAAATCGGCCATATTTACCGACCATGACAATGTTGGGCTCACATGATAGGTATTGGGGAGTATAGCACGAAATTGATACCGACTTTTGATACTGACCATCGAAATATGGGTCTCTTATAAAGGTATTTGGGAGTAGAATACGAATCTGATATCCAAATGTGGGACCATGTATTCGCGGCACCGCCCTTCCCTTAAGAAAACGAATTTGATAACCTATTTTGGGCCAAGGGTTTGAGGGACTCTTCCTAAAGTAATGGCAATATGGGCTTTAAATAAATGGAATTTGAGAGAAGAGCACGATGCTGATATTTTTTATAGGGTCAAGTATCTAGGGGACCCCTATACGGGCGTAAATTTTTAGAAAAATTTCTCTGAAGACAATATTTTAAAGAATTTTTTAGAAACATTTCTTAAAAGACGATGTATAAAAAAAAATTTTATCTCTTACAACAAAAGGGAGAAAATGTTAAGGGATTTTTTTTTCAGAAGACAAAATTTTCTCTTAAGACCAAATTTTTAGGAAATTTTTAAAAGAGTTCAAAAATTTTCCCATCAATATTCCATTAAGAAACAGGGGCAAACTTCTCACTTCTTATTTCTACTATATGAGCACGTACAAGATTGGGTAAAATAATGGTAGCGACCGAAAGTAGCCAAAATAAAAATGTCTTAATAATTTTTATGTCCATCTAACAGACAGATAAGATACATTTCTATTTCATAATCACAATAAGATAAGATCAGTCATCTATTTCTATGATGGCCATAAAACTTTAGGAGTAAATAAAGCCCTGCAATCAACAGCTAAGATTAATAGCATTGTCCCTTTCATATTGCCAGCATAGAATATATGAAGTAAAGATTAGATCAACTAACCTTTTCTTTTTGTTTCTTTTTAAGATCTCCCTGGGGACATGTTGCAAACTTGTTTTTTTCTTAAATTTGCTTCAAAACAGCATTGTTTCATTAGTCCTTGCAGAACTTCAAAGGGGGACAAAATAGTAACCAAAGTATTCCAATTTATTTTATTTGCAGATCTGCGATAGGATCTTGAAATATTTTGTTGTACTTTATTTTTCTGGATTTTATTAAATTATGCACAAACATGTTGCTCTGTTTTAAGAGAATGAAACCAATATATATTAAGGTTGCTGTAACCTTATGCCTTCTTCGCCTACCATATATGCTCATAGGTGGAAATCTGTTACATGCTGTGCATAACACAAGGACAGACATGAAGGAATGTTTACCCAAGGTATTTCAATCTGTACACTTTGCGGATAATATACACGAGGACAAGGAAACAAATAACACCACCACATATCACCGCAGTACATGTGTGTGTGTGTGGGTGTGCATTAAAAATAGGTTAAAAAGCTAAAGGGGTTAAGTTGAAGTTTTCTTAAATACCAGAAAAACTAAAAAAAAATTAAGGTCTTAAAATAATAAAAAAAAATAAAAATAAAAATTTAAGGGTTAATGACCCTAATAAAAATATATTAAATTTTTTCTAAATATTTATAATTATTCGAAAATTAATTTTAAAAAATTTTCTTAAAATTTCGCTAATTTTGGTTTTCAAATTTTTGTTATTTTGGTATTTTTGGTATATTTGAGCGTATAAATAACAGGTGATGTATAAGTAACCCATTCCTAATAATATTATTCTCATATTGACTTATATGGCTTTGCTGCTTCTCTATTATCTTTTCTAATTTTTACATTCATCATTATGTTGTTTTTTCTCGGAGCAAAATGTGTTCCCTTACTGCCACTGGTAGCGTATTAGTAACATTAATTACTAGTGCCAGGGGGTGTATGCGTTATCTATGCCTAATTAATATTAAACATACGCAATGAGGCATTACCATGCAGCTGTGTCTACATTACGGCTAATCAATCAAATCGTTAGTTATATTCATTTGCCCGATGTGCGACAACACCAAGAGTCTGTATACACAGACTCATATGTTGTGATATCAATTTACAAATTCGGCGCCACTTGTTTTTGCCTCAAACGCCAAAAAAAAATTATCTACTTAAAATGACGCTGTAGGTTGATATCTTCAGAAACTTGCTTACCACCCTCAACCACCAAACCCCTCAACAGAAATGTATTTATCCTTGCTTATATAGAAAATCTTATAGCAGCCCCACACCCCCCGACCCCTTGTATGACTGTGTGCATATACAATGAATTCATTCACATGTATTTTGTACTGTGTGCTTTATTTATTTATTTATTTGGCTGTCTCCTCCCTACTCTTCTGTGGGTTGGTTTCCTTTGGCTGTATAATGAAGGCGACAAAATATAATTTATGAAAATCCCTGCAATGATTTAGGTGAACACATATAGCACTTTCAAACAAAAACGCTTACATTACAATTTCCAATGAGCGCAGAGACATACAGGAATAGCAACAAAGCAAAAAACAACATTAAGACAAACAGCAGCAGCTTAAGAATGAAGCCTTACTTTAGGACATATGTGACTGTGTTTTTTTATTTACTTAGTTGGTCTTCTAACTGCATGGCAACACTAACTGTCTGTCTGTCTGTCTGCATGACTTTTTGAGTGTTTTGAGCCCTGTTGTAAGGTTTACAAGATAATCTAATTAAATTGAATTGAATCAAAGCGTCTTGCCATCCGTTTTAATTCAATTATTGGTTGTCATCATCATTTCCGTATCCCTGAGGCATTTGCACGCGTGTTTACATATTTATTGAAATATTTGTAGCAGCAACCCAAATCAAGAAAAGAAATCTTAGCCACCAACCGACAAGCAAGAGGAAGTATATCTTAAGCACAAAATGCCAAATAAAATATTGTGAGATGATTCATTAAGCACGCATTTCGCACATGCACATACAAAAGCAACAACCACAACAACCACGCATTAACAGTGGCAGTTAGAATTATAAGAACAGAAGTGAAAAAACAAAATATTACATTGTTTACCATAGAAAGAAGGTTTTGTTTTACAAAAAATTGGAAAATAAAATTTCCTTGGATTAATAAGAAAAAACCAAAAAATAAATAAATAAAAATAAAAAAAATTAAAAAAAAAATAAAAATTCAAAAAAAATTAAAAATTAAAGAAAAATAAAAAATTAAAAAAAAAATTAAAAAAAAATTAAAAAAAAAATTAAAATTAAAAAAAAAATAAAATAAAAATTAAAAAAAAAATAAAAATAAATATTAAAAAAAAAACAAATAAAACCAATAAAAACTAAAATCATTAATAAAAATAAATAAATATAAATAAAAAAAATAAAATATTAAACAAACAAAAACAAAAATAAAATATTAAACCAAACAAAAAAAAAAAACAAAAAGAAAAAATTAACAAACTAAAAAAAAATTATATTTAAACAAAAAAACCAAAAATTGATATAGATGTAGAAAGGGGAAAAAATATTAAAATAGAACTAAAAAATAAAAATTATAACAAAAAAAATAAAAAAAAACTAAATAATATTTTATCTATATACATAAAAAAGTGGCGTGACTGGCTGATTGACCGACTAACCTACTGACTGACTGACCATCGCCCAGCCCAAACGGCTAAAGCTACAATCAAGAAATTTTGCATGAATGTTGGTCTTGGGTCATAGGCACCGGGTAAGGATGGATTTGGAGATATTCTAATGTTTAGGTACTAACATTTACCAAAAAGTACGAAATGGTACATACTAGAATTATGTTAATAAAGAGCGTCTCGAAAAAATAAGGTAAGGTAAAATTTTTTTTTTGGAAAATTGTACCGGAAGTGGGAGAAATAGTATGTTTAGTATCGCAATTCGTACTATTTTGGGTACTTTCTATGTTAGTTGAGCTGGAACTCTGAATTTTGGAACATAGGTACACTTTGGCAACCATAATTGGGTGACTATAAGACTTTTTTTTGAAGTTTGTCCATTTAGGTACGAAAAAAAGTACCAAAAAAGTACGAAATGGGTGAACTTTGTACGGGGCGGATGGATACAGGTAGAATTTTGAAATTTGACTTAAAAGATATCTGGTGCAAAAGAAAAAGAAACAAGCAAGAGCGTGCCAAGTTCGGCCGGGTCGAATCTTATATACCCTCCACCATGGATCGCATTTGTCGAGTTCTATGCGCGGTATCTCTTTTTAGGCAAACAAAGAATATTGAATAAGAAATGTTGTGCTATTGGAGCTCTATCAAGTCCGATTCGGACCATAAATGAATGCTGAACATTGTAGATGTCATTGTGTAATATTTCAGTTCATTCGGATAAGAATTGCGCTTTGTAGGGGCTCAAGAAGCCAAATCGGGAGGTTTATATGGGAGCTGTATCAAGCTATTGATCAATTCAGACCGTATTAGACACGTATGTGGAAAGACATGAGAGAAGCCGTTGTAAAAAATTTCTGTCAAATCGGAAGAGAATTGCGCCCCCTAGAGGCTCAAGAATTCAAGATCCCACATCGGTTTGTATGGCAGCTATATCAGGTTATGTACCGATTTACGCCATACTAAGCACAGTTATTGGAAACCACAACGAAACACCTCATGCAAAATTTCAGCCAAATCGGATGAAAATTGCGCCCTCTATTGTCTCAAGAAGTCAAGATCCAAGATCGGTTTTTATGACAGCTATACCAGATTATGAACCGATTTGAATCATACTTAGCACAGTTATTGGAAGTTACAACGAAACACCTCATGCAAAATTTCAGTCAAATTGGACGAGAATTGCGCCCTATAGAGGCTCAAGAAGTCAAGATCCCTGATCGGTTTATATGGCAGCTATATCAAAACATGGACCGATTTGCGCCATACTAAGCACAGTTATTAGAAGTCATAACAAAACACCTCATGCAAAATTTCAGTCAAATTGGACGAGAATTGCGCCCTCTAGAGGCTCAAGAAGTCAAGATCCCTGATCGGTTTATATGGCAGCTATATCAAAACATGGACCGATCTGCGCCATACTAAGCACAGTTATTGGAAGTCATAACAAAACACATCATGCAAAATTTCAGCCAAATCGGTTGAGAGTTGCGCCCTCTAGAGGCTCAAGAAGTCAAGATCCAAAATCGGTTTATATGGCAGCTATACCAGATTATGAACCGATTTGAATCATACTTAGCACAGTTATTGGAAGTCATAACAAAACACCTCACGCAAAATTTCAATCAAATCGGATGAGAATTGCGCCCTCTAGAGGCGCAAGAAGTCAAGACCCAAGATCGGTTTATATGGCAGCTATATCAAAATATGGACCAATTTGGCCCATTTACAATCCCAACCGATCTACTCTAATAAGAAATATTTGTGCAAAATTTCAAGCGCCTAGTTTTATTCCTTCCAAAGCTAACGTGCTTTCGACAGACAGATGGACGGACATGGCTAGATCGACTTAAAATGTCATGACGATCAAGAATATATACACTTTATGGGGTCTTAGACCCATATTTCGAGGTGTTACAAACGGAATGAGGAATGACCCTCCTATGGAGAGTATAAAAACAAAATAATATCTTATCTCTTATATAAAAATTAAATTGTTGCACTTTGTTTGTTTATTTTTTGTTTGATTGTTAGTTTTTTTGCCTGATCCGTGTAGACTCTGAACCGTATAGACTTAAAATCCGGGCCGCGAGAGGGACCCTCCGCCATAACCAAATTTTCACAAACGCCAGATCGCAGAGATGCGTGCACCGATTTAAGCGAAATTTTGTATGCCACCTCAGGGTGCCCCAAAAACACAAAATTGGTATAAAATGTTTGGGTCAAATAACCTGGGGGGACGCCCCATCCCAAAACCCACCGGGACGGACATGTTTACCGATTATGACAATATGGGTATCAAATGAAAGGTATTTAAGAGTAGATTACAAATTTGGTACACAAATTTCGCCCAAAGTGTTCGGGGGGTCCCCCACCCCCGAAAAACCCCCCTAACAGTATTCTTTCACCGTTTTGGGCAATAGGGGTATCAAATGAAAGGTATTTAAAAGTAGAGTGCAAATCTGACATAAAAATGTATTCCTTGGTGTCTGAGGGGCCTCTCAATCCCCCCAAACCCCCCTCCAAGCACCTTTAAGCACCTTTCACAACTCTCCCTTCATTACTCTCAAACAAAGAATTTTCCAACATTTTCTCCCAATTTATGTTGTCCTAAGTAGTTTTGCACCGCACTGTATTTGTTTGGCCAAAGTCTAAATATGATGTATATACACATATATAACGGTCGTGGAAAATCTCAGCATGGTAGCTAATTCCCAGGATACATTTTTCTTCTTCTTCTTCTTGAATATTAATATTTATGCTGCCTACTATACAAATACAAAAAAAAACGGCAAGGGGACAAACGAAGACGAAGACAACAACAACGTACAAAATACTTAGCACAGTTTCCACGTGTTTAGGTTTTCTTTCACTCCAAGAACGATTTATTTGTAGTCCTCGGAGAGATTAGGCATTGTGGCATTTTTCTTTTTTCCCAGACTTTTGCTGGCTATATTTTGTGTTTTTGTTTTTGTTCATTAGGCTACGAAAAGTTTGTTACATAGCCAAGACCAAAAATGGAAACAAGGAATCGTTAAGTAAAAAAACCAAAAACAAATTCACGTTATCTCTATCCTATTAAATACAAGAGGTGTTTTATAAATGTTTAATTTAGCTTGAATACATTCATTGAAATAATTATTCATTGCAAATACCTTTTTGTGTAATGGACATTCAAAGAGCAAAGAGCCCAAAGTCGGTTTAATGGATTCTCAAGTCCATGTGGAAGTTATTTCAGCGATTTGCTCTAGTGCATCTGACATGCCAAGGACATTTCGTTCGGTGAATTTGTGTGTGTGTGTGTTTTTTTTTTGTAGGACAGAAAAAAATGGCATTAAAGTGCAGGCAGGATGCTTGATATATGAAAAGCTGTCAAAGTAACACTCAATAACAAGGGCATATACAAAAACAACAACAACAACAGCATCTACAGCAACAGTGACAGCAACAGCAATGGCAGTAGGGTACCAAAATAAAAACAAAAGTCTCGATCAAGGTCATGAACCAACACAACCAACACAATGGGAAGAGCCCAAGGAATTACGTGTAGGTGTAAGCCTACATGAAAGTACACACAAAAACACTTACCTTTCTAATGGATTATTAAGGAAACAACGACAACAACAACAACGAAAAAATGTTTATTTTTACACTTGTAAACGAATACCAAAAAAAAATATGAATTTTCCCAAGAAGTCAGAAAAATGTAATTAAAATGGGTTTCTAGAGAAAAACAAAGTGTTTTTTTTCAATTTTTTTTTTTGAATATTTAAAGAAAAAAAGAAAAGAAAATCTATATAAAAGTAATGCTTCCCTACTGGCGTATAAGCAATATTAATTATCGTAGGTTCCAGGGTGCGTATGAGGTATACTTATATTAATATAAAGTATAATTTCTGAACATCAATATAAAATAAACTTTAAGGTTTCTTGTTAAATGGAACTGAAGCTTGTGTAAAAGCAGCGGCAAAAAAAATAATTTTGTACCATTCACCTTGAAATAAGGAAAGACTGGCATTGACACTCTAATAACAAAAATTAATATAGATCTGAGACCCCATATAATACCATCTAATATTTTAATCGGAAAAAAAGTCTGACGAAATCATATCCAAAAAAACGCTGAAAATTCACAAAATAAATACAAACTGGGTATGCTGATAACCATCGAAGAAAAATCTTTTTGATATTGGGTTTAAAAGATACAAAGGAATTGATACTAAAATAACCCTATTCCAAAAGAAAGGTGACTAAAACTACCCCTTTCCAAAAAAAAGGGTACTAAAACTATCCCATTTCAAAAGGATAAGGGAGATAAAAATACTCCTTTCCAAAGAATCAGTACTACAACTACCTTAATCAGAGGAAAGGGTAATAAAACTACCTTAACCAAAGCAAAGGGTATTGATCTACACATAACCATAGAAAAGGATACTTAAACTACCCTTTATCAATGGAAAAAGTACTTACACTATTCTTTCCCTAAGTAAAAAATACTGAAAACAAAGCAAGAGTATTGAAATTAAAACGACCCCTTCCCTAAGAAAAGTGTACTAAAACTTAAACTTTTCATTCTTTTCATTTTATTGTTGGTTTAAACAGCTTATACAAATGTATTTTTATTTCTTGCTTCTGTTTCAAAAAAAAAAAAACAGTCTCTGCATTTGTGATGTATTAAATGTATCAAGGGGCGGTCTGGAATTATCGTGATTTCGACCTTTGCCAGAGGCCTAGACAGACTGCAATGCCACCAAAAGATTTCATGCTTCCACCTACTCACTAATTAGTGAGCAGGTAGAAGCATGCCCTTTGAATGAAATGTTGGGTCCTGTTATTCAACCAGGTTTTATTGCGCAGTAAGAGAAAAGTTAAATTCTAACAGCCAACATCAAAAAGACATCTAAATAGCATCAACAACACACACCAAGCCACAGACTTGTTATCCAGACAAACTTTGCTTGCCATAGAATAACTTTTCAATATGAGCATAGTAGCCACATATTTCTCGACGTGCTGATTGTGCGGTTATTCATTCCTTTGCGCTTCTTTAGATTGGTCACAAACCCTTCAGTACCCCTTTCGATAAAAAAAAAGAGGATCTAAAAACTAAACTTTCCTTTCTCTAAGAAAAGTGTACAAAAAATTAATCTTTTCCCAAGAAAAGTGTACTAAAACTACAATTTCCTTAAGAAAAGTGTACATAAACTCACCTTTCTTATAAAAAGGGTATTAATACTCCACTATCCCTAAGAAATGGGTACTAAAACTACACTACTATCTCTAAGAAGGGATAGTAAGACTCAAATTTTTTCTAAGAAAGGGGTAATAAAAGTAAACTTCTCTTTCCCTAAGAAAGGGTGCTAAAAGGGTACATTTTCCTAAGAAAGGGGACTAAAACTACCCTTTCCCTAAAAAAGGCTGCCAAAACCAGCCTTTCCCTAAAAAAACGGTTCTAAAACCAGCCTTTCTCAAACAAAAAGGTACGAAAACTAACCTTACCCTAAGAAAATAATACAAAAACTACCCTCTCCCTAAGAAAAGTATAAAAAACTACCCTTTCCCAAAGAAATGGATAAAAAAACTCGACTTCCCTAACAAAGGGTATTAAAACTACCCTCTCTCTATGAAAAGGGTACTAAAACTACCCTCTCCCTATAATGAGGGTACTAAAACTACCCTATACCTATAGAAAGAGTACTAAAACTACCCTTTCCCATGAAAAGGGTACTAAAATTGGCCTTTGCCTATGAAAGGGTACTAAAACTACATTTTCCCAAAGAAGAGGATACTAACTACCTTTTTCTTAAGTAGAGAGAGCTAAAACTGCCTTTTTCCCGAGAATGGGTTACTAAAAATACACTTTTCATAAGAAAATGGAACTAAAACTAACCTCTCCCTAAAAAGGGTACCATAACAACATTTTCCTTACGAAAAGAGTGCTAAAACTACCCCTACCATAAAAACGGTTACTAAAGCTACCTCTTGCCTAAGAAAAGGGGTACCAAAACTACCCGTTTCCTAAGAAAAGCCTAAAACTACCCTTTCTCTAAGAAAAATTTACTACATCTACCATTTCCCTAAGAAACGGGTTATAATACTACCCCTTCCCAACGCAAATGATAGTAAAACTAGTCTTTCCCTAAGAAAGGGTACTAATACTACCATTTCCATATGAAAGGGTACTAGAACTACACTTTTCCTAAGAAAGGAAGACTAAAACTACCCTATACCTTAAAAAAGCGAACGGAATCTAAAACCACATTTTTCCTAAGAAAAGGGAACTAGAACTACTCAAACAGCTCTTTTCCTAAGAAAATGTTTCTAAAAATATCTTTTCCCAAAGAAAAGGACTAAATCTACCTTTTCCGTAAGAAAATGTCACTAAAACTACCCTTTCCCTAAGAAGAGGGTCCTTAAACTACCCTTCCTTAAGAAAAGGGTACTAAAACTACCCTTTCTCTAAGAAAAGGATACTAAAACTACCTTTCTCAAAGAAAAGTATACAAAAACTAATTTTCCCTAAGAAATGGGTACTAAAACTACCATTTTGTTATGAAAAGGGTACTAAAACCATCCTTTCCCTAAGAAAAGGGAACTAAAACTACCTTTTCCGTAAGAAACTGATACTAAAACTACCCTTTCTCCAAGAAAAGGGTAATAAAATTACCCTTTCTCTAAGAAAAGGGTACTGAAACTTCGCTTACCCTAAGAAAAGGATACAAAAACCACACTTTCTCAAAGCAAAGGGTACAAAAACTAACCCTTCCCTAAGAAATGGGTACTAAAACTACTACTTTCCTATGAAAAGGGTACTAAAACTACCCTTTCCCTACGAAAAGGGTACCATTTCTCTAAGATCACCATTTCTCTAAGAAAAAGGTACTAAAACTACCCTATCCCCAAGCAAAGGGTGCTAAAACCATCCTCCCTCTATGAAAAGGGTACTAAAAGCATTATTTCTCTAAGAAAAGGGTCCTAAAAGCATTCTTTCCCTATGAAAAGGGTAAACAAACTACCCTTGCCCTAAGAAATGGATACAAAAACCAACCTTTCTCAAAGAAAAGGGTACAAAAACTAACCTTTCACTATGAAACGGGTACTAAAACTACAACTTTCCTATGAAGACGGTACTTAAACCAGCCTTTCCCTAAAAAAAGGGTGCTAAAACTACCCCTCCCGTAAGAAACGGGCACTAAAACTGCCCTTTCCCTGAGAGAATGGTACTACAAATATCCTTTCTCTAAGAAAAGGATACTAAAACTAAGAAAAGGATAAGAAAAGGGTACTGAAACTACCTTTTCCGTAAGAAAAGGACCATAGAACCATTTTCCTAAGAAAAGGGGTCTTAAACTACCTTTTCCCTAAGAAAAGGGTACTAAAACTACCTTTTCCCAGGAAAAGGGTACTAAAACTTCCCTTTCCCAAGAAAAGGGTACTAAAACTACGTTTTCCACAAGAAAAGGGTACTAAAACTTCCCTTTCCCAAGAAAAGGGTACTAAAACTACGCTTTCCACAAGAAAAGGGTGCTAAAACCATTCTTTCTCTAAGAAAAGGGTGCTAAATGCATTATTTCCGTAAGAAAAGGGTTCTAAAAGAGTTCTTCCCTTAACAGAAGGGTACACAAGCTACCCTTACCCTATGAAAAGGGTACTAAAACTACCCTTTCCTTAAGAAAAGGACAATAGAACTACCATTTTCCTACGAAAAGGCTACTTAAACTACCCCTTCCCTAAGAAAAGGGTACTAAAACTACCCATTCCCTAAAAAGCGGACTGAAACTACACTTTCCCTAAGAAAAGGGTACTAAAACAACCCTTTCCCAAGAAAAGGGTACTAAAACTACCCTTTCCCCAAGCAAAGGGTGCTAAATCCATCCTTTCTCTAAGAAAAGGGTGCTAAATGCATCATTTCCTTAAGAAAAGGGTGCTAAATGCATTATTTCCTTAAGAAAAGGGTTCTAAAAGCATTCTTTTCCTTAAAAAAAAGGGTACACAAGCTACCCTTACCCCAAGAAATGGATACAAAAACAAACCTTTTTCAAAGAAAAGGGTACAAAAACTACAATTTTCCTATGAAGAAGGCACTTAAAGCAGCCTTTCCCTAAGAAAAGGGTGCTAAAACTACCCTCTCCCGTAAGAAATGGGTACTAAAACTGCCCTTTTCCTGAGAGAATGGTACTACAAATATCCTTTCTCTAAGAAAAGGATACTAAAAATACCCTTTCCATAAGAAAAGGGTACTAAAACTGCCCTTTTCCTTAAAAATGAAAGTAAAATCACATTTTTCCTAAGAAAAAGATACTAAAGCTACCTTTTCCCAACGAAAAGGGTACTAAAACTACAATTTCTCTAAGAAAATAGTACTAAAACTACCATTACCCTAAGAAAATGCTAGTGAAACTACCCTTTCCGAAAGAATACGGAACTAAAACTACCCCCTCCGAAATAAAATGGTACTAAATTTACCATTTTCGAAAGGAAAATATACATAACCTACCCATTACATAAGGGTCTTATAGCCTTATTTACTTTCAAAAAACTTAATTTTACTATCGCTGTAAGCAAGTGCGTATAAGTTATATTAATACAAATGTACCACAGATCGTATGATTTATAATTTCTATTAATAAGTATACGCCAAGCGTAACAACATATCTATCTAGGCCATTAAATACTAACAATCAAATGTGTGAATGTATTCTGGTACTTTTAAAATTCATTTGCTTTTGCGTCAATTTTAATTGCAGCCATAAAATTAAAATTCTCTTTTGCATAAAAACTATTTGCCTTCTCTTTAATTCAATTACTTTCAATATTAACCTCTGCGTTTAACACTCCTGCTTGTGCCCAATTCTTGTTTTCAAGCCAACCACATTTGATCATGCAGTTGAATATTTTCTTTGTTTTGTGTTTTTCGCTTAACCCAAAACAAAATGAAGGAGAAAAAAAACAAACTCAAGTGTCTTGTGTACGCCAGTATCGAGGTACAGAAAAACAATCCACTTGACAGAAATATAGCTGCCATCAACAGATTCCCACTTTTGTGCAATGCTGGTGTTTTTGTTTTTGTTTTTTATTTTTCTGCATACAATACAAATTATGGACAATTCATTCCTTCATTCTCATTGGCTGCTACGATGCTTTTGCGAATGTCAGTGGCCTTAACCGCAATATGCTACCAAATTAAAGAAAGCTTCTGTTATTTATGCGTAATAATGCACTCGATTGTTAAAAGAGGTCAATGGAAATTTATTGATGTGCAATTGCACCAGGCAAAAGGGTATTTTACACTTAATAGATGACCTTAAAGGAAAAAGAACGGAAAGCTTTGAAGATAGGAGAGAGTTTTTTTTAATAGCATATAAGAATTAAGCAAAAATATTGAGAAAATAAGGACTTTTTATTTTGCATCACAACTACATGGAAACTTTTTTGGAAAATTTGCATACTTTCGAACTGTTCTATCAGTTTTGGGAAATAATTTCTCATTCAAACTCATTCAAGCATGGCTTTGCTTCTGTTTTAGTATACCCCTGCATGTGTTTTCCTGTTCACATTTCCAACTTTCATTTCTTGTGTGCACATTCTGGCATCCCCTGCTCAGAGGGGTTAATATAATTAATGTTCTATGATCAAAGTGAAATATTGAAAACAAAAAGAAAATCAACATCCTAACCCTGCTACCTCCCTGTCAGGTGTGCTTCAAGAGCATAGAATTCTTTCCTGGTCCAACAATGAAGTGGTGGTTAAACAACACCTCTGGCGTTGAAAGAGTAGCAGAAGTAAAATTGATTTATTTCAATCACTAAAACAACCACAACATGGACCAGCAACCCGACTGCCGACTGCCAACTCCCAATTGCCCCCCTCCCCACACTTGCTTTGCAGCTACAACTAGCCCATAATATGTTCTACCCAAGTTCAAGTGCTCTTCAAACTCAAAGTTTTACCAAGAAAAAATAAACCCAAAAGCAAAAGTTTGCTGCCACAATAAATTCTGATGCCATTCAAACACTCAACAATTGTAATTGAGCACTGGAGACTTGGAAGTAATTATTTTGCTCCACAATCTTAAAATGAAATTAGTAAAACCTGAAATTAGGAGAGCCAACAGAACGCAGAAAATCAGAAAAATGAAAACACATAAAATTGAAGGACCAACTTTGGCCTTTGGATGGTATTAAAGGCCACACAGCATAGCCTTTGGGAAAGGCAGAGCAGCCCTTTAAAAATTTCACCTCACGCCAAGGCCATTTGGTGAATTGTTTTTTTTTTTTTTTTTTTGGGGAGTAAAAATTATTTTCACACTTTTCACTGTTTTCTCCAATGGGTATGGACTGCCCTCTAGAGTTTGTCCCATTGATAATTTTCAATTATAGTGAAATTCAATCGCTTTTCTCCCTTTTGGCCAACAAAACGAAAAAAAACAGTAGATTTTTAGAAAGGCAAGGTAGCTTGCTTACAATTTTAATGAGAAATAGAGTAGAAAATTCTACCCAAAAAAACAAAAAACCCCTAAAAGCGAAAGGCAGCATTGAGAAATGAGATTTCTATTGTTGTTATGGCACCAACTGTTTATGTAGATGGCGATGGCGATGGTGACAGTGGTGATGATGATTTTCTCCCTCAAAATGAAAGAAAAGAATTTAAATGAAGGCCAAAACAAAACAAAAAACAACAACACCGCGCACCAGTGACTCAGTTTGTAATTGAACACTGCGATTTCAAAATCGTTGTCTACCATCTCCACTGCATGAAACCATTCGAAATTTATATTTCTTAGTTATAGAAAGAACGAGTGAGGGCAAGAGAGCGGCAGAGCGGCAGTGAGGGGTCCCCCAGGGCTCTTGTTTATCCCTGTTTTTTTTTTCTCTATTGCTTTGTGTTTAGAGGACATGTCCAGCAGCTATCACAGCTCCATTGTGTGACATTAAATTTCATTACGTCAACAATGAGACACTTAGAGGTAGTACGAATGAGGAGGAGAGCCGAATGGAGAAAATAAGTAACGGGTGTTTTTTTTTAAAGATTACAAAACAAGTAAAAACGCTTAAAGTTCGACCCAGCCAATAGTCTAGTTTTAATACTTTTTTCCTTGAGAAGAATAGTTGTATTGGGTTGCCCAAAAAGTAATTGCGGATTTTTCATATAGTCGGCGTTGAAAAATTTTTTCAACGGCTTGAGACTCTGTAATTGCATTCTTTCTTCTGCCAGTTATCAGCTGTTATTTTTAGCTTGCTTTAGAAAAAAGTGTAAAAATGTGTATTTGATTAAAGTTCATTCTAAGTTTTATTAAAAATGCATTTACTTTCTTTTAAAAAATCTGCAATTACTTTTTGGGCAACCCAATAGTACCTTTGAATGATTGATAGATCGCTTTCCAGTAGGGGTAGGGTAGTTTTAGTAGCCTTTCACTTGGGATTGGGTAGTTTTAATACCCATTCCCTTGGAGTAGGGTAGTTTTAGTATCCATTCCCTTGGGTAAGGGTAGTTTTTGTACCCTTGTCTTTGGGGTAGGATAGTTTTAGTACCCTTCCCCTTAGGGTAGGGAAGTTTCAATACCCATTCCCTTGGAGTAGGATAGTTTTAGTACCCATTCCCTTGGAGTGGGGTAGTTTTAGTACCCATTACCTTGGTTTAGAGTAATTTTAGTCATGGCTAGGTTAGAGTTAGGTTAGGTTTAGATGGCAGTCTGCCATCAGTCTCACTTAGACGTTTTTGTCCATTCCAAAACATGTAAAAACGCTTAAAGTTTGATCCAGCCTATAGTTTAGTTTTAGTACCTTTATCCTTGAAGAAGAATAGCTCTAGTACCTTTGTATGGTTGATAGATCTCTTTACAGTAGGGGTAGGGAGTTTTAGTAGCATTTCGCTTGGGATAGGGTAGTTTTAATTCCCATTCCCTTGGAATAGGGTAATTTTAGTATCTATTCTCTTGGGTAAGGGTAGTTTTTGTACCCTTTCCTTGGGGTAGGATAGTTTAAGTACCCTTTCCTTAAGGGGTAGGGAAGTTACAATACCAGGTTAGGGTTAGGTTAGGTTTAAGCGGCAGTCTGCCATCAGTCTCACTTAGACATTTTCGCCCATTGTGATACCACAGGAACAGATGATCCATCCAGATCGCTTTAAAAAGCCCAATAACTTGCGAAAGTTCATATCCGCTAAATCAGACAGGTTCTCAAAGAAATGAGAACTGCTAGTGCGGGACACACACATAAGGTGTTCTTCTTCTTTGATGTCCTCACAGCTTCCGCAAAAGTCATTGCTGGCAACCTTCAGTCTGTCAGCATGTTTTCCGATTATACAGTGATCTGTCATGACGGACACAATGACTGAGACGTCTGTTCTAGCCAATGACAGCACGAAAGTAGACCTCTTCAAGTCTAGATTAGGCCACATAGTTTTGGAATATTCACAGCACCCTCTTTTCAACCTAACCCAAGACCATTAATTGGCAGATTGGTCTATATGGCAGCTATATCTATATAAACTCTGATCTGGACCATATGCTGGTCGGATGACGGGAGGCTTAATACAAGTCACTGTGTAAAATTCCAGCGAAATCGGGTAATAAATGCAGCTTTTATCGGCTTAAGACCCTTAATCGGCTGATTGGTTTATATGGCAGCTATAACTGAATATAGTCCGATGTGGACCAGATTTGAGTCGAATGTCGGGAGGCTTCAATCAATTCACTATTTCAAATTTCAGCGAAATCGGATAATAGTTGCGGCTTAAGACCCTCAATGGAAAAGTGTAGTTGGAGTACCTTTTTCCCTTGGGGATGAGTATATTTAGTACCATTTTGCATAGGGGAAAAGTAGATTTAGTACCTTTTACATTTCGAAGGAGTAGTTTTTGTACTTTTTACTTTGGGGGAAAAGAATTTTAGTACACTTCCCTTTTTCCCTTGGGAAATACCATTTCGCTTGGGGAAGGGTTGTATTAAAACCTTTTCACTTGGGGAAGTGTAGTTGGAGTACATTTTTCCCTTGGGGATGAGTATATTTAGTACCATTTTGTATGGGGGAAAAGTAGTTTTAGTACCTTTTTCATATCGGAGGAATAGTTTTAGTACCTTCTTACATTGGGGGAAATTAATTTTAGTACACTTCTTTTTTCCCTTGGGAAAGTGTAGTTTAAGTAGGTATTTCCTTGAGGAATTGGAGATTTAGTACCTCTTCGCTTGGGGAAGGGTTGTATTAACACCTTTTCTCCTGGGAAAGTGTAGTTTGAGTACCTTTTTATCTTGGGGGAGAGTATATTTAGTACCATTTTGCATGAGGGAAAAGTAGATTTAGTACTTTTTCCATTTCAAAAAAGTAGTTTTTGTGCCTTTTTACATTGGGGAAAAGTAAATTTAGTACACTTTCCTTGAGTAAGAGGAGTTTTAGTACCTTTCCCTTTGGGAAGGAAAATGTTAGTACCTTTTCTCTTGCGAAAGGAGAATTTTAGAACCCATCTGGGGGAATGTAGTTTTTACACCCATTTTCATTGGCACGTTGTAGGACTCATTCTCATATATGAAAAGTTTGGAATATTCCTGCACAAATTTACATTTTTTTATTTCGATAAAACTATTTCCATTCAATGTCACTCTAAAGAGCAACACCCCATCATGCATTTCATAGTTTCTTTGAAAGACATCTGATTCGACTTGCTTTTCACCACGTAGTGTTCTACTTCGTTTGTGGCATTTTCCACAATAATGCCAACGTTAGTCCGGGCCAGCATCGTAAAATGCGAAACAACTGTCCATTTGTCACAGTCATGAATTAAATTTAAAATCATGATGTCTGCTGCCAAGCAAAGAAAAAAACACAAAAACCATTTTCGTTTCATGCTTTTATCTTTAATGAATTTTATCAATATTCTAATGTGTTTTCGTTGTTTCTGTTTATGATTTCTTTATAGGTATTCGAGTGTTTGTTATCATGGTTCAGCGGTTGAAGTACCTTTTCCAGCCTTTGGTCAGTAAATGACATTTACAAGCAGTTGTCCATAACCCCCCAAATACAGGCAGCTGGAGAAAGATCAATAAACTCGCAACATTTTCTCCGTTAAGCTCACTTTGGCTGCCTGCCTGCATGATAAGCTAATTGCTCCTTAGAAGAAACCACCACAGGAGGACTTAGTAGTTGTTGTGAGTTTGATTAAATCCTAAAATGCTGCATTCCTCCATGCAGGAGCATCAACAACAACAACATGAACAAACTCATCAAACTAGCGCAATATCAACAATATCCAACAAAAGAGCACAGCAGCCACTCCAACAGTCGCAACAGTCGGGTGAAGCGGCGTATAGAAATGCTGAACTGCGACCCTTAACTGTAAGTCAATTGGATACGGCCAACAATGGTGTCGGTCGCCCTAGCCAAAGGCTCAATAGACAAGATTCCGATACCAGCTCATTTGCTGGTCGCAGAACACGTCTAAAAGACGGCGGTGTCGGAGGAGGTGGTGGTGGTGGTGGCGGCAACTCCCATACAATGCATTCCAACGAAACTCCCACAGGTGTGCTAGTGAACTCGGCGGCTGAATCACGTCATCGGCGTGGTGACAGTACCCGCAGTCAGCTAAGAAAACCCAGTTCCTCCAGCGTTCGCCCAACTTCAAACGCTGGTCAATACAGTGGCATGGCGGCCAATAATGCTCGAACACCAAATGATCCAACAACACAAAGCCATGCTGCAAAGTCTGCCACCTCACAGCTCAATAACCCTGCAATGCATCAACAACGCCATCAACCAACCCACCAAAGTTCTGCTACAGCCGCCACTGTTTCCTCCTCATCGACCACCAACAACAGCCACCACCATAGAAATGCCAACAAAAAACCCGCCAGCGATCGCAGTGATGATGAACGTCTTAGCAACACCAGCGGTGAGCCAAGGCGAATGCGGCGAAGACGCTCGCGCCGCAGAAACAAACACGATGGCATGTCAGGTGGGGGCGGCATGTCTTCGTCGTCGAGCTCCTCCTCCTCGTCGTCGGGCTCTTCAACGGGCTCGAGTTGTAATGGTTCCTGCAGTTCGGATGATGGTGATTCGTCTACCTCGTCGGGTGAACCGAATTTGCCGTATCCGGGTTTTCCTGAAGTCGCCTTGAAGTATCTGACACAGGATACAAGGCCACGCAATTGGTGCCTGATGCTGATAACGAATCCATATCCTTTTTTAAGCAAATACTTGATTTTTAAAGCAAATCATTTTTTTTATTTAATTTTTTTCTTTTGGGACAAAACGACAACAAAAGACTACCAAGGTTTTAAAGCAAAAGGGCAGTTTTGTTCAAAAACGGGGTGGGTAAGGCATTAACATAGCCATCAGAAATAAAACAAACAATAGCGGAATTTCACAAAAAAAATGCTAGTGGCCTCAAGAGAATGGGTATAAAATCTCTTGGTGAAGTGTAGTTCTAGTACCCATTCCCTTTGGAAAGGGTGGTTTTAGTAGCGCTTCCCTTGGGGATGGCTAGTTTTAATACCCATTCCCTTAGGGATGGGTAGTTTTAATACACATTCCCTTGGGAAGAGCAGTTTTAGTACCCATTCCTTTGGGGAAGGGTAATTTTAGTATCCAAGCCCTTCGAAAAGGATAGTTTTAATACCCATTCCCTTGGGAAAGGGTAGTTTTAGTACCCATTCCCTTGGGGAAGGGTAGTTTTAGTACCCATTCGCTTGGGGAAGGGTAGTTTTAGCACCCATTTCCTTGGAGAAGGGTAGTTTTAGTACACATCAAATGGGGAAGAGCAGTTTTAGTACCCTTTACTTTAGGTAAGGGTAGTTTTAGTACCCATTCGCTTGGGGAAGGGTAGATTTAGTGCCCATTCGTTTGGGGAAGAGTTGTTTTAGTACCATTTCCTTTGGAGAAGAGTAGTTTCAGTACCCATTCGCTTGAGGAAGGGTAGTTTTAGTGCCCATTCCCTTGGAGAAGGGTACTTTTAGTACCCATTCCCTTGGAGAAGGGTACTTTTAGTACACATTCCCTTGGAAAAGAGTAGTTGTAGTTCCCTTTCCTTTGGGGAAGGGTAGTTTTAGTACCCATTCCCTTGGGGAAAGGTAGTTTAAGTACCCATTCCCTTGAAGAAGGGTAGTTTTAGTACACATTCCTTTGGGGAAGAGTAGTTTTAGTACCCTTTCCTTTGGGGAAGGGTAGTTTTAGTACCCTTTTCTTTAGGGATGGGTAGTTTTAATACCCATTCTCTTGGGGATGGGTAGTTTTAGTACCCATTCCCTAGGAAAAGGGTAGTTTTAATACCCATTCCCTTGGGGATGGGTAGTTTTAGTACCCATTCCCTTGAAGAAGGGTAGTTTTAGTACACATTCCCTTGGGGAAGAGCAGTTTTAGTACCCAATCATTTGGGAAAGGGTAATTTTAGTACCCATACCCGTTGGGGAAGGGTAGTTTTATTACCCATTCCCTTGGGGAAGGGTAGTTTTAGTGCACATTCCCTTGGGGGAGAGTTGTTTTAGTACCATTTCCTTTGGGGAAGGGTAGTTTTAGTACACATTCCCTAAGGGAAGGGTAATTTTAGTACGCATTTCCTTGGGGAAGGGTAGCTTTAGTACCCATTCCCTGGGGGAAGAGCAGTTCTAGTACTCTTTCCTTCGGTGAAGACTAGTTTTAGTACCCATTCGCTTGGGGAAGAATAGTTTTAGTGCCCATTCGCTTGGGGAAGAGTAGTTTTAGTACCATTTCTTTTGGAGAAGAGTAGTTTCAGTACCCATTTGCTTGGGGAAGGGTAGTTTTGGTGCCCATTCGCTTCAGAAAGGGTAGTTTTAGTACCCATTCCCTTGGAGAAGGGTACTTTTAGTACACATTCCCTTGGGGAAGAGTAGTTGTAGTACCCTTTCCTTTGGGGATGGGAAGTTGTAGTACCCATTCCCTAGGAAAAGGTTAGTTTTTATACCCATTCCCTTGGGGATGGTTAGTTTTAGTACCCATTCCCTTGGAGAAGGGTAGTTTTAGTACACATTCCCTTGGGAACGAGCAGTTTTAGTACCCAATCAGTTGGGAAAGGGTAATTTTAGTACCCATTCCCTTGGAGAAGGGTAGTTTTAGTACACATTCCCTTGGGAAAGAGCAGTTTTAGTACCCAATCAGTTGGGAAAAGGTAATTTTAGTACCCATACCCGTTGGGGAAGGGTAGTTTTATTACCCATTCCCTTGGGGAAGTGTATTTTTAGTACCCATTCCTTGGGGAAGGGTAGTTTTAGTACCCATTGCCTTGAGGAAGGGTAGTTTTAATACCCATTCCATTGGGGAAGGGTAGTTTTAGTACCCATGCACTTCGAAAAGGGTAGCTTAATACCCATTTTAGTACCCATGCCCTTGGGAAAGGGTAGCTTTAGCACTCCTTCCCTGTGGGATGGGTAGTTTTAGTACCCATTCCCTTAGGGAAGGGTAGCATCAGCATCCATTTCCTTGGGAAAGGGTAGTTTTAGTACCCATTCCCTAAGAGAAGGGTAGTTTTAGTACACTTTCCCTTGGGGAGAGCAATTTCAGTACCCTTTCTTTTGGGTGAGGGTAGTTTTAGTACCTATACCCGTTGGGGAAGGGTAGTTTTAGTACCCATTCGCTTGGTGAAGGGTAGTATTTGAACCCATTCCCTTGGAGAAGGGTAGTTTTAATACCCATTCCCTTGAGGACGGGTAGTTTTAGTACCCATTCTCTTAGGGAACGTTAGTTTTAGTACCCATTCCCTTGTGGAAGGGTATTGTTAGTACCCATTCCCTTGGGGAGGGGCAGTTTTACTGCCCTTTTCCTTGGGGAAGTGTAGTTTCAGTACACTTTCCTTGGGAAAGGAAAGTTTCAGTGCATATTCTCTTATGGAAGGAGAGTTTGAGTTCACATTATCTTAGGAAATGAGAGTTTTAGTACCCTTTCCATTGGGGACGTTACAATTTGGTACCCATTCCTTTGGGCAAGCATTTGTTTTTTCTGAATATTGTAACTTTTAGGCCCTATAAGAGTCTATTCAATAAAATTACAATAGGTACTACCCGTTCCCCTTACAGAAGGTTTAGTTTTAGTACCCATTGAGCTTAAATCCTCCGAAATACTTCAGTTTAGAAATATACCATTATATTAACATGCATTCTACTTACATTTCATTGTGAGTGCAGAAGAAAGGAATTCAATTTTAACATCATACATATTTCAATTAAATACTTCCTACAATTGGGGTATTATATTGAGCCATTTCTTGGATTTATTTAGCAATTTTAACGAAGTCCTTGTATACTATTTCACAAATCTATATTTCAAGAGAAATCTCTGCCACCCTCGTCAATATCGATTGCTTACACAACTCACTTCCTAGAATGCTCCGATTCATAGCCAAGTTAATCTTATTTCAAAAAGTGTTTATAATTCAAAAGCGAATAAGGAAATATTCGTAGTTTTTTCTCTTCCCATTTTTGCCTTTTCTACTTCATTTCAACTAGTCGCAGCTAAGTCCTACCTTATGCAAATTGCAAATTTAACAAATTAAAAGTTAAGCTGCAGCAACAGCGCATGAAATCCCATAGCAGGAAATGAGATGGGAGAGAAACGAATAACCAACGCCAGCTGTGCAAACAGCAAAAGGATTAAGGAAGAATTAAGTGATGCTCATTAGCACAGTTTGTCAGTCGAGAGAAAAAGTGGTGGTCATTCTCTGCCAAACGAACAGGCGGAGGATGATGTTTGTCGCATAGTTTTTTTTTAAAGGAGGGGTGTATTTCGTTTTTACATTTGTCAATGCTGCCATAACAATGATGGGGTCACAGAGTGTGAAGCTTAGAACCAAATGGAAATGGTTGCAGACAAAAGAGGGCAGACAGAACCAACAAACTAACAAATCCATTTTGCAATAATTTCCAACCACACTATGCTACATAGTACGATTAGAAACATTTCCACCAAGGACATACAATTTATGCATAGCCATTTAGCCAATACCATCGGTCACTAGGATATATATGCAGGTGGGGGTTGGTGGAGGAACCAGAGCATCCAACTTCATTTGTTTAACTTATAGCGGCAATATAACACCACAATGAGCAACCAAAGCATGCGGGTCATTATATTTATACATCGACCAACCCATCATCAGCGCACTAGAACAGGATCTGCACAGCAGTAATATATATGTGCCAGGCAGCGCAACAATTCCCCGGCCATCAAAACCTTGCCATTCATTAGCAGTCTTTGTAATTGAGCCTGAGTAGCCCATTGTACGCATCCTTAATTTCTATATATTCCACCATATTCAGAGTTCAGCTAGTCGCTGCTGTCAAATGAGAAACCATTTGTTATTAATTTGTAAATGGCCCAGCCACTGATTGCCATCACGATGATGATGGTGGTGGTAGCTGTTTTTGCTGCTGTGTGCCCACGTCCATGTCCATGTCGATGGGTCTGCGAGTAATGCATTTTCCAGCACAGTACATTTGCAACGCGCCCTCTCTCCAGGGGCAAAAGTAATGAGGCAAAACATGATGACGATTTTTTGTCTGGCCATGACAGGAGGAGGCAGGATTTTCACCTCCTTGCTAGGTGGCTGAGCTTTGGAATTGAAAGTGGATTTGGCTTGGGTATGTGAATGAATGGATTTTGGCTAGCTGTTATGGTCACCATAAGCCTGAGATATGAATTTATGGAGCAGAAGTGACAGCTGAAGAAAAGTTGATTTAAAAATCGATTGTGAATTAATTTGCAGAAAACTAGAATTTGGAGGCCATGCAGGCTAATGGGAGTGAAAACATATTAGGATAAAACAGATTAAAGCGTGTTAAGTTAGTTCAAGACGAATCTTATAAACCCTCCACCACGGATCGCATTTGTCAAGTTATTCGCTCTCTCTTTATGGGCAACATGCAAATTTGCAAAATTTGACTTTTGACACATCGATGAATGCAGAGCGATTCAAGTTTAAGCCCAATGATAAGAGACCTCCTTTTTATAGCCGGGTCCGAATGGCGTGCCGCAATGCGATGCCTGTTTCGGGTACAAGTTTTTACATGGCTGCCATTCCAAATGGTACAGTACCTCACAAATGTCGCCGGCACTAAGAGGGGAACCCATCGCTGATAATTTTTGTCTGATGTTCTCGCCAGGATTCAAACCCAGGCTTTCAGCGTCATAGGCGGGCATGCTAACATCTGCACTAAGGTGGCCTTTCTTTATAGGCAAACAAACCATAATGTATAAGAATTGTTATGCTATTGAAGCTACATCAGATTATGAACCGATTTAGGCCATACCTGGTTTAGATGTTGGAGACACATCGGAGACTTAATCGGTTAAGAATTGCGCCTTATAGGGCCTCCAGAAGTAGAATCGGGAAATCGTTTTATATGAGAGACTTTCTTACCTTATAAACCCATACAGACCTTATTTGACAGGTATATTGAAGATCATAGGTGAAGTCGTCGTACAACATTTCGGACAAATCAGAATAGAACTGTGCCGTCTAGGGGCTCAATCGGGAGATTAGTTTATATGAGAGCTATATGAGGTTTTAGACCGAATCAAATCATATTCGTCCCGTAGGTTAGAGAGATCATAGAGGAAGTCATTGTGCAAAAATTTCAACCAAGTCAAATACGAATGACACCCTCTAAAGGCTCAATAAGTCAAATCTGAAGATCGCTTTATATGGAAGCTATAACAGATTATGTACCAATTTAGACCACACCTAGCACTTTTGTTGGAAGTCATAACAAAACGCTAAGTGCAAAGTTTCAGCCAAATCAGATAGGAATCGTACCCTCAAGAGGCTCAAGAAGTCAAAATCCGAAATCAAACCGATCTCGGATTTTTGGCAGCTATATAAAACACATTGACCAATTTGGCCAACTTACAATCCCACCGACCTGCATAAAATAAAATAAAATAAAATAAAATAAAATAAAATAAAATAAAATAAAATAAAATAAAATAAAATAAAATAAAATAAAATAAAATAAAATAAGACAAAATTACCATGAAAAAGGGAATGGGTACTAAAACTACCCTTCCCCAAGCGAATGGGCACTAAAATTACCCTTCCCCAAGCGAATGTGCACTAAAACTTCCCTTCTACAAGGGAATGGGTACTAAAACTACCCTTCCCCAAGCGAATGGGTACTAAAACTACCCTTCCCCAAGCAAATAGGCACTAAATGTACCCTTCCTCAAGGAAATGGGTACTAAAACTACCCTTTCCCAAGGGAATGGGTTTTAAAACTACTCTTCCCCAAGCAAATGGGCACTAAATTTACCCTTCCCCAAGGAAATGGATACTAAAACTGCTCTCTCCAATGGAATGTGTACTTAAACTACCCTTCCCCAAGGGAATGTGTACTAAAACTACCCTATTTTCTCTAAAGACAAAATTTCCATGAAATTTTTTCTAAAGAGAAAACTACCTTTCCCCAAAGGAATGGGTACTAAAACTGCTCTCCCCCAATGGAATGTGTACTAAAACTACCCTTCCCCAAGGGAATGGGTGCTAAATCTACCCTTTTTTAAGGGAATGGGTACTAAATCTACCCTTTTTTCTCTAAAGAAAAAATTTCCATGAAATTTTCTCTAAAGAAAAAATTTCCATGAAATTTTCTCTAAAGAAAAAATTTCCATGAAATTTTCTCTAAAGAAAAAATTTTTATGAAATTTTCTCTAAAGAATAAATTACCATGAAATTTTCTATAAAGAAAAAATTTCCATGAAATTTTCTCTAAAGACTAAAATTTTCGTGAAATTTTCTGTAAAGACTAGCATTTCCATGAAATTTCCATTAAACTTTCTCTAAAGAGACTAAATTTCCGTGAAATTTTCTCCAAAGACAAAATTTCCATAAAATTTTCTCAAAAGACAAAATTTCCATGAAATTTTCTCTAAAGACAAAATTTCTATCAAAATTTCTATAAAGACAAAATTTCCATGAAAAAATTTTCCAGACCATCATTTTTAAGATTTTCTATGTTTATAAAATTTTCATGAAATTTTCTTTAAAGAAAATTTTTATTAAATTTTCTCTGTAAACAAAATTGCTCCAAAATTTTCTCCAAACACAAAATTTGTGAAATTTTTTGTCTGAAAAAACAAATTATCCAAGAAATTATCTCTGAAGATACAATTTCCATGAAATTTTCTCTTTAAGAACAATATTTCTAAAAAATGTTTAAAGATATTTTCTTTAGACAAATGAAGTGCTGAATGAAATTTTTTTTTTTGCATTCTTTAGAAAGATTTTGGCTTCTCTGACTTTAACACATCATCCACTTAACGTATCACCATCTCTTATCCCCATCTATTTTTCATCCATTCAATTTCAAAGATTGATTCTGTGTACGACGCAAGTGAAACCAACCATCATCCACAGAGGATATGTGTCATTTAGTTAATTCTTGGAAAAATAAAACTAAAATGGAATATCTGAACATAGATTGAGTGCAGCTCAGCAGTGAAGGGCAAACAGAGTGCATCGCACAGTATATGGGGGGGGGGTTGGGGAAAGAAGTACTCTCTCTTGAAAGTTCAGCAGCTTCTCAGTGCACAAAGTCAATGTCCAGAAATGCAAGAAAACTTCAAAGAAAATTAATAGTCTTACAAGTCAGCTCACAAGGTATAATTTATCATGAAACCTTTTTGAAGCCCTTGAAACCATTGAATTTTATACCGTATATAGAAGTATGCATGTGTAGGTCAACATATTATGCTTCGGAACCAGAGGTGAAAAGCAGCAAGAAAAGAAGGCCTTTTTTGAGACATGAAATAAACCCGTGTATACTGTAGCAGTTTGAGATAACCTCAAATTGGCAATGCAGTTCCAAGAGTTACTCCCTATAACTTCCAATGGGAGGAAGAAAATTGTTTCCAAATTGCATCATTCCACTGAATATAAAATTGCCACTTCTTTAAGGTGTTTTGGGGGGTCTATCTTAAAATTTCCCAGAAAAATATGTCATAAGATTTTACAAGGCCTCTTAATGTTTAACCTCATCTACAACCGCCTTTGAAATTGGTTGGAGCATATGGCTGGACATGACAGCTTCAAAGCAACATGTGTGCTGGTGTCTGTCCATCCTTTGCTGCTTTCATCCTTCTCCTTGGGATGATGTGGTCTTACTTGGTAATCTGTTTGTTGTCGATGTTGTTTCAGTTTTTCTTGTCGTTTTTCCTTTTTTTGTTGTTTTTCTTGTCGTTTTTCCTTTCTTGTTTTTGTTTGTTGCCCTGTGTTAAGGTTTGGTGTTTTCCTTAACTGCATTTTGATAACTATTGATTTTGCCATCAACACATGGTTCGAGCGTATATCGATACTGGTGATTTTATTCAACTGCATCACGCTGGGCATGTATCAGCCGTGTGTGGATGATGCTTGTGAATCGAATCGTTGTAAAATTTTACAGGTAAGTAAAAATAGCACAACAAAAAATCTTAGCTAATGACACAGCAAGGCAAGGTAAGCAAACACACAAACATTTACACAAATCATTTGATTACCGCACTGATTGTGTTACACTCTATTATCCAGGAAATTTGCTTTTGAACGCATGAGGCTAGTTAACCTGTAGCTTTAACGTATTTTATACCACAGGGCGTATGATTAATTAAGATAAATTAAATATCAATCATACGCCATGTGTGACAACATGTAAAACAATCGTTATTGTTCAACAAGAGCTCTCACTTGCCTCTCCACTTGACTTGACTAGATGAGACGAACACAATAATATTAGGCAAACATTTGTATATTTCTACATTCACATTTGTATTCTTTCTACGGCATTGTAATTCGAGAGGCATTTACACGCCTGAAATCTCAATAGGGATGTAGGTAGGGAATGTCTCTATGAGGAAATCCTTGCAGACATTTTCAAACATATCAACATAGTCAAAAATGTCTTTTGTTGTCTGACTTTCTCCTAACCCCCGTCTCGTTTACTCATATTGCCAGCAATCTGTGTTTGTTTGCCTGAATGGCTATGGCACATTTTTAAACTTTTGATAACATTAAAATACAATGTTTCATAGATAGAATATCAGCCAAAATATTGTTCGTCACACATAGAACTGGCAAAAATAAGTGTGTCTGCATGTATACGTATATGGATGTATATAACGGTGGGTCAATTTGTGTTGACAAAAAAAAAAACCAACTAACAAGCGGTTATCAAAATCGAAAACTACGACAAATATTAAGAAAATTTGCCTAAAATATTGTGGATCTGAAATCAAAATAGAGCTTCCGGTTATAAACGACAAACGGAAGGACGGACGGAAGGACGGACGGAAGGACGGACGGAAGGACGGACGGACGGAAGGACGGACGGAAGGACGGACGGAAGGACGGACGGAAGGACGGACGGAAGGACGGACGGAAGGACGGACGGAAGGACGGACGGACGGAAGGACGGACGGAAGGACGGACGGAAGGACGGACGGAAGGACGGACGGACGGAAGGACGGAAGGACGGACGGAAGGACGGACGGAAGGACGGACGGAAGGACGGACGGAAGGACGGACGGAAGGACGGACGGAAGGACGGACGGAAGGACGGACGGAAGGACGGACGGAAGGACGGACGGAAGGACGGACGGAAGGACGGACGGAAGGACGGACGGAAGGACGGACGGAAGGACGGACGGAAGGACGGACGGAAGGACGGACGGAAGGACGGACGGAAGGACGGACGGAAGGACGGACGGAAGGACGGACGGAAGGACGGACGGAAGGACGGACGGAAGGACGGACGGAAGGACGGACGGAAGGACGGACGGAAGGACGGACGGAAGGACGGACGGAAGGACGGACGGAAGGACGGACGGAAGGACGGACGGAAGGACGGACGGAAGGACGGACGGAAGGACGGACGGAAGGACGGACGGAAGGACGGACGGAAGGACGGACGGAAGGACGGACGGAAGGACGGACGGAAGGACGGACGGAAGGACGGACGGAAGGACGGACGGAAGGACGGACGGAAGGACGGACGGAAGGACGGACGGAAGGACGGACGGAAGGACGGACGGAAGGACGGACGGAAGGACGGACGGAAGGACGGACGGAAGGACGGACGGAAGGACGGACGGAAGGACGGACGGAAGGACGGACGGAAGGACGGACGGAAGGACGGACGGAAGGACGGACGGAAGGACGGACGGACGGAAGGAAGGACGGACGGAAGGACGGACGGAAGGACGGACGGAAGGACGGACGGAAGGACGGACGGAAGGACGGACGGAAGGACGGACGGAAGGACGGACGGAAGGACGGACGGAAGGACGGACGGAAGGACGGACGGAAAGAAGGACGGACGGAAAGGAGAACGGGCGGAACGACAAACGGGTACCGGAAGCCTCCCCCAAGAAACCCATGGTACCACCAAGAGTGTTGAGATGCGACTGAAGCCAAGAATGCCGCATACAGAGCAAACCTGCAATCAGTAGCACCGCACCAGATGAAGGAGTGGTATCCGGAGAAAAGAGGGAGGAGAAACGTCTATTCCGCAGAAAGAAAAAGGAAATGGAAAGACGCGAGTCTGAGCGAATTAAGATGTACAGGAGTCAAAATGAAGTCCAGATATTATACAAAAAAATTAAACATCAAACCGATGGCTTTGATGCAGGCACACCCTCCTGCAGTTACCACCTGGTAACTGACACAGGTAACATGCAGAGGATATGGAAAGAACATTTTACCCAACTGCTAGTGTCCGACGTTGGCGTCGAAGAGGGTACCGCGGAACAAATCCCTGATTATGGTATAAAATGTTCACCTCCTAGTCAGCATGAGGTCCAAATAGCTGTGACCTGACTGAAGAACAACAAGGCAGCAGGAGTCGACGGGTTACCCGTTGAACCATTTAAGACCGGAGGCGATACGCCGATAAGGCGCATGCATTGGCTTGTCTACGCAACCTGGCCAGAAGAACGCATACCCCATGATTGGAACCTCAGCATACTATGTCCCGTACACAAGAAAGGAGACAAGGCATCGCATACAAGATACTCTCTAGAATACTGTGTGAAAGATTAAACCCCAAAGTCAATTAGATGAATGGGCCCTATCAATGCGGGTTTAGTTTCATCATCAGATTTTTTCGGTTAAAACACGGAGCTCGATTTTGTGTTTACAGCCATGGTTTTTTGGCCAACTTTTCTTAGAAATATTGTAGTTGTAGATTCCGATTTTCATAACCACTTGCATAATCGACAAATTGACCCACCGTAATGTTTATAGTCACCATCAGCCCTATCATTTGCCCTATACAATCCACCTACAATGGTTACTGCGTCAAGACATTCTTTCGCCATAACCATCCACAGCACGAAGCTGTGCCGCAGTATTGTTCACTTTTCTGATATGCGTAGACATACGTCATGCCGACTTTACGCCATTTCTTACGTGCCACTGAGACGATATCTATGTCAAGATATGGGACATTCCATCACAAATCAAAGAGTCGAGAAAAACAAAAAAACATTTTAGGAAATAAAAAACCCTGTATTAAAAATTGGTAAACCTAGCTCCAAAAGATGGCATTACAAAATGAAATTTTATTGCTAACTACCAACGCATTTTCCAAATAATAGATAGAAAAATTCGATTTTGCATGAATGGGACCTCCTTTTTATAGCGGAGACCGAACGGCGTGCCACAGAGCTACACCTATTAGGGGAGAAGTATCTAACAAATGTCGCCAGCACTAGGACGGAATAATCACCGCTGAAAAATTTTCTGATTTTCCTGCCAGAATTCGAACCCAGGCGTTCAGCCTCATTGCCGGATATGCTAACCTCTGCGCTACGGTGGCCTCCCAATTCGAAAAGCAAACCATAAAATTTATAAACTTTCAAAAGTATAGCTGTAGGTACTGAAAAATTTGATGAATGACTAAAGAACAATTGTAAAAATATTAAACATGGATTGCCCCATATTCTACTACTACATATATACATCCATATATAATATTTCATGGTTGTGTATATATGTGTGTATGTGTGCTTGTTGAAAATTCTCTACTAAGACTGAGAGACATTGTCAGCAGATAATTTGTAGGAATGACTTATGAATGGATTTAGCAACAGTTTGTTGATTTTGATTGAATGTAGAGGGGAAATAATTGAGAGATTCTCCTCCCTAGGCAAAATGCCATAAAAACATATGAAAATTAAATTTGAAACATTACACAAACCTTTGGAGGAAGGGAAACCAAATTAACTTGTTACCAACGTAATTTTCCAGAAAAAAACATAAAATGAATCTTTTTAAAGAAGAACAAAAGAACGTTTCATGAGATGTAAAATATCAAGACGAATTGAAAAAGACAAAGACTTTTTTAAGGTTAAAAGGTGAAAAGACTTAAAGGAATGTTTGGAGACCTTGAAAATTAAAAAAAAAAAAAATAACAAGTAAAAGCGTGCTAAGTTCGGCCGGACCGAATCTTGGGGACCCACCACCATGGATTCTGCTAAAAATTTATACAGGGGCTCAAGAAGTCAAATCGGGAGGTCGGTTTATATGGGAGCTATATCAGGTTATACACCGATTCGGACCGTACTTAACAATGTTGTTGGAAGAACAGAACACACATGCAAAGTTTCAGCCAAATCGGACAAAAATTGTAGCATCCAGGGGCTCAAGAAGTAAAATGGAGAAATCGGTTTATTTGGGAGCTATATCAGGTTATAGACCGATTTGGACTGTACCTGGCACAGTTATTGGAAGTCATAACATAACACTACATGCAAAGTTTCAGCCAAATCGGACAAAAATTGCGGCTTCCAGTATCTCCTGTTCCTTAATGGAATGTTCATTCTCTCATATCAATGAGTGCAATCTGATTAAAGTTTAAGCTTAATGATAAGGGGCCTCCTTTTTTTATGTCGAGTCATAGCGGCACCACTTGGTAGAGAAGTTTTAGCATGACAGGATACCTCACAAATGTAGCCAGCATTAGTAAGGGGATAACCACCGCTGAAAATTTTGTTGATGTTCATGACGGGATTTTTTTAACCCAGGCATTCGGCGTCATAGGCGAACATGCTAACCTCTGCGCTACGGTGTCCCTAGGAACTATAGCCCCAATTCGTATTGAGAAAATGGTCTCAATCTTGAGGTGATAATGCATAACTTGAATATGTCGGTTACTTTCTCAAAATATGAATATTTGTCGCCTAACGGGTGAGTCTGGCTTTCACCCTGACCGTTTACACCAAGTTTAGATGCCGGATCTATATGCTTCGCGAAAAATTACAAGAAAAATGGCTCAAGGAAATATGGCCACGGGAATTATGATCCCAGGAAAAATGGCCTCAGAAAATATGGCGCTAGGATATATGTCCCCAGGATATATGACACCAGAAAAAATGAACTCAAAATATATGGGCCCAATTCTTATTGAGAAAAAGGTCCCAACATTTGAGTGAAAATGCACCTACATGGCCATTTATTATTTTTAACGGGTTTGACAAGGGAAACCTGATTTCACCCTGACATCTTACAAATATGAATGTCAGATCCATAGGCTCTGCGAAAAAAGAACCCAGAAAATATGACCCCAGGAAAAATGGCGCCAGGAAATATGACCCCAGGAAATATGACCCCACAGGAAATATGACCCCACAGGAAATATGACCCCTGGAAATATGAACCCAAGAAATATGACCACAGGAAATGACTACAGGAAATATGGACATCTTACTTCAAATATGAATGTCAGATCCGTAGGCTCTGCGAAAAAAGAACCCAGAAAATATGACCCCAGGAAAAAATGGTGCCAGGAAATATGACCCCATAAAATATGACCCCAAGAAATATGACCCCAAGAAATATGACCCCAAGAAATATGACCCCAAGAAATATGACTCCAGGAAATATGACCCCTGGAAATATGACCACAGAAAATATGGCCCCCGGAATGATGTTAAAACAAGTAAAAGAATGCTAAGTTCAGCCAGATCGATTCAACTACTATGTATCTCCTTTGACAACTTCTTTAGCAGGTATCTATTTATAGGCTTTTTATGGTTCGCATGTTGGAGACCATAGCAAATCGGATAATAATTTCTCCCTCTAGTGGCTCAAGAAGCGCAAACGGGATATCGGTTTATATGGTAGCAGACGATGTTATAATGCTCATAAGGGGTAAGGATCCGAACGAGCTATGCAGAGGGGCCAAAAGGGTATTGCATATGGGCTATGACTGGGCTAGACCTAGAGGTCTCAATGTTAACCCAGAGAAGACTGAAATATGCCTGTTCGCGAGAAAGACGAAAGTGGGTCAATTTAACGCACCACGTTTCCTCAATAAGACAATTTCGATATCTGACAAGGTCCAATATTTAGGTGCGATCTTGGACAGGAAACTGAATTGGAAGTGTCACACTCAGGAGCGTACTGATAAGGCGCACAGTTATTGGGGTCGGAATCCAAGGATAGTTCACTGGCTCTACAGGAGCGTGATTAGACCAATACTTACTTACGCCTTAGTAGTTTGGTGGACTGCTATGGAGAAAAAGAGCAAGACTTAAGGCGATGGGAGACTGGATTGAGGATGCGAACAGCTCATACCAACGCGGTATAATCAAGGCGACAATAGGAAACCTGGAAGGAATGGAAGAAGTTTTCAATCGGATACCTGAGACGAAACATAAGGTCGAGAGCGAGGCACTGCTGCCAGCGGCACAGTCTTGGATTGTCGGAATCTAAGTATTGCCTTCTGGCAATACTAGATAGAGTACAGAGTGGGCCTGGAGGTCTACATTGAGAACCCAGGGACTGACATCTGTTTTAGACTGCCTGACCATAATACGGTCCTGCACGCGGAGATCCGGGCGATCACGGAATGCGTGAAGTGGTGTGGTGCTAACGCAAGGACGTCGAGTGTGAGCATATTTACCTAACGCAAAATTGCCATAAGGCCAATAACAACCAGGACGATAAGGTCACGAACAGTCTTGCACCGTAAGATGGACATTAACGCCTTTTCTGAGGATGGCAAAATCCCCATCGTTTGGGTGCCGGGCCATAACGGAGTAAAGGGGTATGAAAGAGCAGGCGATTTAGTTGTGAAGGCCAGAGGACTGCCGTCAATAAACTTGGTTAATCCGAAGCCTTTCGGGTCAACGCAGTCCGAGTTAAGGTAGTGGGCGATGAACGCGCATGCAATATTGTGGAACAGCAAAACGGTCGGTGGGACGGCGAAAATCCTATAGGGGGATCTAGATCGTTAAAAGACGAGGCTTTTACTGAGAGGAAGTTAGAAGGAGGCCAGTATAGCTATTGGTATCATAACGGGACACATAGGACCACGAGCTCACTTATGTAAAATCGGTGCGGCAAGTGATAGCATGTGTAGGTCATGCGGGGAAGATGATGAGACATTGGAGCATTTCCTTTGTCATTCCCCGGCTTTCGTGACTAACAGATATCGGCAATAAGGTGAGCATACAATACTAGACATGAACATGAGAGTGGTATTGAAAACATTTACGAATTTTGTGAGTAGCACGGAATTCCTAATTTAATTTTTTTTTTTTTTGAGGTTACTTTTAAGTTTTTAGAGCGCACAACAAGCCGATTACTGGCTTAGGTGTATGTCCAAAGGAGAAGTCATTGTGCAAAATTTTAGCCAAATCAGATAATAATTGCGCTTTTTGGAAGCTCAAGAAATCAAATCGGCCGATCCATTTAAATGGGAGCTATATCAGGATATGGAGAGGCCACCGTAGAGCAGAGGTTAGGCTGTCAGCCTATGACGTTGAAGGCCTGAGTTCGAATCTTGGCGAGAACATCGAAAAAAATTTTAGCGGTGGGTATCCCCTAATAATGCTTTACTCCTTCGAAAGTTAGCGTGCTTTCGACAGACAGACGGACGTAGGGACATGTTTAGATCGACTTAAAATGACATGACGATCAAGAATACTTTATGGGGACTTACACGCTTATTTTGAGGCGTTATAAACAGAGTAACGAAATTAGTATACCTCCATCCTAAGGTCAGAGTTATTTTGCTTCTTTACTGTAGAGTTTTAAACAGAATACAAAAACCTCCTTAAGGATAGCAAACACATTATAGCAAATCAAACATTCTTTGTAGCTACTTTTATTTCAAGGTTTCAATTCTTCGTTTTCCATCTCTTCAGGTGATTCAAAGAACGAATTAAATCTATTTTTAGCAACTCTGAAGTTTTGTGGTATACTGTATTCTCAGAACTATCCCCTTCTCCTAGCATAGAAGATTCCCAGTTAATTGTCACCTTTCAACTTTTCAGAATTAAGCATTTTTATCAATTACTGTGGTTTCCTAATGTTTACAATGTGTGTATTGCTTAGCCTATGAAACCATGCCACCCTTCACAACAAAATCCAATAAAAAATTTTCTAACTTGTCTTTTTCATTTTTATTTTTTCTAGACATTCGATGATATCATCTTTGCCTTCTTCGCCTTGGAAATGTGCATTAAAATGGTCGCTATGGGAATATATGGCAAAACTACCTATTTGGCAGATTCATGGAATCGCTTGGACTTTTTCATAGTATTGGCTGGATTGCTGGAGTATGTGATGCACGTGGAGAATTTGAATTTAACCGCCATACGTACAATAAGAGTACTGAGGCCCTTGAGGGCCATTAATCGAATACCAAGTATGTGAGACAATACGAGAAAATCTATTCCATTGCAAAAACAAAAATGTAAAATCTTATTGAAATTTTCCCAACAACCCTTCCGCCCCCCCAAAAATCAAGGTATGAGGATATTGGTAATGCTGCTTTTGGACACTTTACCCATGCTGGGCAATGTTTTGCTGCTGTGTTTCTTTGTGTTCTTTATATTTGGCATTATTGGTGTCCAATTGTGGGAAGGTATCCTAAGGCAACGTTGTGTGCTCGAATTGCCCGACTATATACGAGTGCCATTGAAGTAAGTTTCAAACTTCTCAAAAGACATTTTTTAACCAAAAAAAAAGAATGCCATTATAATGTTTATAGATATACATACATAACTATATATAGCGATATGTATAATTTATGATTTTTTGTTTTCAAAATTTAAAACAAAATCTACGAATTCTTCTATTCCTATGTATTGACTAACTGATAAACTCTCTATAAATAATGACGATAGTGTTAATGATGAATAACTATAACAATGATGATGATGATGATGATGAAGTTAATATTTAATCTGTATAACCATAGAAAAGTTGTTATGGTATATCCATCCCCTGTAAAATTAGCAGTGTGTCAAAGCTAACAGCCTCTTCGATTCACCCTGAATTTGTATACCCCAAACCATGGCCACCAAATATCAGCAAGAATTATTAAAAAAAAATCCTTAGGTTGTTCAGAGTCATTTAGATTTTAAACCTTTGGGTTTCACTTCTGTTACAGTTAAAACAATTTTTCATTTTATTCCTCTCCCTCTTTCACTCTACCTCTTATTCTCTCAGTTTGTTTAAGTTGCTTTAAAATTTCAAACAATTCTAATTTTGTTGCCAGTTACAAAAACAACAATCATAGATTTAGAGAAAATTTAAGGCCTCTCTGGTAGTAACTCTCTATAAAAAGTAGAACAACAGATTATTCAATGACACATAAATCACAAACTATCAAACAAATTGCCAGTCATTGAAACAGCTACAGATGTACAAATCACATAGAAAACAATGGAACATAACCCAAAGGTCATTCATAAACAGAACTTTTTTCTTCAATTGCTGAGCTTAGTTAGTATTGGCCTATTAACAGATTCTACTCCAACTTTCATCAGTCCGCCCAACCGCTCGCTCTCCATGAAAAATTCACAAAATTTTGCCACCAAGCGGTTACCAACCAACCGTCTTGTCACCACCACCACCACCACCACTACCACAACCACCTAGCCCTTTTGTCGCCCCCCCAGACATTTAATTGCATTACTCAGCTGTTAAACTTTTGCAAAATCTTGTATTTTTTTTTCTTCTTGCCAAATAACACTCTGAACCAATAAAAGCATCATCTGTACTATAGTCGCTGTAAATACACACATTGTAACTCCAGTTGTTCACCCAATGCTTCCTTGTAAAGAATCAATCAGCAAATTATAAACGAAAAATAACAACAAAAACAACAATTTATTTCTCCCAGTGTAAATAAATGTCAATGACTCTTTGCACGCTCAGCTCAAGCTCCGCATCATTGGTGGCTGTAATGTTGCCGATAATTGTGGCCAGGAATGTGGCTGTAATTGTTGTCAACTCATCGCGTTGAAAAGTATCGAAGCATGTCATGATGATATTGTGGGTTAATTGGTGAACTGCCAATACATTTTGGTAGAACAATCATCGATAAAAGTATTCGTCATGAATTTTGAAAAGTGGTAGAAGAAGTCATCTAAAGTTCTTTAACCCGTGAAAACCAAATATGAATTTTCAAGCAAATTTAAAAAAACAAAATAACATTTTTTTTGAAAATATTTAAAAAAACGAAAAAAAAATTAAATAAAGTATATTTAATAAATAAATAAAATTAATTAAGCTAATATTAATGTATAAAAGAAAAAAAAATTAACATTCCGTTAAGGAACAGGGGCAAACTTCTCACATATGAATGAGTGCTGTCCGATTCATATTTAAGGCTAATGATAATGGTCCTCCATTTGCGACAATTCTTTGGGGAGAAGTTTTTACATGGCAAAGTACCTCACAAATGTCGCCAGCACAAGGCGATCATTGTATTATATGGGTCATATCGGTTCAAGCTTAGGTATAGACCGATATGGACCGTGCTTGGCACAGTTGTTGGAAGTCATTACAAAACACTACATTCAAAATTTCACCCAAATCGAATGAAAACTGAGGCTTCCAGGGTCTCAAGAAGTCAAATCCGGAGATCGGTTTATATGGGAGCTAAATCAGGCTCTTGACCGATTTGGACCGTACTTGGCACAGTTGTTTGGAAGTCATAACATAATACTATGTGCAAAATTTCAGCCAAATCGGACAAAAATTTTAGCTGCCAGGGGCTCAAGAAGTCAAATGAGGCGATCGGTATATATGAGAGCTATATGGGGTTCTTGACCAATTTCCGAATTTCAGCCAAATCGAACAAAAATTATAGCTTCCAGGGGCTCCAGAAATCAAATGGGGCGATCGGGTTATATGGGAGCTATATCAGGTTCTTGACCGATTTTGACCGTACTTGGCACAGTTATTGGAAGTCATAACAGAGCACTATGTGCAAAATCTCAGTCAAATCGGACAAAACTTGCGGCTTCCAATGGCTCAATAACTGAAATCGGCATATCGGTTTATATGGGAGCTATTTCAGGTTATAGACCGATTTGAACCATACTTGGCACAGTTGTTGGAAGTCATAACAGAACACCATGTGCAAAATTTCATATAAATCGGACAAAAATTGCGGCTTCCAGGGGCTCAAGAAGTCAAATCGAGAGATCGCTTTATATGGGAGCTTCATCCAAATCTGAACCGATATGGCCCATTTGCAATCCCCAAAGACCTACATCAATATAAAGTATCTGTGCAAAATTTCAAGCGGCTAGCATTCAACCGCTATCGCGATTTCGACAGACGGACGGGCGGACGGACATGGCTATTGCGACACAGAATGCAAGAAGTCAAATCAGGAGATCGGTTTTTATGGAAGTTATATCAGATTATAGACCAATTGTTACAAAATCGGATAAGAATCGCACCGTCTAGAGGCTCGGTTTATATGGCAGCCATATCAGCAAATGTAGCGATTTGGTTATTTTACAATGCCAACGAACCTACACTAAAAATAAGTATTTAAACAAAATTTCAAGCACTCAACTTTACTGTTTCGAATGTTAGCGCGCTGTCGACAGATAGACAGACTTTTGACAGATAAACAGACAAAAAAAAATCTGAAAAATTGATGAAATCTTTATTTGAATCGAAAGTACACTCCATATAATTTAATGGTTGACGATTATTTCATGCAAATGTTGACCATGACTGCGCCTCAAATGGTCCATCCGCTTAGTCCAATTTTGGCATACTCTTTCAACATTGCGGCCGATATCTCACGAATAAATGCTTCAAGGTTGTCTTCCAGTATGCCAAATTTGTAGACATGAGCTTTAACATAGCCCCACAAAAAATAGTTTAAAGGCGTTAAATCCCTCGATCTAGGCGGCCAAATGTTCATCGAACTCGCCTCTCAATAGGTCCATTGTTACACGTGCTGTGTGGCATGTGACACCGTCTTGTTGAAACCACATGTAATGTAAGTCAAGCTCTTGCATTTTGGACAAAACAATTTTGGATATCATCTCACGATAGCGCCCACCATTCACAGTTACATTACGATTCGCATCATCTTTGAAGAAGTACGGTCCAATGATGCCACCAGCCCATAAACCACACCAAGCTGTGATTTTTTCTGGATACATTGGTAGCTCTTGCAATGCTTCTGGCTGATCTTCACTGCAGAATTGACAATTCTGCTTGCTTACGTACGAATCGTGACAAAAATAAGCCACGTCGCTGAACACAATTTTTTGATTAAAAAAATGTGATCTTCGGCCAACTTTCCAAGAGCCCATTCACCAAATATTCTGCGTTGGGGTTGGTCGTTCCGCTTAAATTCTTGCACATGCTGTGTTTTGAAAGGCTTCACACCTAAATCCTTTTCCATATTGTTGAGTTACAGAGGTCCAGTTACTGCGAACGGCAACGAATCGATAATTGATGGTCATGATTAACACTGACTGAAAAAAAAAATGGATCTTCGCCCAACTTTCCAAAAGCCCATTCACCAAAAATTCTGCGTTGGGGTTGGTCGTTCTGCTTAAATTCTTGCACATGCTGCATTTTGAAATGCTTCACACCTAAATCCTTACGCAACATTTTCCACGTTGTTGAGTTACAGAGGCCCAGTTACTGCGAACGGCGGCGAATCGATAATTGATGGCCATGATTAACACTGACCGATACTGCTGCGATATTTCCTTCAGTCCATACTCTACGTAAGTGTGCTGGAGGTTTAGTGTCCAACAATGTAAATTTTCTGGGAAATTTAGTTACAATAGCCCGAATAGCCGCTTGTTAGGACGATTAAACTGACCATAAGATGGAAGAAGCGCGTAATGAACTTTCTTAACAGAGCACTCATTTTGATAATAAAATTCAATATTGGCAAGCGTTGTTCGTTTGTAAGACGATTCATGGTTAAATTATAGACCAACCAGAAAATGTTTAACACGAAACGTGTGTGAGCTGTTAAAACCAGTGTTGCCAAAAAGATAATAATTAAAAAATCACCCTTTATATACCCTTTCATGAACATCCCTTGCTGCTGGGCATTACAAAAAAGTCCTCTTAGCAGTTATACTCCCTTCAAAAACATTTTTGTAGTTTATAAATTTAAAAGAAACGTTCAGTTAGGTTGAATTTGAGCATGTTCTGCCAATTATCAATTTTCAATTTATGTGAGAGACAAATCAACAGTTTAAATTTTCGTTGACCACACTTTGCATACTTCACTATTGAAGAACCTTATCATGACGAATACTTTTTTCGACTACTGTGTTGTGAGAAAACTGAAATTTATTATATTTAATATTAAATTTACGTGTAACAAAAAACAAAACCTAAAGGTGACAAAACATTGTGGTGGAGTTGCGAGTACATCATTTCAGTTACCAATGAGTTGGAGGCTGCAGGTGGGCTGTTCGCATTGAAGAGCAACTTACACATACAGACAACAAGCAATACTGCAACATATATAAATATATAGTTACACTTTGTATAGACGCGTATTAAAAAATCGAAAAAAAAGAAAACTGTACAACTCGTCTCCTCTCGCTCATAAATATTATTTTGAAAGTATTTTCTCTGTTCACTTTAACTGACTGTAACTGTCTCTCTTGTACACTCACATAAATTTCATACTGTATAATTTTATTGTTTCCACACACACATTCAGTTTTTTTACTTCACTTTCACATTTCAATTATGTTCAATTGTGTTGTATTCTATATTGTTTGAATTCTAATTTTTTTTTTGTATCTTATTTTGCAACAAACAAAATGATGTCTAACCAACCACCAACTGAAATGTCATACGCGATTTTTTGTTTACAGGGAACTACCTGATGTGTACAGAGTTCGAGTCCGTGTTAACTCGTAAGATGAATAAAGATTTAATATTAAAAATATTGAAAAACAAAAAAAACAAAAACCAAAATCAATTCTTCTACTTGACTGTCTTAACTCTATAAGCAGTATACAATTGTTGTATATGTAAAACTCTCTATATAACTCTTAATCTCTTTCTCTCTCTATACCACATATATATACTTTTTTTTTTTTTTATAAAAAAAAAAAATAATTCTTCTCTACTCACCTTGATTTGTTTGAAAACAGAAATGTAAATTTAGCGCAAAACATATTTTAACTTTTCTGTGCCACAACACACTCTACTACTGTTTTGAATAAATTTTAATTTGAATCGAAACATAACAACAACAACACCAACCAACAACCTGCAAAACCCAAGTCCTGTTGACCTTGACAACCTGGCCCTATTAAACCCCCTAAAAACCCAGAATGAATCCCTCAATAAAACAGAACCAAAAACACTTCTTTGACCTTTTGAAAACAATCACTCACTTAGTTTATGTTACTTTTTTATGTTTTGTTGAACTCTAAAGAAAAAACTCCCCAAGAGTAATGAACCTGCTAGTCTTAATGTTTTAACACCAAAAACTTTAGAATGTTTACTTTCCCATGGTTTTTTTCTCACTCACTCACTCTGTCCTACTGCCAGACACGTTCATTATTTCCTTGTGGTTTTTTCATTTATTCTCTAGATCTCATTCACTCATTCACCCACTCACTGCAGCACATAAAATCAAGGATCCCCTCGATTGCTAGCGAAGCCATCCCCAGGATATGCTTTATTTAACGATTGATGGGACATCCTTTATTTCTTTATTTTTCTGGGGATAGTTTGTAGTAATAGCTCTCCCAAGTGAATTCGTAATCGGTGTCTGTAAAGAAAATCCAAGTAGTTTTGGTTTCCCTCTTTTTGTGTTGTTAGTCCTTTTTCGACTTTTTTTCTACATTGATGTTGTTGTAAATTCGAATATAATTGATATTAATACTTAGGCCTTTTTTTCTTATTTTAGAACACAAAGCACCAGCCTTTCCACTACTACGTTTAGATACTCCTCCCACACCCATATGACACCAACCTACATACCTTCACCAATACGAAAGACAGAAAAAAAACCAACCACAAATGCTTTAAAAGCACACGGAACTCAACATGATTTAGGGAATAATCAAAATTCAAATGGAATTTCAGAGTGGAAAAGTAAAGTGATTGAAATTAGATCAAATCTTTTTTAAATCTTTTCAGTGGTAGCTGTATAAAAATAAGTTTAAAAAAAATAGCAACAAGAGGATTACGACTTACCTTGATTGATAACTCTGTAAACGAAAAATAAGAAAAAGGAAATTTTGTTAAAAAAAATTGTTAAATATTAATGATTGAAAGTCAATAGGCGTTCTGCAACATCAGTGTCTCTACGACCATGATAGCTGCGAACATAAATTTATTAAGTTTGTCATGTTTACTGCTAACGCAATTCACTAGTTTGAGAACAATACTGACTTTGAAAACAACTATCACTTCTCCTTTAGTATCTTTACAATCTTGGAACCTTCTTCTTCAAAATCGTCATTGGTGTCTCCATGTAAACCAAGAGAACAACACTGACATTGAAAACAACTTTCACCTCTCCTTTAGTATCTTTACAATCTTGGAAGCTTCTACTTCAAAATCGTCATTGGTGTTTTCACGTAAAACACATTTGCATTACCAGCACACGATTGGTAATGTCATATGTATTTTCAAAGATAACAACTCTGAAAGTTGTACAACAGAGAACAGATTGTTACCATTCGCTTTTAAAACGCATTCACATTTTACTTGCCTTCATTAGAGGAAAGTTTCCCAGCACTCTAAGAGATATACTTCAGGAAGCTCTATGTGCAACAGGGAAGTGGGCTACCGAACGTGGTCTAGGAATAAATCTGTGGAAGACAGAAGTACAATAGTTTTTTCCAGTGGAAACTGTCTCCTTGGGAGGAGAGTATATTCCATTTACAGAAAGCGCAAAATACCTGGGTGTTTTGGTGGACAGGAAATTGAACTTCAAATCAAACTCCAAAGGGCAAGTAAGGCAACTTTTGCCCTATACACCTGCAAGAGAGCCGTAGGCAAAAGTTGGGGTTTAGACTAGATCTGGCAAATTATCGATAATCGCAACATTCGATATTTTCGATAGTGTTAATAACAAATATCGATGGTATCGATACTATCGTTAATTTCCCATCAACTATATCTCAAAGGAAAATGAGAAGTAAAAACCATGATATAGATTTATAAAAGAGCAAAACCAATGCACAGACCAAATAAAACCAAGGTTAATAAAGTCACTTGGAAGTCATGAGAGAAATCATTGTACAAAATGTTAGTCTAATCGGATGAGAATTGCGCCCTCTATAGGCGCAATGTATCTAAAAGGATAAATTCAGTGAAAGATTGCTAATTTCTGTTCATTTTTACAAATGGAGGAAAATTGCGCCCTCTATATGCGCAATGCATCTTACAGAACACATTCAGTGACGGATTGCTAATTTCTGTTCATTTTTGAAAAAAATTTAACTTTTGCGTCAGTATCCATCAGAAAAATATCAATCGATATTCAGTCAAAAAATTAAATATCGAGAGTATCGATAGTGCCATCGATATTTTGCCAGCCTTAGTTTAGAACGCGTGTCATGCATTGGGTATATACTGCAGTTGTCAGGCCAATAACGCTATATGGTGTTGTGGTCTGATGGACGGCGCTTCAATAGTCCACCTACTGGTCAGTACTTAACCGGATCCAAGGGATGGCTTGTTTGTGTATCACAGCCGCACTGAGGACGACACCATCTGATGCACTGAATTTAATGCTCCATTTAATGCTCCAGAGACAAACAAGGTAATCTGTTAACTGACACAGAAAGGGTGCTGAGGATATGGGTAGAACACTATCACCATAAGTATACCGCAGAACCAATCCCTGATGATGGTATAGAATGTGTACCACCTAGGTAAAACGAGGTCCACGGCTGAAGTGTTTAAGACCGAAGGCGACATATTGAAAAGGCGTATGTATCAGCTTTTTAGCGCATTTTGGCTTGAAGGACGCATACCCGATGATTGGAACCTCAGCATACTATGTTCCGTACACAAGAAAGGGATACAATACAATATGTTCTCGAAAATACTTTGTGAAAGATTATAATTATATCAGTATGGCTTTAGACCTGGTAAAGCCACTATTGACCTGATATTTACCTTACGCCAAATCCTGGAAAAGACCCGAGAAGGACAAATCAACACCTACCATCTTTTTGTTGACTACAAACTCGCCTTCGACAGCCCTATTTTTCAAAGGCATTTCAGGCCATGTCTGAGTTTGGTATCCCTGCAAAACTGATATGACTTCAATCCCATGGCAGCCGGTTTTTGCAGAAAAAAATAACTGACGATAGTATCGATACCGATAGTGTCATAGGTATTTTGTTAGCTCTACTACTAGCCCACTTTTGTAAAATCGGATCGGCAAGTGATAGCATATGGGGGAGATGACGAGACGTTGGAGCATTTCATTGCCCGGCTGATTAGAATACATGTCGCTTAGAGTTTGCTCTATTCGTATTTGATGTACATAAAGAAAGTCTTGTGAATACAGAAAGTGTAATAGCACCTTTTTGGTAAATCAAGTGTATCTTATGGATATGTAAAGAAGGACGAATACATGCAAAGGTTAAAGTAAGGTATCTGTTTGCAAAAAAACTGACTATAAAACCTGATTAACCTTTACTTTTTGCCGTTTAAACAGCCTACTACATGCCCGACAAAGCAAACTACGCTACAGCCATATCTTCAAAAGCATTGTGCAAAAGCCCACAATATGTCACTCTTATTTACATTTAATATCAATTTACAACCAAACTGTAAATTGAAAAATTTATTTGTTTAGCAGCAGCCACTCATTTCATAAAAGAAATTTCAATCACAATTTAACAACAGAAACCAATACAAAAATCTATCTACACCCACTCCCTCGTTCAACAGGGCTACAGAACACATTGTGTTTTAGTGTGTTAAAAGCAAAAACAAAACAAAAACTACAAATTTCAACAAAATGTACATAACACTTAACTAAAACTAACATTTTAAGATTTTAGATATCATGTATTGGCTTAGGCTTATTTTATTAGTTGAAATCAATAAAGATTGTTGTCACAAAAAATAACATGGGGTATACGGCGCGCCATCATGGAGTTCCCTGATATAAAACTAAAAAAACTAGAACCAATACCACCACTACAACAATTTTAGTTCCTTGTTTTTCTATAAACTTGTTTACGTTCATTTTCGGTTTGAGTACTTGTTTACTATAAATTTGTTTTCGTTTTGAGAATCCTTTTTCATCATCTCCCATCCGCCACTAGACAAAAGCTATAATGAGTAGAAAACCAAACAAACAAAAAAAAAACTAACAAACAGACACAAGACCACATATTCACATATCGTATAGCCAGCCACACACAGAAGCAAGCAAGCAACAAACACACCCAGCCACCCACACACAGCACCACCACCACAGCCAAGCTCACAAGAGCCACAGTGCCACAGTTCCACACTTCCTTAGAAGATTAATTGGTTAGGATATAGCATTGAACACACACAGTTGGGTGAATTTGGGTGTCGTAGTGTCAGTGTGTATATGTATGTAAACGACCTATTGTGCCTTACGTAGAGATTTGTTTCATCTGGAGATGAAGAATAATTGTAAAGACATGTTGTTTTTTCTTCTACTTCTTCTTCGTAAGATCTTTATTCTAACACATTTTATTTGATTTCTAGTATTTTGCTTCCCTATCTGTGTTTTATCCGTAGTATCCGTTCATTTGTAAAAGTTTTTGTAATTTTGGTGTAGTCGTCACGTCACATACCTACATATGTTTGTAAACTATGGTATAAATCTCTTTTGGTCTCTTTGTTTTCTATTCGACTGCTTTTTATGTTCTTCTTTTTTATCCTGAAACAAGACAAAGAGCAAATGTTCCACATTTGATTTGTTTTCATACTTGTTCTACTTCTTCTTTTGCGGATATAAAATAAGACGAGACCAGAAGCAGAACGCTGTTTGAGAAGCAGGCGTTCCTTTTGTCTCGTCTTGTCATCTTGTCTTACAGAAAAAACCACCAGTTTCTATTGCGAAGGTACTTATTGCAACTGCCCTGCCCTGGTGTAGAGCCTACGCTAGTTAATCATCAGAGTTCATCAGATATGAACCTTTGAACTTCATACGAATCCAAAGAATCAAATAACCGGATAGTCTTAGTTTATAGTCAGGAATTGTGGCAAAGGTCCACATAAGCCTGGAGAGGGACATGAAGCCGCTCTAAATGTAGTGTCTAATGAAAAGCCCTTAAAACACCCTATCATAAAACTAATAACGCTAATGATAAATACATTAGAAATAAAGAGGGAGCTCCTCCTGTTAAGGATGTCTTCTGCACTGTTATGTAGGTTACGCTTTCCCCGCCCTCTTGTTTTTGTATAGACAAACATGCATTTGTCAGCATGTGTGAGTGCTGCAACCCTGTGAAGCAGACATTAAAGTCAACTCTCACCACTACCAACCGCCCGCCCACCCGCCCTCCACCTAATCTCTTTTCTCACTCCTATCTCTACTGTCTATGGTACTCTCTCCAAGCCTACTTCCACTATTTCACGAGTGTGTATTTCATGTGTATGTGTGTGCATTTTGCATAATTTTCCCCTTAAAAATTATTTCATAACTTCTACCCTATTAGACCTTCACTTCACCTAATTTTTTTCTCTCTCTCTATCTCTGTCTCTAAACAAAATTCCCTAGATAACATTTCCAAAGGAAAATAAAATAATTAAACGAAACGTTTAAACTCGATATGATAATTTAATAAAATCTTAAAATTGGTTGTGGAGCCTAAGAACTTATATCAAGTATTGTGTCTTTCTTCCTTTCATTCCTTTCTTTAATCATCACACACAAAACAAACAAAAAAAATCTTTACACAAAAACATAAACTTTTCGAAAACCCCAATAATGCTAACATAAATGCCATCATCTACCGCAAACAAAAACAAAAGTGTGTCATACTACTATGAGTTTTCCAAGGAACAGGATTATATATGCTCGAAACCCGAAGATTCTGGCATGCATTTGTGTTCAGATTTACCACCATACCGCAATGGGCCCATGATATGTACCGGTGGGTGTAACATTCAATTTATTTTTCTATAGTTTTGAAACAGTTTTAATTGGGTTTATGATCTTGCAGAGGAAGCGGTGCCCATGCAGGAAAATCTACCCACCAATACATCCTGTGTCAATTGGAATCAATACTACTCACACTGTACACAAATGGGTTTAAATCCATTTCAAGGTACCATATCGTTTGACAATATCGGTATGGCATGGGTGGCCATATTTTTGGTAAGTACAAAATGTATGTTAAAATTTCAAGATATTATCTGACAATCACAAAGCGGACTATACCGTGTAAAGTTTATGACATATCATTTCTGAATTCTTGTTTTCATTACAAAGGGTGGTCCACGAAAATGTTGTAGCTTGAAGTGACCTACGAACACATGGGGTTTTTGATATTGTGATTAAAAAGAAAATGAAAACGTGTTAAGGTCGTCTGGGCCAAATCTTATATGTCTACCACCATGGATTATATTTGCCAAATTCTTTGGACGATTTCTGTTTATAAAGAAAATCGTTTCTAATATTCTATGGAAGATGTCTTCAAGCTCCTACCTCTATGACCTAATCAAAAAGGCTTAAGAAAAAGCTATGACTAGTTCAGACAAATCTTAAAAAATTAAAATTAAAAAATTAGGCCTTAAGCACCTGAAGACGAAGGGGAACACAGTCCAAATTTCCCATAGTGTATGTCAGATACCAAGTTGCAGCCAAATCATATAAAACTTGACATTTATCTGGACCATATTGGGAACTTTAACCAGGGTTTGGCCTGGCCAATATGTCTGGAAATCTATAAATAGGGGCGAGAATACAAGTTATATCACCCATTATGACTGAATTTATCAAATGGCAGCGATGGAACGAAAAGCCCTAAACAGTCAACATTCTGATAAGTAATTTGGGGCCGGTTGAGGACTATAATCGGCAAGTAGTTAATAAAAGATTACAAAAAGCTCGCAGTACAATGTGCGGTGGTAGAGGCGATAAATTGATGAGATAGGAAAACCGAGAATTTTTAGAACACAGCAGTTTGGGACACTCAAAATCGTGCATTGAAGGACAGTCAAGGAAACACATTAAAGAAATGCTGAAAATCTTCTGATTCGGTAAAAATAACTCTAGGGATATAATAGGCCTTCTTATGAGAAATGCGGTGATGTTGGTGCCTTTACTCAAGTGTATGTCAGATACCAAATTGCAGCCAAATCAGATAAAACTTAAGATTTATCTGGAACCTTTTGGGAACTTTTAACCAGGGTAAGGTCTGGCTTATTCGCCAATATTTCTAGAAATCTATAAAGAGGGGCGAGTTCCCTTCTTGGGAACCATTATTAATGAATTTATCAAATGACAGCGATGGAACTAAAAGCCTAAAACAGTAAACATTCTGACAAGTATGTTGAGGCAGGTTTAGGACTATATTCGGATTACGAAAAGCTTTCAGTACAATGTGCGGTGGTGGAGGCTATAAACTTGTGAGATAGGAAGAGAGCAGATTTATAGAATACATAGCAGTTTGGGACACTCAAAATCGTGCGTTGAAGGACAGTCAAGGAAACACCTTAAAGAAATACTGAATCGTTTCAGAGTTGATAATATGACTCTAGGGATATGTTAGGCCTTCTTAGAGAAAAAAATGCGGTCTTTTTGGGGAGATGAATTAGTTAAGGATGCAGACAGACAGAAGATTTATAGAATTCCAAGCCTAAATGGCTAAACACTGAAAATTTAGTTTCGAACTAGACGCTCGGATGAAAATTAAAAAGTTTTGAGGAACAGACGAATAAACTGACTAAATCTGCTAAGATTAGATAAAATAGACATATAGATGTCATACATAGGCCTTCTCCTAAATTGAGTGACAGGACGAGTCGTGTGATAGAACAAGTCAAACCTGCTTAAGCCCAGAAAAACAATTATTTTTTATTCAGTAGAATTTTTTCGCCTGAAGTTTTATAACGAAAGATGCAATGCTGTCTATCTTTAAATTCATTTGACTGGTAATGAAAAGTGATGGATGAATTTAATGGACGTATGAAACAGGAGCAACTATCAACATATAACTTAAAATGATTGTAAATCGTTATGCTTGTATATAATTCTTTTTTGCATCAAAAACTGGGCTGTGACTAATCTAGAAAATAAAATTAAATTATTAAATAAATTTTAAGTTCATTAAAATAAAAGCGCTACCCCATCAACTTTTCCTACGCTTTATTTTCCCAAAACATGTACATAACATCATCTACTTCAATCACTTTTATTTTTAGGTCATATCCCTAGAAGGATGGACTGATATTATGTACTATGTACAAGATGCTCACAGTTTTTGGGACTGGATATATTTCGTACTACTAATTGTCGTAAGTATGAATTATTCATTTCATTTTAGATCCACAAAAGTAAAAGAGAAGACGAGAATGAGAACAAAACGTTTCACCTATGTCAATACATTAAGCAAGAATATGAATGGAATACGCTTCATTTCATTTTTATTGTCTGTGCTATACCAAAATGAAAATTCTCGCTGATAATGGAGGATACAAAAAACACGCACCCACAATGGCAGGTGACTTGTTGAACGAATGACTAACAAAGGCGCACTCCATTATTTTACAAAGCCAAAGCAAAGCAATCATTGAATTCGAATATCAAATTGAATATGGAAGCAGCAGATGCTTTTCAACGACCCATTCGATTTAGCAAAAGTACGGGTTTTGGTAAGTGTGTTTGTGTGGGTGTGAGTGTACAAGCAGATATCCTCATTTGTATGTGTATGCAGGCTTTGGAAGACAAGAGCAGCAAAAGGAAAAGTTTTTCCATTTCCGTTTAAGTTTCGTTGCAAAGCAAACGTTACCAAATGTATGTGATTTGAATGCTGATGGTGGGGCTGGAAACCACCAAATCTTGCAAACTTCATAAAAGTACGTATGTATGTGCAGAAACCTGGTGGCTTATAGACACACACACACACACATACATCCCGGCACATTCCCCTTGGCAGGCCGTGGCATATACATTTGCAAATGAAAAAGTTCTAAAATCTCCAAGTGGAAAGAATATTGTAAACTTCAACGCTGAATTGAGTAAATCGCCTGGAACGCTGTAAAACAGACAAAGGCTTGGCGTACACAAGAAAGACGTAGAATACAACCGCAACACTTAAGGGATTATGTGAAATAAAGACGACTGAATTGCTTGCCGCAAAGAAGCACTAGGGAACTGGCGTATGCCTACATACAATGGAAACCATAAAATATGAATATGTCCTCATTAGTTCAAAGGGTTAACCAACGCCAACCCGCAAACCATTACTCAATGAAAGCATTTAATTCCAATGGGGGAAAAACGTTTTTGTAATATGGAAATATTTGAAAAATGTCTTTCTTGTTTCTTCTACTTTCAGATCGGTTCCTTTTTCATGATCAATCTGTGCCTCGTTGTTATTGCCACCCAGTTTAGTGAGACTAAGAAGCGAGAAATGGAACGCATGCGGCAGGAGCGGGCACGCTACACCTCCACCTCTACACTGGCCTCCAGCACAAATAACTCGGAACCGGCCACTTGCTATGCTGAAATTGTCAAATACATTGCCCATCTTTGGCGACGCTTCAAACGACGAATGATAAAGAAGTACAGATTATATAAGTATGCTCGATGTATTTTCGATTTTATTTTCAGTTTCTTTCTTACACTTGAGTTTCACCTTGAGTTTCTTTTAACCCTGGACTTCATAACCACACAAACACACACACAATCAAACGAACAAAAGTATTTAGCACAACGATATTACTATAACAAAAATCCCAAAAAAATCTAACATGAATCACATAATCGATTATATTGGACATTTATCGATTGTAGTTTAGATCAATACCAAAATTGTTTGTAAAGATATCAAAATTTTTCACTAACCAACTTCCAAGCTATGGTAACAAGTATTGGTGAAACTGTTTTCCTTTTAACAGCATTATTCGAAATGAAACAAACCAAAGCTACTGAGTGTCGGCAGAGAAAGCATTGAGATGCTAATCGATATGATAGGATATAAAAACTAATCAATCAACGAAGAGAATAGGTAGACCAACTAATAAAAACTAAGTCGAATGTGTGCCAAAAAATTAAACTTCAGTTGTTAATTGCCCCTTCGCTTTGTGTAGAAGTGAATGAAATATTCGGGGTTCAAAAGACCCATAATACAACTGTTGTATGTCTCTAAAATATTCTTGAAAATTGTAAAACTAGATATAATTGAACACTTTTCCGGAGGTCCAGATGTGCTCCTAGGTTTATGAAATGTAGAATAGTTGGAACCAAAAACCAAGGAAGTTAACAGTGACAGGTAGAAGACTCCGACGAAATTCCTTTTGAAATATAGACAGATGGAGTAACTAACAACGAAGTTATTAGAAGAATAAATGTAGACCTACAACTAATTAAAACAATCAAAGTCCGGAAAATAGCATATTTAGTACACAACAAAAATTTCTCAAAGGAAAGGCTGGGTTTTCCTGAGAGAAGGTAGAAGAAACCCTCTTGGGTTAAGAATATTCAAGACTAGACCGGTTATCAAGAAGAAAGAACACTCCTCAATGTCGAGATTACGGAGAACTGAATAGCCAATAGAACATTATAAACCCAGGCAAATAACGGATTGACAAACTATAGAAGAAGAACACAAGCTACCCGGAGCAGTCTAAATTTACAAAGTACATAGCATTCCGACACCGTCCAGAACAGAATGCGTAGCAAAAACCAAAAATATATTTTCCATGACAAATTGCAACCAAATTGGTCTAACAGGGTTCTTTCAACCGTATTTAGTGTGGTTGTTGGAGGACTTTTGGGTATATGCCGGTCTGACTTAACCATCCAGCCGACTTGACATCTATTTAGAGGCTTCAGAACCGAGATATATCTGACATAATAAAGATTCCCACGAAAGTAAGAAAGATAACAGTCAACATTCTGACCTAAATGCAGTTCGAGTACAATACAGGACTGCAAGGGACCGATATAGGCTAACGCTGAAGTTTGATTACCACTTTGAGTAACAGAGTCAGATAAACAAGAACCTAGTTGAATTTGAAGATTAATTTTCTTCGCTTTTTTGCCCATTGAGTTGTTCTAACCTTGCGGGTACCCCATACTTAACACAGGGGCAGCCTCCAGTGCACACGGGCTTTTGAGAACAAAGCCTTAAGCTTCCGATCGCTTCGTAGCCCTATGGCGGATTGCCAACCCCTTTTGAGATGCTGGACAAACCACAGTCGTGTCATGTATCTTCACAGTTGGAGAGTATTCACGCTTCATGAGCTGAGATCGTATCAGATCCTTACCCGTGGACTCGGTGTGGTTTGGAACTTAAGAACCTCTTATTTCGGACGGACGGGTAGGACGTTGTCGGAGATACATACATGTGTATAGTATGGTATGATTAGTATCACGCCAAATGGAATAACATTTTCTCGCTTAACCCCAGGCGTAGGAGATGTCCCCTATGAATGCAGTGCATTGCGTTGGCGAGAGGAAATTAGGAATTTGAGGGGGGAGGAAAGGATGTAGTGCTTATTGACATTTGTCTTAAATCTTTGGATGTCAAAGTGGGTGGGAAAAAATTAGCCGGATGTCGATTCCACATACGAACGGTTCGGGCGAAATAAGAATTCTCTCTATAATGCATAGTGCTGTCCGCTGGCCAATCAATTACAAAAGGGTGTGAGTTCCTGGAATGTCTAGTATCCCTGACATACATCCTTACATCAGGAATAAGAAGACGAATATCAGACGAACACACGCCATGAAAGTACCTATAGAACAGCGCCAAGCAACCCACATTCCGACGATGATGAAGGGAGGCCAATCAACGCCATCGCTCTCCTCTGTACACGGTCCAGTAGCTCCAGGGATGATTTTGAAGCTCCAGCCCATACTGTGACTTGTACTCCATTTTCGGTCTTATTAAAGTGGTGTAGATGTTAAGAAGATCAGACGGAGTGAAGTAATTATTACACCGTTTAAGGTAGCCTAAACACTTGAATGCTTCTTTCGACACTTCAAATACATGTTTAGCCCATCACTTTGTATTTGCATACCCAGAACGTCAAGAGCTGATTGCTCAACATTTACACCGTTGATAGACAAAGATGATCGTAATGGGTCAGCGAATCGTTTGTTTTGACAACAAGCAGTACTGAGTCTTCCGTGCATAAAAATCCACTCGATTCATTCGACCCCATTCAGAAATGGACAGCAAATTCTGGCAGAGTGTATCGTCCATAACCCGCCCATATCCGGGAATCAGACGGATGTAGAGTGCTTAATCGACTTTATATCAAATTCTATTAAAGTCGGGCAATCATTTAGACTTTGAAGGGCTGAGAGAGCCATATTATCGAATTAGTTTCGATGGGGACTATATCTACTTAGAGACCTATCTATACTGTATCTCATTCTGAATAGTAAGGATCATATATTGTAGTTCCTTGAACATAGCAAATTACAGTAAAATAGGACTTATAGAGCATTAAGAAAATAATCAAATTCTGAACGGAGAAAGCCAATTTCTTCTCCACGACCTATATCACTAATTTTGTCACTTAAATGAATTGCTAACAGGATCTCAAGAGACGATCGAACGGACATCACTAGATGCTTAATAGGGTCTTAGGCACATATACGAAGGCGTAGCAAACGTAACAACAAAATTAGTAAATTCCTCTCTTATAGCAAATGACAAGATGCTGATTGGCTGTGTTTACAGGCCCCACAACAATATACCATATGACATGCTCCTATCTTGTATCGAAACAATCTCGTTTTCTTACAACAATATAGCTATAGCTGGTGACTTTAATAGCAATATATTGTCTGAATCTCATTTTTCCAGTTCGATGGAGCTGTTGGGCTTAGTACCAACTAACACTTCTGTGCCCACCCATTTTACGAGTCATTCATCCAGCATTCTGGATATATTTTTTGTTAACAATGTTGCAAATGTTTTGTTTTATGACCAACTTGCTGCACCTGGTTTTTCTAAACATGACCTACTGTTTCTAACATATAACTACGTCATGACCTATCAAGACAACAGAATTACCTACCGCGATTTTAAGAAAATAAACTACAATTTACTGAATCACCTTACTGATGAAGTACCGTGGGACTCAATTTATCACTTTGACTCAGTGGATGAACAAATATCATTTGTTCAAAATCATATCTGTTCAATATACAATCGATGTGTTCCAGAGAAAACAATAACAATTAAATATTCACAACCACCTTGGTTTAACCAGCGAATAAAAACTTTGATTGATGAAAGAAACTTTTCATATAGACGTTGGAAACGTTTTAGAACCTCACAACTACATGAACATTTTAAAAATGCTAGAAGAGCTGTTGGAAAGTGTATAACTGAGGCAAAGACATTGTATTTTCATAATAAATTTCAGAATGCTGTTAATAGTCGCTCTAAATGGAATGAGATACGAAAAATTGGCGTTGGTGAAAAACGCAATACTCAGCTGGAACCCAACTTGAACATAAATGAACTAAATGAGAATTTTGTTTCAATAAACACTGTCTATCCTACTGAAAATATATATGAAAATATGTGCATGGTAGCTGTTGAAAATCCTTTTTCCTTTCGCTGTGTAAATGAAACTGAGGTTCTACACAGCATTCTGTCCATTAAATCTAATGCGATCGGAACTGATGAAATAAATCCACGATTTATTAAAATAATTGTGCCAAAGATTCTGCCATATTTAACATATATATTTAACACTGTTCTAACTAAATCCACTTTTCCGCTTGAATGGAAACATGCAAAAATTGTACCTATTCGCAAATCAAAAAATGAGTACCGTCCCATCGCCATTTTACCATACCTGTCTAAAGCACTGGAACGCATAATGGCTAACCAAATTGAGCATTTTCTGAAATCTGAAAATTTGTTATCTAACTGGCAATCTGGATTTAGAAAGAAAAGAAGTTGTACCACTGTTCTGATTGATGTAATTGAAAACTTTCGTCAAAGTATGGATAACGGAATGATATCCTTTCTCCTTCTTTTGGATCACAGTAAGGCCTTTGACACTGTAAACCATAATATTCTTGTCCTAAAACTTATGAAATTATTTAATTTCTCCGAGACGTCTTGCAAGCTGATATCATCATATTTGACGCAAAGATCGCAGTCTGTTTTTTATAACAATAGTTGGTCTAACTCTCTGAATGTCCTTAAAGGAGTACCTCAAGGTTCTATCCTTGGCCCTCTTTTATTTTCCATGTATATAAATGATCTGCCTGATGTGCCTGCAACATCTAAAATCCAAATGTATGCTGACGATGTCCAACTTTACACATACTGCAAACTGAAAGATATCCAAACCTGTGTGTCTAACATAAATATTGATTTAGACTTAATACATTGTTGGGCTGTTAATAATGCATTATGTTTAAATCCATCCAAAACCAAACTGATTCTGATAAGTAAAAGAAATGTGACAATAACTGATGATCTCGTTGTGAAGATTGGTAACTCTGTAGTGAATCTTGTACAAGTAGCCACAAATTTAGGATTGACTTTTAATTCAACCCTAACGTGGACAAATCACATTAATGCAACAGTTGGCAAAGTACGTGGGATGCTGCGAAATTTATGGACTGTTCGCTTGTCAACTCCTTTTCACATCCGAATGTTACTTGCAAAAAGTTATTTAATTCCCACATTGTTATATGGATGCGAGATATTTGCGAATTGTGATGCAGACACCAGTAGAAAGCTTAATGTTGCTTACAATGATATTGCAAGATATGTGTTTAACAAAAGTCGACAAGCTCGTATATCACAATTTACATACCAAATATTTAACTTAACTTTTTCAAACTTACTGAATGTCAGATGTCTACTTCTTCTGCACAAGGTAATCTACACAAAAGAACCTGAATACCTACACAAACATCTGAAATTCGCCAGATCCAACCGTGGCCTAAAACTCATTCAACCACGATTTGCCACACAAACCTCTGAACGACAGTACATTGTACATAGTACGCGTCTCTGGAACAACCTACCTCCCAACATACAGAGCATAAGCAATGCAACTTCATTCAAAAATGAGCTATTTAAATTTTTTAAATGAACTACGAATTATTTTTCTTTAAATGTCCTTAATATTTACTACTATAATTTAAAATGTTAAGATTAGTTAATATCCTTTTAAAAAGAATAATCATTATTTTATATACTCTATTGCGAATCAGCACATTAACATATAAGATATAATCTTGTTGTGCTGGTGTTACACTCAATAAACAAACAAACAAACAAACAAACAAACATTAAAACAAAGCGCATAATACACCCGCCTACGACCTTATTGTATGTCTTTGAAAATTTAACGGACAAAATATTCGACTTGGGTAGAAACGAAAAGTCCTTACAGCACAATTGCAGTATACGTTCGCCACATTGGCAAAAAGAACTTCTTCAGGCTCTCATTACTGTGATATCATTAAGCTCAAGTTGTTGAAGTAAGTCTGTTACATTTTTTAACAAATAAGTACTGATTTCTACTTAGTGCCCATCCATGTTTCATTGGAATAATGCAAAAAAGGAAAACAGTTTTTTAAAAGTTTGTTACACAAACAATTAAGACCAGCAAAGACAAGCCAAAATCACTAACAATCTCATCATAATCAAATAAAAAGAAAAAAAATTATTTCACAAATTACTAACAACTAATCGTTATGTATTGTATCCCTCCTTCCATTTGAAGCGTTTTTGTAAATATTAAAAAAAAATACTAATCCTTACTACCTACCAAACTGCCTAACCACACAACCGCAAAGTAAAACTGACATAGTAACTATGACAAAAACATTAAAAAAAACTAGAGTAGACCTTCCAATAGCCTATAAGCTGCCTCGTCTCCACTAAGCCGCAAAGTAAACTGGGACTAGACACTTTGTTTGTTTGACCAACCAACTTTTAATGTAACTGTCGACCATAATTGTCAACTCGACATTTCAAAATGCATTTTCAATTTATCCTTTAATCAAAAAAAAGAAAACTCAGCGCAGCCTTATTGAAAACATGTTATGAATGAAAAAGAAAGAAAAGCATAATCGTAACTAATGGTTCATAGTTTCACAGTCAATGTTCAGTGAATTTTCTAGATGATGCAACCCATTGTTGCTACTTTAAGTTTTCGTTTCCGTTTTCCAATTTAGTTTTACCAAGAGTTTCAGTTCCCTTGAGTTTTGAGTTTTATTTGTGTGGCAATCAGTTCTCTTGAGTTTGCATGTCTTGGCAAAGTATGATTTTTTTGAAGCTGAATATCAAAATTCAAAATTAGCTTAGTTTAGAAAAAACAGTGCATATGGCAGCAGCATTGCTCACAACATCATAACAGTAACCAATCTCTACAACCACCATTACCACCAGCTAGACCTAACCATTTTCATGCTAAGGCCAATGCAATGGACCCCCAACAAAAGGGTGTCAAGTGCAATGGCCTTGGTGCTAACATGCATGCCTGTGTCTGTCATCATCCACATAAACAGTCCATCTATGGTGGCTACCCACCATCAACAAACCAAAATCCATAGCACACCTTCAAGCCCTCATTAGTTAGAAAATGCTAATCCAACAATAATTTGAATACCAAGATCCAATTTTTGTCGTTTTTGTCAAGATGTTGTTAAGACAACTTGTATGATTTTTTTGGCCCCCAAAAACTCCTTTTGTTTTTACAAGACCTAATAATGCCTGTTTTTCTCACTTGACCTATTCTGTGCCCTGCGTCCGCCAGGTACCAACAGCAGCAACGCAAAGAAGGCCTTCTACCAAATGCAGACAATTTAACCTTTTCACCATCACGCATCAAATGTCATCATCCAAAATGTCCCAAGTACCCAGGACCACCTCGCAAACCCTCCAGCATACAAGATCAGATGATAACAGTAATGGTGCCGCTTAATTCCAACAATAATGTCAGTGGCAGCAACAACAATCACAGTCAACAGCCGCAGATGACAACAGCAGCCAGCAACACGCAACAACAGCAGTCGGCGGCAGCTGGGGTCACACAACAGCAACAGCGTTCCAACTCAACAACAACCCAGACACCAGTGGCCTTGATAAATGGCCTAAACAATGGTGTCAATGTTAACAATCAACAATCCATGCGACATCATTCTTCTTCTGAGAATTCTGTGCAATCTTTGGACAATGCCTCCAATAGGGGCAGCAACAACAAAAATGGCAATGAAAGCAAAAGAATACATAATCCCACAAAATCAGAGACGGATTCGTTGATGGCCAATAAACAGCAGCAGCAGCAGTTACAAGTAGTGCCAAATCAACATCAACCACAGCAACAACAGCAGCCGCCACAGCAGAAGACCATACTCTTGAAGTTTCCCCAAAATCTCATGGAAACCGATCAATTAATTGTAAGTTGTTAGACATAAAAAGCAAATTGACCAACAAAAAAAACTACCACACAACGGAAGGCTCTCTCTCCTACATGAAATACAAATGATTGCAACAGATTTCTATACTTTTTTGTTTTGTTCTTTCATATTCAGGAGTAATGACCTCAACACTATAGTAGAAGTAGAAAAAACATTGTTTGAGATACAAATCTATCATAGTTAAGGCCATTTACACTTAAATGAACCCCTTATCGATATCAAACTAAACAAGATTTTAATACAAATTCAACATTCGCCAAAATACTGCAACATTATGTTTAAAAATTTCATTTTGGGAGTATCAATGTTACTTTCGTAATTACTGATATAATAAAATAAGTTCGACATATAGGTGGCACTATCAGACTATCAGTTAGGTACCCGGACATTGTGCCAGGGAAATGACGGAACTGTGATGCACGGGTTGCCACAAGAGCTGGATCATCGTTAGTGAGATAGATGATATATACAGGAAAAGTGCATTGAACGCATGACAGCCCCGATTGCACTGCAAGATCTCTAGATCTTCAAAGTATGCGGTGTGCGGCATTACGTCCTAATCCCACTAAGAAAATGTGTGATTTTCAGTGAAAATTTTTACAATAAACTGCGAAATTAAGTCGCTGACATCAAGATGACAGCAATATTGCCGATTGTTGCAGGCTTACTGTAAAGGGGGCATCACGAACCACTAGCTTAAGTTAGGTTGAAAAGAGGGTGCGGATATTAATCCGTTCCATGCCATTATGGACATGCACCTAGTCCATAGTGGCGTAAGTAAGCAATACATTTTTTTTTTCTTTTTATCTTTTTTTACTTTTTTCAAAAGTTGTCTTTACAACTCAAGTATCAAGTACGTTGTCATCTTAGGAACTGCCTCATTATACACACTTTCATATCGAAGAACTGAAAAAAGAATCATAGTTAAATCGGGCCTATAAAAGAGGATGATTACAGCACGTTTACATTGAAATTCTTACGATCTGGATTTAACTAAATCCAAAAACCAATCCTGTCCGTTTGCACTGCGTTTTTTGGGGATTAAAGTGACATACACAAGCGTACATGCGTATACACGAATGTGCATATCACACATATCCATACACAATTCTTGAAAACAGTTGCATATTTTGGTACTTTTATTCAGCCATGATATTGGCTTTATTTGGGTTTCAAAATAAATCCTGCAAAAATGGGATTTATTTTTGTATGGTAAAACTCCAAAAAAATCTAAGAATTTTGCACTTAAGTCTTGAAAAGGCCATAATTCCGGAGTAAGTGGCCAATATAAACGTACTTTTAGTTTATAAGACCATTATATTAAAATATGTACCCATGTAGATAAGATGGGTCCACAAGTTCATTACTTTTATTTTTAATAATCCTTGTAACAACTCTTCCCCAAATTTCTGACAGTTTAATCACGCCTTCAAAACTTCTACTTAGAAATAAGCTGACATGTTCGATTTATAATTTTTTTTTTCATTATCGAACTTTGGGTAACAGCAAAGTCTCAGAAACCCAAATCATATAGTTAGAACCAGACACTGGTCCTTGTGAAAATCCGGGTTCAAACCCAAGAAAATCACAAAACATTTGTAGCACAAATGGACCATATCCGACCAATCATACGAACTGACTTTTAAAGCCACTGGTGAGGCAATGCGTTATCCGATTTTACTGAGTTATGCACCTCATAACTTTTAACATAGTGCAAAGGACGGTCAAAATAGGGTCATGGCATGATACCATGAGTTTTCTCATAACTTTCAATAAAGTGCAAAGAATGGTCCAAATAGGTTCATGACCTGATATAACTCCCATAAAAATTGATCTTACGATTAAAATTCTTAATCCACTGGAGAGCATAGGTTAGGTTGAAAAGAGGGTGTGGATATAAATCCACCCCTTTTCACTATGGGTATACATCTACGCCAGTAAATACTTAAAGGTAACCTGGAAACAAACTACCTTAGGTTTGGAGGTTTCCGAGGCCGTTGGTTGTATTTTTATCAAAGTTATTGCGAAAAAGCATTTACACAGTGAGTTCGACACTAACCAAGTTCGATATCTTGTCACACTAGACGTCTCTTTCCAATGCATTCATTTCTGTAGTAGTTATGGGTGTTTCGTCCATTCAATTACCACTGCTTCCAAGGTATACGTATGATCTCTGTGCATCTCTTGGAAGTTGTGACAATTGCAAACAAGTGAAAGCGTGCTAAGTTCGGCCGGGCCCAATCTTGGTAGCCGACAACCAATGGATTCCTCTAAAAATTTATACAAAATAAATTAAGTTGAAGGGCATAATTTTATTCTACATACCAAATTTTTGTAAAACCGAACAAGGATAATCGAGAGACCGATTTATTTGGGAGCTATACCAGGTTATGGACCGATTTGGACCGTGCTTGGCACAGTTGTTGGAAGTCATAACAGAACACTATATGCACAATTTAGCTAAATCTGACAAAAATGCGCGGTTTGTAAGGGGTCAAGAAGTCAAATCGGGACATCGGTTTATAAGGTATCTATATCAAGTTATGGACCAATTTAAACCATACTTGGCACACTTATTGGAAGTCATAGCAGAACACATGTGCAAAATTTTAGCTAGATGGGACAAAAATTGCGGCTTGCAAGGGCTCAAGAAGTAAAATCGGAAGATCGGTTTAAATGGGAGCTATATCAGTTTATTGACCAATTTACGCGTTCGACCGCTATCGTGATTTCGTTGGACGGACGGAATATATACTTTATGGAGTCTTACATCAATATTTCGAGGTGTTGCAAACGGAATGACTAGATTAGTAAACCCCCATCCTATGGTGGTGGGTATAACAAAAGGGATTTACACGTGTTTCGGGCTTCGTTCAATTGGGAAAGAGGAAAAATCCTTGGGAGACAAAATTTTTTCTTTCTGTTTCTTTTTACTTATTTCAATATGATCACTTTTACATAACTCCAGCTTTTCAAGTCTTCAAAATATAGCCTTGTCGTTCACTTATGTTCCGGGCTTTGCCAAATTGGGGAACAGAAAAAATTCTTGAGAGACAAATCGTAATACATTTTTACACAATGGTTAGTAATTCTTTTCCGCAAGGCAGTTTAAAATTGGCAGTTAGCCAGTGCTATATATCTCTCATTTAGTCTTATATTTTCTATTAGGCTCTAAAGGCTTTATGAATTGAAGAAATGTGTATTCTCTATAAGCAAAAAGTTGGACATAATTGGTAGTCTATCAATATCACCGTTTGATATTATATATTAGTCTTTCTGGCTCTTTGTCAGGCTTTTTAAATGGCTTGGTATGGTATTTCAACCTTGTAAGGTCATACTGAATTGGTAAAACTTTATTCTCCATCATTCCCATTGGCCTGTATTCAAATCCTTGGCTAGAAAGATTGCCAATAGACTGGTACACAACCCCAGCGACTGAACTTTCTACCTGTTTATGGGAAAGTCCATATTTACTGAGTCACTGTAGCTCAGAGCTAGCATAACCGCCTGTGACGCTGAACGCCTAGATTCAAACTCTGGCGAGAGCATCAGGAAAAAAGTTTTCGATGGTGGTTATTCCCTCCTAATGATTTCGACATTTGTGAGGTACTATGCCACGTAAAAGCTTCTCCCCAAAGCATCGTCGCACTGTGACACGCTGCTCGGACTCTGCTATAAAAAAGAGGACCCTTATCAGTGATCTTAAATTTGAATTGGACAGTGCCCATTGATATGTCAGAAGTTGGCCCTTGTTTCTAAATGGAAGGTTCATGGGCAAATTTGCATTTACATATTTTCATAAAACGTTGTAGGGTTGGTATTCCGAACCCAGAGAATAATACGAAGCAAAGGTACCAAGCGTAAGTTATATGTGAGGGTCTTCACGGCACATTATGGTATACCTAAGGGAGAATTGAACTGAAACCTAACTTAAAGGAGTCATCTGCGTTAAAATTTTACCTTTTTTCAAAAATATTTTGGACCACCAAGTCATTTTGAAGAAATCAATAACCTATCCGTCATATATTAAAAACACATAACCAAACATTAAAATGAAGCATTAAAAACATGATTTCTTGATTCAAACATCTATAGATATGGAGGTTAACTAAAAGCTTTTAGAATATTAAGAATAAAGTAATCACTTCCAGACACTCGAAACTTATCACCACTACTATAGAATTTCATTCATTCACTTAAAAACACCAACTTTTTCAGATATACCAGCTGAAAAATTGAAATACCCAAACACTGTAGCAAACATAATGTCTCCCCATCTGCGTCTGTAGATGATGAGGTTCTTTGCAAGAACTACTAGTCCAAACTCAAACCAATTCGATTCCAAAACGAACACATAACCATTCAACAACATGAAACTATTGGCTTCTCCAAAGAAGTTAACCTTTGAGAGCTCTATTTCCTCTGGTTGTTTTTCATTAAATTTCGACTTATTTCTCTTTTTGCCTTACGCAATGGCTGTTCGTCTACAAACAGCTGCAGCTGGGAACTCTAGGCAAGGTATTGACCGAGAATGCTCGTTTTTTTGTTAATTCAAAATTCTTTTTTTTTTCAATCAAAACCAAATCTCCTCTTTAAGTGTAAATAAAGAAAAATATATCAATTCGATAACCTCCCGGCCATTGTAAATACTATCCTAAGAATTCCAAGATATCTTTTGAATATAAATGAATTTTTTTATGCCTCAGCTATGCTTATGCTTTAGACCTTTTTTTTTTGAGGTGTTTAGTAATATGCGAGTTTTGTTATAGACCCATCCCTGTACCTCGGGCTTCTTGAGCCCTCCCACCGCGGGCAGTCGCCGTCCTTCGGTGATGTTCAACGAATATGTTTTGTTGCATACACCGCCAGCCCTGAAGGAGGCGCCGGCAACGACTGAAAAATCTGTGTGTTCCTCGGAAAAGATGACCCAAGCGGGCGATGGCAGTATATGGCAGGTAAGTGCAAAAACAAAAATGGAAAATGGTGGAAAAAGACTTACCCTATTATCTGATTGATGACTGTGTCCTAGGTTAATTTACCCCAAACTTTGGCCAGCATAGCAAATCCTTATGCGGACTGTTCGGATTTGGGTATACACGACGCCATGACTTGTCAAGAGCTTTTAGCATTTTCTGTGGCATTTTCAGCTGCTCTGCCCACGGGTCAAAGCACCTTGGAGTCTTTCTACTCCTCGTTGGCCCGTTGCGATCCGCACACAGCCGAGGCCATTAAAAATCAACAAAATCTGGAAAACTCCAAGCAACAGCAGAGTCAGCAGCACCAACAACAACAGCAGCACCAACAACAAAAGCAACACGCATCCGAACAACAGCATCACCGTCACAAACACAGAAGTGGAGGAGGTGGTGGGGGGAGCCACCATAAGAAGTCGTACGATGGCATAACCTCCAATGGGGGCACAGTGCGAGGCAGTGCCACTGCCAACACGGGCAGCTACATGGAGGACTACTCCTGCTGCTATGATTTGTACCAAAATGCCCTTTCCCCGCTGGACGAGAAGAAAAAGAAGAAGCGTTCCAAGGCCATGAATGCCATTATCACCGTTTATCGTTGCGTTTGGCGTGTCTGCGGCATTGGTCGGCGCTATGTGAAACGCTTGGTGGAGCACAAGTACTTTCAGCAGGGCATACTCTTGGCCATTCTCATCAACACTCTGTCCATGGGTATTGAATACCACAACCAGCCCGAGGAATTGACCGTTATTGTGGAGACAAGCAACATTGTCTTTTCGGGTATCTTTGCCGTCGAGATGTTGCTGAAGGTGGTTGCCGAAGGACCATTTCGTTATATCGCCAATGGCTTTAATGTTTTTGATGGGGTCATTGTGATTTTAAGGTAAGTGTCAAACGTTAGCTCTCATTAACTTTTGAATCTAACACCAAACTGTGTGTGTGTGTGTGTGTGTACATTGGTTTTTTATGCAGTGCCATTGAGATATGTCAACAATTCCTGGGCAATGGCACTGGCGGCGGAGGTTCAGGTCTGTCGGTGTTGCGTACCTTCCGCTTGTTGCGTATCCTCAAGCTCGTACGCTTCATGCCCAATTTGAGACGCCAATTATTCGTCATGCTGCGCACCATGGACAATGTGGCTGTGTTCTTCTCCCTCCTGGTGCTGTTCATTTTCATATTTAGGTAAGTTTTCCCATACCCCGAAATTATGCTCTCACAACAATGACATCCTGCTGTTCAGGTTATATGAAAGCAATTTCTTTCCTTTTGTGCATAGAACGCCTTTTGTAACAATAACTCCTCATAACTGCTCATTGATAACATTCTAAAAGTATAAAAAAAAACAGCAAAACAAAAGAAAAAAACTATTATGTATAGAAAGAAAAAACCAAAAAAAAAAACAACTCTTGATATTTAATAGAATATAAATATATAGAAATGTTGACACTACAGGTTCACCCCAATACTAGTTAGGCAAGCGTGAATGTGTGATAATTTTTTTTCTAATTTCTTGTGTAACGTTAATGGTTAACAGTTTGAAATGGTAAGGAGAGACAAGACTGGATGTAACTCTAATAAAGAGCCAAAAAACAGACAAAAGGGTACCGCAATTTAGAAGTCTGAAGGACGACTTAGTCCAGCGAGTGAAGACCAAACCCCTAAGACCAAACCCCTAAATAGCAGTTTTGGTTTAAAATACAAGTACCTTAGTTTCCTACCAAAATGTCTAACATGTTAAGGTAGACATTTCGGTCAGACTTTCTAGTCTGAGCCACTTCCAGTTGGACTTTTCATGCTGATTTTACCCTCATTTAGACTTTTAAACTCCTTGATAATCGGAGTTCATTTAAAACATTTGCCATTTGACATAAGTCATAGAGCTTGGTGGCATTTCCTCCGATTTTGACTGGACCCACACTTATATTTCTCCACATTGGGTACACCACAGTCAGTTCATAATCAAAGTTATGGGGCTAAATGACATCCGATTTGTTATATTTAATACAAGGCATCTTTTTTGTAAGTTTATTCCAGCAAGCCTTTGAAAACCAGGACCAGTTTCATAAAAAATGTTCTTTTCACAAACGAACGAATTAAAATTTTATGCACAAAACATTTAATAAAAAATTATTCAGACAAATTGTTCGGACAAAAATTTTTTATGAAAATTTTGAGGAAACAAAATTTTTTACGAACATTTTTCGGACAAAGTTTTCTAGCAAATATTTCGGAAAAAAAAGTTTCTATGAAAATTTTTATGTTAAAAAAGTTTTCTATAAAATATTCTTTTTTGTGTCCTAAAAATTTTTACAAAAAATTTTTTCGAAAAATTTTCACAAAAAAATTTGTTCGAAAATTTTTCACAAAAAAATTTGTTCGAAAATTTTTCACAAAAAAATTTGTTCGAAAAATTTCATAGAAAACTATTTTTATTTATAAGAAATTTTTAACGAAAAATTTTCGGACAAAAAATTTTTTATAAAAAATTTTCGAACAAATTTTCTATGAAAATTTTATAAAAAAAATTTTATAAACAATTTTTGGTCCAAAGCATTTTCATAGAAAATTTTTCGGACAAAAAATTTTCTATGAAAAATTTTTGGACAAAAAATTTTCGGACAAAAAATTATATTTTGGACATAAAAACACATTTTAAAACAAGTTTTCTTTCGATCAAATTTTTTTTTTAAATTTTTTGGCCAAAAAATTTGAGCACTAACAATTCTCCAAAATTTTTTTTTTCGAAACAAAAAAATAAACTAGAAAAATTTATTTCGAAAAATGTTCACCGAAAATTTGTTGTCCAAATATTTTTCACAGAAAATTTTCATAGAATATTACTTTTTCGAAAATTTTTCATAGAAAATGTGTTTTCCGAAAAAGATTCAAGCAAGTTTTTTTTTCAAAAAAAAATTGTTCGTATATTTTTGAGAATAACTCCTAATTTCTAATGAAATATGTAGTAATGAGATATAAGAAGAAGATATCTTCTCTACAATATATATTATTCTGAGGCAAGCTTAACCAATACGAATATAAGAAGTCACTATTTCAATGAACTGAACTTGATTCGACCCCCACATTTTGATAAAAGAAATTTTTTTTTGGTCAAAATATGTTTCCCTTCCAATTTCTGACTGATCTAAAACATCCAATTTTAAATACTGAATAGTTTCAAATACTGTAAAAAACTCAGTTCATGGCCATGTTGATCTTTCCATTTCAGCATCTGTTAAATGTTACACAAGAACTATCTTCCTTATATGTATAGTATATTGCAATTCCCTTATTAAAATTTAAGTAGTTTAGTCAATTTAGGCAAATTAAGAAACTACGAAACTACCCCTGGATACGAATAGAGTCCTTTCGCTAGGTATTAATTGGCCAAGTAGGGTTCATGGCCTTCATCATTAAACATTAATTTTCCCACCCCCCCAAAAACCCATATCAAATTCTTCCTAAGCCTAAACACATACGCACATATACACTGGCATTTATAAATAACAAAATCATGCAATCATACATTCATAACCACAACAAAGTTCCAAACAACTTATCATCAAGTGTCCCTAGATACAAAATCCTTGTTTCCTGGTAAAAGGAATTTTGTTCCTCAAAAACATTAGTCAAACTAATTTCCTTTATTCCTTTAGCTGTTTCTGTCCCTCTCTCTCGCTCTCGCTCTTGATCTTACTCTATCTCTCTCTCGCTCTGTCTCTCATCATCCTTCTTGAAAACATTTTCCTTTATGTACATCTACTATTTAGCAATGAGAAGCAATACGATAAAACAACAACAAAAACAAGTATCTATTTGTCCAACACACATGTAGTAGTTAGTTGAATATACATTAAATCTTGTTAATTCTTTAATTTTTTTCTTTAAATAAAAATTTTTAAGATACAAGATTTCCAAGACTTGCTCTGCTCCTCTATGTCTCTCTCTCTCTCTCTCTTTTTCGACGTTCAAAGAAAAAGAAATGTCTCTGTTCTCTCTTGCTTTTGTATTGATCGAGGCAAAGACAAAACTTCATGCACAGACACTTTCACATACGACTTGCTCCACTCACACACACACCATACATCATGTATTGCCTTGAAATACGACACCCCCTATTGCAAGACGCAAGCCTAATGACAGTCTGCTGTGTTCTGTGATCCAATTGAATAATAATTACACACTTCTTTTTATTGAAATGATATTCTTCAGTGTTGCCAATCAATACCCACTACTCTACATCACCTACACTTCAACACACAAAAACACATTTACACTTTTTTTCTTGTAATGAAACTGACAAGCTGTAACTTCTCCTTGACTGTTTATTGTCACCTGAGCCAAACTTTGAATTTGTTTTGTTTTGTTCTACTATACACAACACACACACACACCCAATACACACATAAACTGGTCACACTTTTTATTGTTCTCAGTTTCTGATTTTTTTACCGTTATTGTTTGTTTACAACGTTTAATTGGGAAACATGTCACAACTATTCTACTACTACTACCAAACATTTGGCAAGACACCACTCTCTTTCACCCTATCTCTCTTTTGCTCTCTACAACTCTGAGGGCTCTGCAAACAGCCCACCACCAATTACTCGATTAAACGTACTCTACCACCTACTCGTATACGTACTGTACTCGTAACGTGTGTTCAGTTCAGTTCACTTCATTACTCATTTAGCTTCATTTAAGTATAACTACTTATATAATAAATAATTGTGTGTATTCTTAGACTTAGATCTAGTTTTCTAAAACAAATAAAACAAAATTACAAAAAGCGATGGTTTTAACAACAAAAACAGAAGTTATCTAATAAAAAAAAAACAGTAAAATTGTTACTTCGAATTGATTGATTGATACAAGTGATTGATTGGTTTGCCCATTGATTGTAGACCGTACTTGAGATATTCTTTTATTGGTTTAATATTTTAAGTATGATATTGGAAACAAAACAGAGTTGAAATTATCATAAATAGAACTTAGATTAGATTCATTGTTGTAACATCAAGTAAATGTAGTTGGTACTTTTTTTTCGAATCATTCTTCATACCCAAAACTAAAAGATCAGTTACAAATCAATGCTGCTACAGCTTCTACTACCATTCGTTATTATTATTATTACTACTACTATTACTATTACTACTATTTTCTACAACTGTGCTAATATTATTACTATTATTACATCTGTTACTTTATCTTATATTACTTATTATTGCTACTTTTGTTGCAACATAAGTACTTTTTTTAATTACTAAAATTTTTTATGAACAACGAAAGTACAAACAACAAACTTTTAATTAATTCCAAAACTAAAGGGCTAAATTCACAAATAGAGTTAAAAAAACAAAAAGAAAAGACTAGCACATTAATTGCCACACTAAAAAATATTAAAACTACAAAAGACAGTAAAAATTAAATACATAGAGGTTTATTAATGTTTTACAAGTTTATAATAAATGCAATAGTGATTACAAAGTATGCCATAAATATCGACCAACTTATTTTTACATGTAAACCCCCTTTAAGGCATTTTTTTTTTTTATACCAATTAAAAACCGTTATGTTCAAAGACAGTGGCATCTACCTAAATGACAATATACGGAACTGATGCTTGTCAATCTAGTACCAGTATTAATACAATGCTATACAGCACTTGTATGGGCATACATTTTAAATATTGCTAAAATTAATTATTTTGATATTCGATTTCTTGCTTGTTAAGAAATTCGCACAATATTTTGTCTTTACCTTTTGTTGATTTTTTCACTTTGTGAACTTGGCTCTGAAAGTTTCAAATAAACTAAACAAAATCTAAATTTATTATTATTTAAAAAAAAAAACCTACTAAAATACTCTTCTACTATAATTAAGCTTCTATTAACCATATGCCTCTCAGCATATACCTATTTTTCTTTTTGCCTATTTTTGAGTTTTTATTAGTATTGTGGAAAATCTTTTCCTAAAGACTTTGTGCCATATTTTGAGACCAATGCATATTCCACATTCTTTTAAAATTTAAAAAAACCAAAAATTATTATACTTTTTTTTAAATTCTCAAAAAGAACGGAGGAATGTACTCATACTTGGACTCATTTATGATCTTCTTCAAATTCTTAATTTACAAAATTTCTCTAGGATATTTTACTGGCTCCAGTTTGTCTCCATAAAAAGTAAAAGTAGAATGTAAAAGAACTAAGTTCGATAATTAATTCAAATCTCAAAATTATACGTTGATATCAGGCGAAGGAATGAGATATTACGATCTTATATTTCCAGATTTGTTGATTCGTCGAATTTGGCGTACTAAAGTGAATAGCCGATCTTGGCAAAATGTCATTTAAACCATAAAAGATACGGATTAGCAAACTCAAATCGATATACTGGCAATACAATGAATGGCCAAAACTTTTCGTCCTATTAGTTTGTCATCATTTATGCTGAAGACTCTACAGAGGTGGATAGAAACATATCTTAGAGCCAAGACCTCTTGAAATCGCCGGACTCGACCGCATCATGGGTATAGTAAGGGCAAGTCCACTGAAACCGCCCTTCACGACCTAATCGCTTACATAGAGGGTTCTCTCACTGTCAAGAAATATACAATGGTTGCATTTCATGACATTAAAGTTGCTTTCAGTAAGGTTGAACCAATGTCAATCATGAGGGGGGTGGAGTTTATAGGCATCAACACTACCATAAGAAATTTTTTTAGTGACATACTAACTACAAGAACACTTTTTAGTTTTTAGAACGCACAACAAGACGATTACGATTATCCACACCCTCTTTTTCAACCTTACCTAACCTAAAAGGTCCATTACGGCTGACTCGGTATCTGTAGATCTTACAAGATGAGTTAGCATAGGAGTACCTTAAGGTGTTCCTTTGGAATATAGCCATTCCCTGGAACAAAAAAGGTGTTAAAGTGGTCGCGTATGCTGTGACGTGGCTGTTACGTTTTTAGGGAAGTTTCCCGGAACTCTGAGATATATATCTCAGGAAACCCTACCTACGATAGCGAAGTTTGCTATCCAAAATGGTCTAGGCGTAAATACGTCTAAGACAGAAGTATAGGGCGATTTTTTAACTATTATCTTTTTGTTTCACTGTCAAACATCTTCAGTTTGATCTATAATTTAAACATAATTCGTCTTACAAATGAATAAAGCTGGCAAATTATTGAATTTTATTATCAAAATTCGTGTTATGAATGTTTATCGCGTGCTTCTTCCATTTTAACGACGAAGCTCGTTTTTTGGCTCAATGGGCACGTAATTAGACAGAATTGTCGATTTTAGAGTGAAGATCAGCCAAAAGCGTTGCAAGAGCTACCAATGCATCCAGAAAAATTCACAGATTGGTGCGGTTTATAGGCTGGTGGCATCATTGGACCGTACTTCTTCATATATGATGCGAATCGTAACGTAACAAAAAATGGTGAGCGTTCGACTTGCTTGGCATATGGTTTCAACAAGACGGTGTCACTTGCCACACAGCACGCGTAACAATGGACTTATTGATAGTCGAGTTCAGTGAACATTTTATTTCACGTTTGGGACCGGTCAATTGGGATTTAACGCCTTTAACCTAATTTTTGTGCGGCTATGTTAAAGCTCATGTCGATACAGACAAGTCCGCTTCAATTGACGCATTGGAAGACAACATTGAAGCATTGCCAAAATTGGACTTTGAGGCGCAGTCACGGTCATAATCTTCAGATATTTAATTATATGGACCGTACTATCCATTCAAATACAAATTTAGTGCATTTTTCTGAATTTCCTATAGCTCTTAAAAATCACCCTTTATAATCCAAATCAGTCCAAAACTTGATATAGCTCCCACACAAGCCTATCTCCCGATTTGACTTTGTAAGCCTCTAGGAGGCGCAATTCTCACCTTGGCTGAAATTGTTCACGATGACTGTATATAATCCGAATCGGTCCAAACCCTCTTCTTCACAGTTGTAAACGGATCATGAGCCTTTCCTCCTGAAGGCAAGCAAGGTCTATCCTAAGAGCCGCAAGAAGAAGACCAGTTGACTCGTTTGTTTTTTTATACCCACCACCATAATATGGGGGTATACTAATCATGAAATTTTGCACAGATACTTAATATTGATGTTTCTTGTTGGGGATTGCAAATACGTCATATCGGTTCAGATTAAGATATAGCTCCCATATATACCGATCTCCCGATTTGACTTCTTGAGCCCTTACAAGCCGCCGACTTGGCTGACAGTTTCCACGTGGGGTTCCGTTGTGACTTCCAACAATTGTGCCAAGTACGGTCCAAATCGGTGCATAACCTCATATAGTTCCCATATAAACCGATTTCCCGATGTGACTTCTTGAGCCCTTACAAGCCACAATTCTCCAAATCCGGTCCGAATCAGTCTGTAACCTCCCATGTAAACCGGTCTCTCGATCATACTTGTTCGGTTCCTAAAAGCTTTGTAACAGAATCCATGGTGGTTGGTTCCCAAGATTCGACCCAGCCGAACTTAGGACGGTTTTAGGACTATGTCCGACATTTCTGGTACAGTTAAGTGCCCTTCACTACTAAGTGCGAGTGATAACAGGTCATAAGAGGATATACTAATTTCGTCATTCTGTTTGCAACACCTCGAAATATGCGTCTAAGACCCCATAAAGTATATATATTCTTGATCGTCATGACATTTGAAGTCGATCTAGCCAAGTCCGTCCGTCTGGTTGTCTGTCGAAAGCACGTTTACTTTCGTAGGAGTAAAGCTAGGCGCTTGAAATTTTACACAAATATTTCTTATAAGTGTAGGTTGGTTTGGATTGTAAATGGGCAAAATCGGTCCATGTTTTTAAACAGCTGCCCTATATACCGATCTTGGGTCTTGACTTCTTGAGCCTCTAGAGGGCGCAATTCTTATCCGACTTCATTGAAATTTTGCACCTGATATAGCCGCCATATAAACTAACTTTGTGTCTTGATTTCTAGAGCTTCTAGAGTGCGCAATTCTTATCCGATTTGGCTGAAATGATTCCCAAAAACAGTGCCAAATATAGTCTAAATCAGTTCATAACCTGATATAGCAGTCATATAAACCGATCTCCCGATTAAACTTCTTGAACCTCTAGAGGGCGCAATTCCTATCTGATTTGACTGGATGCATGACGTGTTTCGTTATGACTTTTAACAACTGTGCTGAGTATGGTCTAAATCAGTCCATGACCTGGCATTACTCGATTTGCCTAAAATTTCTGGGCTGGTATTTTTCTATGACTTCTAACAGCCATGACAAGTACGAACCATATAGGTCAGTTAATTGATGTAGCTCATATCTATATTGAATAAGTCATTCACATGGCATAGTACCTCACAAATGTTGCCAGCATTAGGAGGGGAAAACCACCGCTGAAAATTTTTTCTGATGGTCTCGCGAGGATTTGAACCCAAGCGTTCAGCGTCATAGGCGGACATGCTAATCTCTGCGCTACGGTGGCCTCCAGCTACTGTTGAAACATGTGAGGTTCTTGACAAATTTGACTGTAGAATTCTGTATAATATACATTCTCTGGGTAGAGTTCAAAGCATTTGAATTCTTATCGAACGAAACCTTTTAGTTTGTCTGTAAACTACAAGTTTAACCAGTTTAACAATAATAATCATAAATTTCTCTCATACCACTGTTAAGAAAACAAACTGGAGCCAATTTTCCCCAAAATATTTAAGTTCACTTATGCTTTTGCCATTACTTTCTAAGGATTAGAAATAATCACAAACATTTTAGTACATACATGCATACATATATCTCTTCTTCTTTCTTTCTCTCCTTTCGTATCTCAAACCAAAATAATAAAAAAAAAATTATCTTTTCCTCTCAACTCTTTCCAACTAAAATTTAATTTCAATTCAACTAACGAAAATAAAAATAAATTAAAAAACAATAAAATAAAAACCAAAAAAATAAACTAAACAAAAAATACTTAAACATATTTAAAACCAACCTATACAACGTATGTTTATTATCCGTTAACATATGTGTATATGTTTTTCATATTTTCAATAATCAATTTTTTTAATAAAAAAAAATCAACAACAACCAAAAACAAAAAAAAAAATATCGCAAAACAAAATAATGATTTTCATACATCATTGATTCGTTAAACGCGAATCGCAATGATTTTTAGTATACTTGGCATGAATCTATTTGGATGTAAATTCTGCGAACAAATTGACTCGGACCGGATATGCGATCGCAAGAATTTCGACAGCCTGCTGTGGGCGCTGGTCACAGTGTTTCAGGTAGATGATGATGATGTTTTAAAACAAAAAAAAAAAAACCAAAAATACATTTAAATAACTCCTTTAGCTAAAACTAAATGTACATCAATCATTTATATAACATATATATATATATATATAAACGCATACCTACATACATACGTAATTAAACTTCAGTAATATCACAAAAAAAAAACAAAACTTAACAATTTGAAATGTCATAAGGACGCTTAAGAAGTAATCAAGAATCAAGTGTAATAACATGTCTATAACATTTTCTATGAAATTTGCTAAATGTTTTTTGTTTCTTCTTTTTTACAATGATTTAAGTTTTTATGATTTATTTTGTTTTTATTTGCTTTGTTTATTGAGTTAAAGCTTTTTACTTATAGGTTTTTTTGGAATACATGTTTAGTTTGTTTTTTTACGATTATGATTTGACATTATGTCCTTAGGATGATGATGAGTGTGACTGTCAAAGAGAGAAAATCTCAAAAAACCTAAAAAAAAGCAACAACGAATCGGCATGTGTGTCTAGCTGTGGGTTATGAATGATCGACCAACACCACCACCACCACCCACCCTCTTTCCCTAAAACGTTTCTGGTTTTGTTTGCATAATCCAAGTTTCCCCATAGCCTCTCTGTCTCCCTCTCGCTGTCTCTCACACACCAAAGCCAAGCCAAGCCTGCCTTTTCAACGTTTGTTTGCTTGTTTCGGCTGTTGATTTTTTTTTTGTCTGGGACTTGAGAATTTTAATTTGTGGTGTGTTCTGTGTACCAAGACCAAGAAAAGCGAATACAATACAGACGAAAAGAGAAGAAACCGTTATGTTTAAGGTTACCAAAAATAGTTTAGAGAAATCGTGCGTGCCATAAAATGTTATGTATATAGAGAATCCCCAGTAGCAAAACTTAGAAACAAACACATATTTAGCCTAAAATGCCATCAACATTGCCATGGACTGTTAGAGAGATTTAGAGAAAAACCGTAGGTATTACTAAGACCAACAGGCCAAGAGGTGAGTATGGAGAAGAGAGACCTTTGCATAACTTTCTCTCTCTCTCTCTTTCTCTCTTTCTCCCCTTTGCCTAAGCATGATTTTAAAGAAATGAGATTTGTTATATGTATATGATTGCTTGCCTCTTTGTGAATGTTGCACGTCATATTGCCATATTTCCATATACCTAAAATACTCACACACACATACATACACAAACTATGCTAAAACTCGGCTATTGATTAAAACTGAACATCACTCTCTTATCACTACTCTTTGTCTTAAAATCTCCAACGAAAAAAAAACAACAAAGAAAAAACCCAACCCAGCCAACCACTTTTACACCATTCTTATTTCTTACCCGTATATCCATTTAACCATCCATACAACAAAATCATAATAAGCAAACCTCCAAACCTCCAGATCTTCACCAAAATCAAAATCAACATCAGAGATTTTTGTATATAAATTTTTAGCAGGATTCATTGTGTGACTAGAAATGTGAAACACCACCAATCAGTTCAGTTCAGTTAAAAATAAAACCAACCAACAAAAACCCCTACAGATACTTGCAACGAATTTTTTTTTCTACAAAACATTAATATTCCCCCCACCTCCCCCAGAACAACAAAACAAAGAAAATTAACTAAACCAAAAACCAAGACTAAAAACAGTTTTCCAAATTCCCATACCACAGAATAACAACAATAAAAAAATCCAGCAACAATTCTAGAGCCACATTTTATTTTGGTTTTTGAGAAAACATTACCCCAAAACCCCTCTCCATGTACTATATATTTATACATATAAAAATAAAATATATATATATTACCAAAAAAATATAACAAAAATATATAAATATACCATATATACATATATTATATATATTTAATTTTTTTATTATTATTACTATCATTATTAATTAACAAAAATAAAAAAAAAAACATACTGTATACAACAACAACTATACAAATCAATCAAAACCAAACTACTACTCGTTACCGTACTCGTACTCGTTATCGTAATCGTTCTACCACCATCACTAATCACCACGTAACCGTAACGTATTACTACCACTAATCGTGTGCGTAATTCTTTGTGTGCGTGTGCGTGTGTCTTTCTAACACCCACCCACCTAACAAATACCACCATCATAACAACAACATCAACTATTACTACTATTACTACAATAACTACAACAAAAATATAAAAAAAAACCATTAAAACAAACCAAAACATGAAACAAAACAACAGCATATTGGGCATGTATCTGTTCGGCGGTAAGTTTTGTAAATTTTTGGACGAGGCCGGCAACGAAAGGGAATGTACATGCCCCGAAATAATCAGCAAACACCCACAATGTGAATGCGATCGCAAGCATTTCAACAACATTCTATGGGCCACCGTAACGGTCTTTCAAGTAAGAGAACCATAAACAAAATCCTAGTTAAATTGATTCCAACAAAATTTTAATTTCCAAACAAACCAAAAAAAAAAACTTAAAATTATTTAACATACTTTACTACTACTATTACTATTTTGTAAAATTCTCTAATTCTTCCTCTTCTAGTTTCGAGTTTAGTTTTATTGTAAGACTTTTATCATTTCGATTTAGCTCTTATTAACAATCTAACCCAATGCAACACTTGTATAAATTATTAACACTTTTGTGATTTCACTTTTATATTCGTAACAAAAAAAAAACAAACACTTGGAAATTTTGAAAAAATACACATCTTTGCTCATTGTTGGTGTTAAAAGGTCGGTTAATTGAACGACATGTTGTGCAATAAATCGGTATTTAAAGTCAGTGAGCAATACACTATCGATATCGATTACTGTGAATATGATTTACCTGGAGAGCATCACAAAGAAGAGAAGTTGAAATGAGGTACGGCGAGGTCGGACAATGGATTCCCATGGGAGCTATAATAGTTCCATGGACATATCTAGATGGCGTTGGTGTTCGTAAGATACTTTACATATCGGGGAATCGGTATATACAGTAGCCATATCGATTCAGGAACGTGTCAGGATCATATTATTGTAGGTGTCAGAAGTCGTAAGTGTACAGCTCATGCGAAATTTTGGAAAAATACGTTAAAAATTTTAGGTTTTTTTTTCGTAATCAATCAACACGCAGGTAATGTCCCCTATATATGAAGTGCATAGCGTTGGAAAGGATAGTTAAGGATCGGAGGGGGGAAAGAGAGAGTAGTGTTTTTAGACATTTGTTTTGAATTTCTTGATGCCGTAAGTAGCGGGAAAAACATCTGCCGGAAGTCGTCCTTGCGAAAAAAGAATTCTCTCGATAGTGCATGGTCCGATCAGCTGGCCAATCGATTACAAACCATTGGGCACTTCTGACAAACAACTTCAAGTCAGTGACCAGAAGACTGATTCCGAAGAAATCGAAAGAAAACCGTCACACAAACCAAATTTTGACAATGTTCAAAGGAAACAATAGAGTTGGATACCCTACAATCTTCAATCAACACCAACGGCCAAGCAGCTCAACACCAACGGTCCAGTATCTCCAGGGATGATTTTGGAGCTCCGGCCCATATATGCGAGTTATATTCCATCTTCGGCCTGATGTACGTAGTGTAGATATTAAGAAGATCAGAAGGAGTGAAATATTTCTTACATCGCTTACGAAAGCCCAAGCACTTGAATGCTTCCTTTATGTTTTGACCAACGTACATCACATTGAATCTTCATGTCAGTGAATCGTTTGTGGTACAACAAACAGCTCTGCGTCTTGCGTGCATTAAAATCCACACTGTTCATTCGATCCCACTCAGAAATGAACAGAAAATCCTGGCAGAGTGGTATGTCCACAATCCACCTCCTGTCTTCAAATTCTCGAAGACTAGGCCTATGGTCGAATGAAAATAAATGACTGAGGTTGCTGTCATCCGCGAACGAGTAGATCGGATTCGAAGTCAGACCCAGTAGATCGTCAATGAAAGTAAGAAAAAGAGAGGAAGAAAGGACAGAGCCTTGTGGTACTCCTGCGGTCAATCTATATTCTTCATCACATGAGATCCCATCTACAACAATTCTTATAGTGCCATCTCTGAGAAAACTCGATATAAATCGAGCGAATCGACAAGCTTTGAAAGGAGTCAACCATGCTAGACCCTATCGAATGCCTTGGAGATAACCAGAGCCACGATTTTACTCCCACCACACTGGTGAATAGAGCGACTTCAACGTTCAGACAGGAATGCCCGTGCATCGATTTCTGCGGAACCCAAACTGCCGGTTGCTAAGAAGACCATTGGACTCTAAGTAACTCACAAGATAGTAATTAACCATCCTCTCATTAACCTTGGAAAGCGCGAAGCATAACGCTATGGGTCCGTAATTCGCAGGGTTGGTTGCCTCGTCCTTCTTGGGGATAGGCTGCACGTTCGCAATCTTCCAACGCGCCGGGAACACACTCGCACGCGGAGCAAGGTTGAAAAGATTAAAAAGATAAAACAAGTGACCATATGCCATCCGGGCCCGGCGATTTATTAATGTCGAGATCTGCAAATACCCTTTTGACTCCACGTGTTCGAAAATAAATCGGAGGTATGGAACTAGATATGTCTTCAATAACGGGGAGTGGTTGATCGCTTTCGGCGGGAAAGGCAGGCAGCAGGATAGCCTTATCAACCGGCCGATGAGTTGCCTTTCACTCTTTTCTAAAACGACCAAAAGCTTTTACCTTCCCTTGGAGAAGGAAGAACTTTTCCACGAAGACGCTGTTGGTGCAGAAACTTTTCGCGTCTAAGGACTCTACCACACGAAGTTATTGTCTGTTTGCGCAGCAATTCATTACTGGCATTTTTCTGCATTTCTGCACGCATGGTTAAACCAGATTTTGTCCATGTCGTTAAACCAGATTTTGTCCATCTTCGGCCTGATTAATCCAATGAGAAAAAGCAGGAAGACTTCTTTCTTTTGACTCATAAAAAGTCTTCTCTTGTTGTTTGCCAGCACGAACAGTATGCCGCTGAGCGACACCTGTTTATAGAGAAATTTTACATGGGCTCAAAAATTACGCCAGCATTAGTGAGGCGATAACCTATGTTCAACGTCATTGGCGAATATACTAAACTATGTGCCACAATGACCTCCAATAAGAAGTATTTGTACACATTTCCCAGCGGCTAGCCTTATTAGTTGGACCCCAAGTTTGTTCATTCGAAACATGGCTACTCGGCTCAGATTGTAATGGCACAAAAGAATATTTCAAGGTGTCACAAACTGAACGAATGAAGTATAACTCCGTACCGAGGTGATATTCATAGAAATTTAAGAATTGAACTAACATGAATGAAAGGAGAAGCTGTTCAATATCGATTGCATCAAGCACAGACAGACAGATTTGAAATAAGAAATTTAATTGTCTTAATTCACAGTTGAAATTTTTAGACAACGATTTTCCAAATTTATGGTTCCCAATGATTGGCACAGAATTCTTAACAAGCCATCTTGTTTATATCTCTAAATAATCTATACTATGAGACAGTGCTAGGATAGCATGTCAGCTTATAACATTTTTGGAAAGGTATTTCAGAGGACTATTGCTTTAAAGAAATTTTGCGGAAAAATTAAATTTTTTTTTTTTTGAAAAAATTACGTGTTATTTTGAGGAGCTATAAAATCGGAACGCATAGAGATATTATCATAATTTTTACACAGTTTATATGTAGATCAAATGATGCTTTAAAAAAATATAATAAATGTACTATCATGTTATAAAAAGCGTTCCAATTGGGCAATATAAGTAACAAACCTCGCTAAATGAGTCTTTTTAGTTACGTTACAATTACCATCATCTTTGAAGAAGTACAATCCAATGATGCCACCAGCCCATAAACCGCACCAAACCGTGACTTTATCTCGATGCTCTTGCAATGCTTCCGGCTGATCTTCACTTCAAAATCAACAATTCTGCTTATTTATGTTCCCATTGAACCAAAAATGAGCTTCACCCATAAAATGGAAAAAGCGCGCGATTAATTTTCTTAACAGATCAGGCATTTTGATAATAAAATTAAATGATTTACAAACGTTCTTCGTTTGTAAGACGATTAATGGTTAAATTATAGATCAAACTCAAGATGTTTGATAGTGAAATAATGCACGAAACGAACATGAGCTGTTTTAACCAGTGTTGCCAAATGGATAATAGCTAAAAAACACCTTACCGCTTAACTGAAAACAATTTCTCTTATCCGAAACACGCTTAAATGAAAATTACGGATAAGCGACACAAAATGGATGCATTTTTGGCGTTTCACTGATCCAATTTCGACTGCATTCAAATAACTAAAACATCTATTTAAACAAATTTTAAATTATAAAAATTTTAATATTGTCGAAACAACTATTCTAAATTGATGTTAGAAAATTTGTTCTAAAGAATGATCTTATAGGACAAGAAAAAAATTCTTCAATTTCGATTCATTCAAATATATGCCAATGAATTCAACCTAGGTTAGCTAAGCATTGACTGACTTAAAAAAAGATTTGCCAATTGATATACCACAATAATAACCGACCAAAGCCTGATAGAAATCGAACCCGTCAATGGAAATCCGAGCTCGCTACCAACTCAGCTTCCAAGGCCCTTAAACTCAGAACTTACTCTAACTAAAATTTATCTAAGACAGCTCTATTTTCAGGCATTTCGATGTTAAAGGGTTAATTAAGCTCATTAAATTGCATGCAATGTACAAGGATTAATCTTAACCGATTTATTTATACACCAACAATGAATAAAAACATCCTACACCGAAAAAAAATTACATAAAATAATTTTAGAGATAATTGAAATTTTTCTTATTTTAATTAGCTTAGCTGACAGAAACTTTAGATGGCGTTGCAAGGCATAAGCCAACGAAATTGCGTTATAATAAATTTTAAAGAATTAATTCTAAAAAAAAAAAATCACTTTGATGTAAAAATTTGCATTAGTTTTCTAGTTTAAAAGTTTAAGAAACTGTATTGTTTTTTTAATTTTTATTGAAACGTGTAAAGAAAACATATTCAAGCCCAGGGAGATAAAAGGGATTTAAAGAAGTTTAGAAGTTAGCATGTCCGTATATAACGCTGAACGCCTGGGTTCGAATCCTGGCGAGACCAACAGAAAAAATTTTCAGCGGTGGTTTTCCCCTCCTAATGCTGGCAACATTTGTGAGGTACTATGCCATGTAAAACCTCTCTCCAAAGAGGCGTCGCACTGCGGCACGCCGTTCGGAATCGGCTATAAAAAGGAGTCCCCTTATAATTGAACTTAAACTTGAATCACACTGCACTCATTGATATGTGAGAAGTGTGCCCCTGTTCCTTAGTGGAATGTTAATGGACAAAATTTGCATGGACATGAAAGCGAAAATTACTTCCCATAATGACCTTTTTAATAAATATGAAGACTATTCATTGGAAAAAGCATAAGACTTCTTACGAGAACAAAAATACCCAAGTTTAGCTAAAGGCTTATCCCGTAGGCCACTTTAAATATTTCATAAAACATTCCATTAACAAATTTATGTCTGTATCTCTTGGGTGAATCAAATCACTTTGCCCATTTGAATTCACCAATAAAAATTCAAAGACATCCCCCAACTAAAGAACTTTCTATGAAACTATAAAACTAAAATATTTCCAACACCTCTGAAGAACTATAAAAATTGAATAAGGAAAATTCTTGCCTTGCTAATGATCCACTGAAATCTAAAATAATCTAAAACGCATTTAGTTCATGAGACATACGTAGGTGTAGGATGTTTCCTCAAGCAAAGAGCCTATTAACACTCAGCAGTTTCACATTACTAATTTTTATTTCTTTACAATTGATTGATCTTACAATTGATTTGAAATAGCCAATAAATTCTCCTTAGCAACAAACCAAAAATGCACAACAACACTCAATACAAAATTGTATTGGAAAGAAAAGACCAAAAATAGAGAGAAAACACTTTTACGCAGTTACGTTTTCATGCAAATTGTTCCCAAACACTTAATTCCCCCATAGAGGCTCACAATCATACTCGTAATTCGATACAAACGTAGTTGGAATGTTTACAAAATCCAAAAATTATGCTTCGTAACGTAACGTAATCGCGAAGAGTCAATACTGAACAAAAGAAGCATTGCATGCGACAGAAAATCATCCGCATTCCATATACCACCAACCATCCGAAGCACACCCAAAAACCTCATTCACCGCCCGGTGATTATGGTATGGGTGTGTGAATATGTACATTCGATACTGCAGATATCTCATTTAGCATTTGCTCATAGGGAGTCCATAGTCGTTTCATCCCATAGCCAATTCATTCAAATTTGGACATTTTTTTTCGCTGCATGTTTCGTTGCGTTTTTTTTCTTTTATGTTTTACCTATTTCCGTCATATAACAACTATTTTGTTCTAAAGGGGGAAAGGATCTACCTTTGACCTCTTTGCGCAACGCTGGCACGTTTTTCCCATTCCTTTACGTATTAATTTCTTTGTGTACCTTAAGACTAATCCAAATACATATACGAAAATTCCCCCCGTCGCCTAACAACGAACCAAATCCAAGGCATATTGGATTCGCGCGCCATTCACAAGCGCCTCCTTTGAGGGACGTATCACACCACGAATTAAATCAAACGTTTGTTGTTCTTCCTTTTATTATTGGTTAATGTATGACGATCATCGATTCGACAGAATCGTAGTCAAGGAAGATAGCACATTTTAGCCACCGCTTTGCTTTGTTTGAGTTTCGATTTGTGCAGCGTTAACACACTTCCTTGACACCCCAAGCATTTGTGTTTTGTTCTTCTTATCTTTTCGCAATTCTTCCACACCACAGAGTAAAAAATCCGGTACAGAGTGTGTTTTGTGGCGAGAATAACAGCAACAATTTATTTGAGTTAATTTATGACATTTACGTTGGTTACGTTTGTTTCCGTTACGTTACGTATTAGTTATTCTAGTTTTGGATTTGTTTGTTTTGTTTTGTTTTTCTTTTCATTTCTTTTTACGTTTTAGTTTAGCTTTTTGAGTTTGTGTTCATTTGACTTGTGCTCGTAAACGTATGTGTTCGATTTTATGTTCATGGTTCCTTTCCAAGCGCCAGCACTCTGGCGGGACCAAGGATGGGGTGGGGGGGGGGCGGGAGATAAAGCTGCGTAATGTGGTTACTCCCTTGGTCCCGTCAAGGTATGGCAATTATCACCATCTATGTTGTGTGGTTGTATGTTTTGTTCGTTCGTTCGTTTGTTTGCTTGTGACAGTGTTCATCACTTACTCAGCGAAAACATTTTCTAGATTCTGACGCAGGAAGACTGGAATGTTGTCCTGTTCAACGGCATGGAAAAGACGAGTCATTGGGCTGCACTGTACTTTGTGGCACTAATGACGTTCGGCAACTACGTTCTCTTTAACTTATTGGTTGCCATTTTGGTTGAGGGATTCAGTTCAGAGGTAGAGTTTTATGAAAATCAAAAAAAAAACACTTTTACCAAAATCCCATAAACGGCAAAGGAGAATATTCGGACCGCAGCTGAGTCATAACACGAGTGTGCACCTATTGCTGCAATCTCATTTAATATCATGCACCACCTGCACCATCGACTTCAAACACACACGACTGACTTGCGTGTTACGTGCCCCCACGTAACGGGCAAACGTATCGAGCTTGTTTTATGGCCGGACGAAAATTCTTCTTTGCCCATTGGATTTTGGGGGACCCACTCCCAAAAAAAAAAAAATAAAAATAAATGAATAAATAATTACAAACAGGACTTGTTGCCTGCATGGAAAAAGTCTAATTTTGAAATTTTGATTCCCTCAGCGAAATGAACGTCGTGAACGGGAACAGCGCGAGTTGGTTAAGAAACTGCGCGAGGAAACATTGGCCGAAAACTATAGCGATGCTATGTACGATGAATCGCACAGTGAGGTCGATTCATCATCGACCAATGAAAGTTACTATGAGGTGCGTAACCGATGGCATAGTGCCGAGGACATACGAAAGGTTAGTATGGCTGTCGCCCAAAAACATTGTCCCCTTACTGTTCCCAGCTCCTCAGTCCCACGATCCTAATGGAGCACCGATTATTTGCTTTTGTCTTTTTTTTGCAATTCCTTTCGCCATTATTTTTGCTTTGACTGCACCACAACCACCAAAACCACCACCGCATACTTGATTTTAATGCCCCCAAATGTCGGCTATGATTGATGATGGATCATAGCTGCAGGACTCCACGGAAATATTCATTGAGAGTAAAAACAATATACAAAAACAACGAATGTTTCCGGCGGCTAGTCGGGAGCATCAAATAAAAGATTTAAATGCTACCATCACTACACAGCCGGGCAGTGTGCCGCTGAGTGCCACCGGAAATCGGAAACTATCCGAGAAGGATGTCAACAAGCCCGATGAGGAGAGGAAGCCTTTGAAAAAGGTGGGTTCTCATGCCACTCAATGAAAACGACAACAACAACTACAATTTTTTTTTAACATTTCCCCTTTTTGCCAAAGACATACTCAATACGAGACCGCAGAGCTGATGCGCCAAGACTTTCAAAAATTCGGCCCATGCGTGAGCCGCCCATCATCACTACCACAGCTGCCACGCCACAAGATTCGCCTAACACCACCATGGAGAACGGCACGAATTTCCGCAGCTGGGGTCAGACAGATGATGAGAAAGTCGAAGTAACTCATCCAATTGCCAAAAAGTGAGCTCGCTTAACTATAACTTTTTTTTTTGCAGAGCCCTGGCTCACCCTCTTTGCTTAGGCCACCCACCATATTTAGCGGGGGCCAGCGTTCGCTGGACGAAGGTATACCCTCTATCGATCTGATACCACCCTCACCGGTATTGCCCCACAAGAGTCCCGTCAATATTTTGAATGCCAGCCAATTGGAGAGCAATGCCACCGCCTCATCCTCCTCCAGCTGTTCCCTGCTGCCACCAGCCCTCAATGGCTCGTCGCCGGGTGGCGGCATACACAGCGTCATAATCGATGATATTTCCAAAAGTTCTACCACGGCCACTGCGGGGACAATTTATGTGCCCACAATATCGTCTACAGCCGCCAAATTGCAATTGCCTCCCTCATTTGGACGAGTTGAGGCAGGTGGTGCTGTCTCAAACAGCGCGACTTCCCTTAGTGCTCCCGCCGCCGAAGCCACCGAGCCTTTGCAAAGGTTGCCCAGCCTGAAACGCTTTCGACGCACAAGTTCGAAGAGGAAGAAACCACAAGAACACATGACGCCCGAGGATTTGGAACACCAACTCAACAATGGCAGCGATAACTCTTGCCTGCTCACAGACTGCTCATCCTCACGCACAGATGTTTTCCTAAAACCCAGCACACCAAATGTGGCCATTAAGAATAAGGAAACCAATCGCCTCAGTCCTCAGAACTCTATACGCCGCCTCTCGGCCTCCTTCAGCATAGGCAGTGGTCCGGGAAGTCGTCGCGCCTCCGCCTGCCTCTTCAACTCACAGATGTACCAGAATCTCAATCAGACGTCTAAGCTGCATGCCTGTCCCAGCAAGCGACGTATGTCCTCCATAGAATTGGCCTTCACCAAAACTTCCCACCTTAACCTGCACAACCTGGAGCCTTCGCGCAAGTCCCTGTCATACACCAACTCCAAGCTGGATTTGGACAAGTGGCAAAAGTCATATACCAACGAGACGGACATGCTGCAGCAGTACATCCAGGAGAGGGAGAAGCGCAAAAACTCCGTCTGCCATATCCCCAAGAAGCGCAACGAGGAGGAGGGAGCCAAACAGGACGAACATACCAAGGAGCAACAACATTCCATTTTTCTATCATCGGATCGTTTTTCTAAGCTCAAGATACTCATTGATAGACTCATACCGCACGATTTCACCAATGAACGTAGAACATATTCGCTGTATATATTTCCGGAAGAAAACAGGTAACGAAATCGGAGGAGGCTGGGCGGCAAAGTTAACGATTTTCTCTTGCAGGTTTCGACGCGTTTGCACTTGGTTTGTCAACCAGAAGTGGTTCGACAATGTGGTCTTGCTGTTCATAGCCCTCAACTGTATCACCTTGGCAATGGAAAGGCCCAACATACCGCCCGACAGCACGGAGCGGTTGTTCTTGTCAACGGCCAATTATGTGTTCACCGCGGTCTTCACTGTGGAAATGTTTGTCAAGGTAAGGCGCCACCTTCCACTCCCACATAACGGTACAAGAAGTGTTGATCACCATCTCATTGTTGCAGGTTGTTGCTGCTGGTATGTTTTATGGACAAGATGCTTACTTCACATCCGGTTGGAACATTATGGATGGTTCGCTGGTAACAATCTCAATCATTGACCTGCTTATGTCTCTGATTAGTGCATCGAGTCCTAGGATTTTTGGGATTTTAAGGGTAAGTCGTCTGTGGCGGGCCACATAACCCCTGATTCCCCCCCTTAACTTTTCTCCCCACAGGTGTTTCGACTACTTCGTTCCCTGCGGCCTTTGCGCGTTATCAATCGAGCGCCGGGTTTGAAATTAGTCGTGCAAACGCTCTTATCGTCCCTTCGACCTATCGGCAATATCGTTCTCATCTGTTGCACCTTTTTCATCATCTTTGGCATATTGGGTGTGCAACTCTTCAAGGGCACCTTCTTCTATTGCGAGGGAGAGAACATCAAGAATGTCAGCAACAAAAGCGAATGCCTCAGCATACCCGGCAATGCCTGGGTGAATCGCAAATACAATTTCGATGACTTGGGCAAGGCGCTGATGTCCCTGTTCGTGCTGAGTTCCCGCGACGGCTGGGTCAACATCATGTACACTGGCCTGGATGCGGTCGGTGTGGACCAACAGCCGATTGTCAATTACAACGAATGGCGCCTGCTGTACTTCATTGCCTTCATACTGCTGGTCGGTTTCTTTGTGCTGAACATGTTTGTCGGAGTTGTGGTGGAGAACTTCCACCGCTGTCGCGAAGAACAAGAGAAGGAGGAGAAAATACGCAGGGCCGCCAAGCGGGCGCTTCAAATGGAGAAGAAACGCCGGCGCATGCATGAGCCTCCGTACTACATCAACTACTCTCCCTCGCGCATGTTTGTCCACAATGTGGTCACTTCCAAGTACTTTGACTTGGCCATAGCCGCCGTAATTGGCCTCAATGTGGTCACAATGGCCATGGAGTACTACATGATGCCCGTATCTCTGCAGTATGCCCTGAAGATATTCAACTACTTCTTCACGGCCGTCTTCATACTGGAGGCCAACATGAAACTGGTGGCCCTGGGCTGGCGCCTGTACATGAAGGATAAGTGGAATCAACTGGATGTGGGCATTGTTCTGCTGTCGATAATTGGCATTGTATTGGAGGAGCTAAAAACGAATATAATACCCATCAATCCAACCATTATTCGTGTGATGCGTGTTTTGCGCATAGCACGAGTGCTTAAGCTGCTGAAAATGGCGAAAGGAATACGAGCGTTATTGGACACAGTAATGCAAGCATTGCCGCAAGTGGGCAACTTGGGTCTGCTCTTCTTCCTGCTGTTCTTCATCTTCGCTGCCCTTGGCGTGGAACTATTCGGAAGGCTTGAGTGCTCCGAAGAGATTCCATGCCAAGGCCTGGGGGAACATGCACATTTCGCCAATTTCGGAATGGCTTTCCTCACATTGTTTCGCGTAGCGACTGGCGATAATTGGAACGGCATCATGAAGGACACGTTGAGAGATAATTGTGATGACGCGGCAGATTGTGTACGCAACTGTTGCGTTAGCTCAGTTATAGCTCCCATTTTCTTTGTGATATTCGTGCTAATGGCGCAATTCGTGTTAGTGAACGTCGTCGTGGCTGTACTGATGAAACACCTCGAGGAGAGCCACAAACAGATGGAAGATGAAATGGACATGGAAGTAGAACTAGAACGTGAATTGGTGCGGGAGCAGGAGTTTGTGCAAGAGCAAAAGCTCTGCGAACAGCTGCAACAAGCGAAGAAAACAGCTCCTGCCCAGCGCCAATTGGGCAAAGTCAAATCACTGCCAATGAATTTTACATACAATACGCCTTCTTTGGAGAAAAAGTTCCCAAGTGTGGTTGCAGCCACCAGCACTCGTCGTCAAACGATACAATACTTTAACCAGCAAAATGGTTTGGGTCTGGCCGAGATCGGTGGGGCCTTCAAGACGCAGACACTCACCCCCCTCGTCCCGGAATCGGCCGTCACCGAGGAGAATAGCTTCGATTCCAAGCTGCAAATACCGCCCACAGTCAGACGTGGCCGGCGCTGCTCAACCGTTTTGCGCAAACGTGGCATTCTAACCAAGGAGCGCTCGCTCGACGAGCAGGCCATTCGTCGACGCACTCTCGAGTCAAAACGCATGAGCTCCGATTCCCTGCCCTGGTGTGCGGAGGCAGGCGAATTTCACAGTGGCACAATTTTCGAAAGCCTAGAGTCCGATGGTGGCAGTCCCTCCTCCACCTACGATCTGCACAGCATACGCAGCGAAGAGGTGCCGCGTAATATTTCCGACACAGCCAGCATAGTGAGTGCTGTGGTCAGTGAGAAGCCCACCAATGCGGCAACGAGCAGCAGTTGTGCAGCCCCCACAGTGCGCAGACCATATGGTCGATCCATGTCAACGGATCCCAGCTTCTTGGCACCATCTCGAGCGAATCTTTTATCGGTGCCGAGATCCATGCCGCCACGCAGTCGCAGCGGCAGCACCAAACAGCTATTCAAGCAACAGGCCCTCGATGAAGATCCCGATATGGATGAAAGTTCCTTGCTGTTGCCCGTTGTTATGGAAAGCGGCTCTCTCACAATAGGCGGCCCGAAGAATGGCAACAAAACATCAATGGCAGCAACGACGGGGACGGCAACAACGGCAACGACGACGGCCGATTCTGCGGATATTGCCATAGCCGAGGGTCTATCCAAATCCGATTCGGCTGAAATATTGCGAATCATATCGGAAAGAAGGCGTGCCGATCAACGCGACAACAGCGGCAATGAAGATTCCGACTACAACGAACTGTTGCTTGTCAAATCGCCACAGTCGTCAATGGATGGCTAAGCAAACGAACGCAAAAAACAAAACGCCTCCTGCTCTCTCAACACTCCATCCTCCCACAACTCCCACCTTTCTCATGGCCACGTCTCTCTACGAAACAAACACTAGACATAATATGTAAAGCAGAGGACATGCCCATTGTATGTATATTTAAATGTATATGTAGATTTGTACACACCAAACACACACACACAAACACATTAGCCACTGTAAGTAGTTACTGTACTAATAATAACGAATAAGAAGTCTAAGTGCATCTCTCATGACCCATTAGTGCGGTTCACATTATATTGGCTTGTTGGTCGAACGATAACAACGTAGAGAAAACAATGTTATCGATAAGTCAGCCTTTGCTGAAAGCCATCGCCGTTGGTTGGACGGCAAAATCGACGCTACGCTGCTGCTCCTCACTCACAACCACACCTGCCAACCGCTTCGACCAGCTTCTACGATAGGTCGTATGATGTGAACGGGCCTAATACCTTATAGTATTAAGCTCACACACAAACACACACACACTCACATGCATTCTCTCTCTCTCTCTCTCATCAACTCAATTCAATGGGGGTTTTTTAAATGTGTATGGGAAACATAAATCAATGCGAACGATTCTTTCATAATACGATGGCATAAACGAACTGTAGTTATTTTGGCTAGCAACAACTAAACTCTGTGATCTAAAACTCAGCTTTCTTTTTGCTACTTTTTTCTTCGCTCTCTATCGCTTTATCTCTCCCTCTCTTTATAGTTATCTTGCACTAACCTTTAAAAGAACTTTTTTATAAGAGAGAGTGAATTGGTTTACTTGGCAGATATGGCATACACTTCATTCAAAACGGTACTTTGAGAATTTTGAGTAACATTAAACAAGTAAAGTATGTGCACAATATTCCGTCTCATTCATAGTTCGAGGAACTAAAACATTTTAAGTCTCTCACTTTAGAATCATAGATATTCGTCAAAGACAGCCTAAAGGTGTGTAAGTTTTTTTAAGAAATTTTGAACAAAAAATTCAAAATAAGCAAATTTAATAATACTAGGATTTCAAATATTTGTTCTGAAACTTGGTCTTGGGGCACCATTAGTTGAAATGTTGGTCTTGGGGCACCATTAGTTGAAATGTTGCGATGCTAATTTTAATTTCTATGCGTCGATCCAGATTGACAATTTAAACTGTTTCTTTAGTAGGAAAATACAAAAAAGTACAATACCACTGACCTTTCCAATAGTACCACTTTGAGGTTCCAACTCGTTCTTTCCCGTTAGGCCAAAATCGTTCTTTTTCGAAATAACAAGCGGACGCGCTGTGTTAGTCAAGTTATTTTCATTTACCCATCAACGAGACGAGTGGATAGAAAACCATCCAAAGACAACAGGGCTTAGAAAACAAAAATTTTTGGCTCAAGTTAAGTAAGTGGTACCTAATGGGGAGTTCGTTGGCACCATAAATGACAATTGCGAAATTAACGATCGATTGTGGATTGCAATTGCGTTGCCAAAGAGCAAATTTGTTATTAAAATTTTCATTGCAAACTTTTTAATAATTTTCTTAGTATCTGAACGTTAAAGACACTGCTATTGAATGAAGCTGACAAAAGGTTCAAAGGTTCAACATTTTAACAAAACTGTTCTGAAAATCTTAAGGAATGGGAATCTTGGGTTCTGGTGTCTGCTAGCATTTTATGTTTTCTATACGCCAGTACTACTTGCTATAGCTAGTACTGGCGACATTTGTAAGGCATTTGCCTTAGATAATCAGCCGTGTAAACTTCTCTACAAAGAGGTGTCGCTCCAGGGCAAGCCGTTCGGACTTGGCTATAAAATTGAGGTCTCTTATTTTGTGTCGAGCAGAGAAAAGTATTCCCGCTGTTCCTTTATGGAATTTTCATGGGCAAATTCGATAATTCATAGAAAATGTCCTAGAAATTTCACTTTTACAACATTTTTTCCCATATTTGACTTTTAAGAAATATTTTCTTAAAAAAAAATAAATTTTCGTTTAGAATGACAATTAAATAATTTTTCTACAAGTTTTAGAAAATAATTTAATTTAATTTGTTTTTTGTGCGCTCTAAATTTATCTGAGTTTAATTTAATTTTTTGTTTTTTGAAACATGTCGAATTATTTTTGTTTGTTTTTCTTTCGAGACGAGCTAGCTCTATGATCGGAGATTTTCAATGCATTCAAATGATGAAAACCAAGGGCAACGGAATGTGGAGCGTATACTTTATAATAATAAAAGCAGTGAATAATATACGTATACGCCACCTGTACCATATTTCACATAGGAACTTTTACTGCCTAGACCACTAACATGTCTGTTCTTGTTTATATCCTCCACCCATAAAGTATATATATTCTTGACCGTCGATCTAGCTGTGCGTCCGTCTGTCCATCCGTCTGTATGTCAAAAGCATGTTAACTTTCGAAGGAGTAAAGCTAGATGCTTGGAATTTTGCACAAATATATTGTACAAGGTAGGTCAGTTGGGATTGTAAATGGGTCAAATCGATCCACGTTTTAATATACAATAGCTGCCATATAGGGTCTAGACTTCTTTAGCTTCTAGAGGGCGCAATTCTTATCCGATTTGGCAGAAATTTTGGACATAAGGTTGAGGAATGAATGTATGAATGAAGGAATGAATATATATATATATGAAGTCATTCCTCAACCTTATGTCCAAAATGTAGAAAATTTCAACCAAATCGGATGAAAATTGCGGCTTCCAGGGGCTCAAGAAGTAAAATCGGAAGATTGGTTTATATGGCAGCTACATCATATTCTTGACCGATTTGAACCGCACTTGGTACACTTGTTAAGAGTCATAACAGAATACCATGTAGAAAATTTCAACCAAATCGGATGAAAACGGTGGCTTCCAGGGGCTCAAGAAGTCAAATCGGGAGATTGGTTTATCTGGGATCTATATCAGGTTATACACAGATTTAAACCGTACTTGGCACAGTTGTTGGAAGTCAAAACAGAACGCTATGTGCAAAATCGGTTTATGTGGGTGCTATATCAGGTTCTTGACCGATTTGGAACGTACTTGGCACAGTTGTTGGAAGCCATAACAGAACATATCAGCCAAATTGGACAAAAATTGTGGCTTCCAGGGGCTCAAGAAGTCAAATGGGGAGATCGGTTTATATGAAAGCTATATACAAATCTGAACCGATATGACCCACGCGTTCGACCGCTATAATGATTTCGACAGACGTACGGACGGAATCTAGTTGAAATTAGAGGGGACGTAAGCCACATAGACAAAAAATCTGCCATTACACAAAAACACATGTATTGGGAAAAGTACAGCTAATAGACAAGGTTGTCGGGCGTGGTTAATGTGGTGTTTATATCATAGAGGCGTTTTCCCCAATAAATTCGGTATAAGTACAAGTTTTTTTTTGCCTGTTTCATTAAACTTTAGTAGCAGGCAAAAAACTTGAAAATTAATAATTCGGCAGAGCCCGGCCGGGATTCGAACCTGGGAACACGGAGCAACAGCGAGAGCCGTTACCATTGTCTAGAGTTCGAAGCCAACAATACAAATTCCAAAAGATACACATAATCATGTATATACCAAGGGAGTAGAGTAATTTGTGTAGACAAAAAATGTGCCATTACACAGAATCACAGACATTGGAAAAAGTACAGCTAAAAGACTGGGTTGTCGGGCGTGGTTAATGAGGTATTTATATTATAGAGGATTTTTCCACACGGAATCATGTGTATACCATGGGAGTAGTGTAATTTGTGTAGACAAAAAATCTGTCACTACACAGAAACACATCCATTGGGAAAAGTACAGCTAATAGACAAGGTTGTCGGGCGGTATTTATATCATAGAGGCGTTTTCCGTAATAAATTCGGTCAAGTACAACATACCAACGTACGGTCATTGAAACCTTCACACTTTATTTGACTTATGCGTATTCTAAACAAAATAACGAAACTCGTCCCATAGTGGTTGGTGTGTGTTTTGTTCTCTAGCTTTCCTTTTCCATTTGCAAAGAAAACTCTCCAATTATTGAGCTCGTCTCGACAGAGAAACAAACAAAAATTGTAACATTTCTTTAAAATAGGACATGAATTTCATTCGAGTAAGCATAAGTATAGTATCAAGCCCTCTCTGAAAGTCTTCTTTAAATCCACTTTAAGGGATCCATGACATTTTGAAACAAGTTTTCCCCATGATTAACTATAAAATTCCAAACTTTCCATTGAATCCCCTGGAAAAAGTTATAAGAATTGCAAGATAAAAAATCCCTAGACTTACAAAAAGAGGTTAAAAGTAAGTGGAACACACTCCCCTGGGAGTAGCATCTTAATTAATTAATGTCATATTAGTTAACTTTTTCCAATTTTGGTACATCAGGGGATTTTATATTTTGTGCCAACATTCGCAACAATTGGATTGAATGGAAATTTTGCTATTTTAGATAAAATAATCTTAAACTTATCTAAAGGAAAATAAGTTTCAAAAATGTTTTCGGATGTTCTTCGAATTTGTCATGATACATAACACAAACAAAACCATTGTCTGTTACAAGAAAAAAAAGTATTACCAAAGAGATGCGTTAGTTTAAGAACTATAATTAGATTGCCAATTGGTATAATTTATGTTAATCAAGGAGAGCTAATTAATCTTAAAAAATTGGAGTGTCTAAATTAAAAATTTTTTATTTGCAAAATTTTTACAAAAAAAACTGCCCTTATTCACAAAGCTTAAAGCAGCGTTAAAGTAGGTTTATTTGCCCGACTTTCTTTATAGAATTGTCTAATAAACCAAATTTGAAGCTGCATTAAGTTTTGTGAATACCGTTGCGAAATTTTTTTGTGATTTTTGTTTAGCAGAAATATTTTGTGGAAAAATGTATAAAGATTTGTCTTATTTTTTATTGCAACAGCGAAGTGGACTATCGAAAGTGGCTATCGAAGTAGGCCTTTTCAGCAGGCGATTCAAGTTACTTACATTGGCATCTGTCTTCTTGGGAGGAGAGTATGGTGTTTGGCTAGACGAGAAATTTAACTTTAACAAATCCAACATTTTGGAAAAGGCAAGAAAGTCAACTCTTGCCCCATACACCTGCAAGAGGGCTATTGGCAAAAGTTGGGGGGTTTAAACCGGCGTGTCATGCACTGGCTATATGCTGCAGTTGTCAGACCTATAATGTTATATGGTGTTGTGGTCTGGTGGACGGCGCTTCAATGCCTCTGGACATCGTGGCTAGACAAATTGCTGCGACCACTGCTGTGAGGTTAAGGGCTGTTTTCCCTTTGGTCATGCGGCGCCTACGGACACTGTGTTATTCTTGATAGAATGCCCGATTTCCCAGACATTATGGATTACACACTGTCTGAGCCGCTTATTGATAAAAAGTACTGTAACACTATTCCTGATAGAATATAATGGAACTACAATATCCTTGCTAATTAAACTAGCATAGACTTCAACACGAATGGCTTTGTACTTGCAACTATCAATTTGTAGAAAATTTTGTTTTTAAGCTTATTTGACAGCCGTATGATAACAATGATGCCAACAAACAACTGTTTTCTACCAAAACAACGCTTTACACGCCAAATAAAAAAGTTTAATTACAATTTTGAACAAATTAGCAACACTGTTGGAAACATTGTGAAATTTAACAATATATTTAACAATATTGATGTTTAGCAATATCTTCCGCACAATCGTAGTCAGTACAAGGCTATGGGAGCTGGCCAACAGTTGGTTCCCAAACTAAAACTAAAGTTCCTCAGAGCTCATTGTAACAACCTCTCCTTGTTTTTATGCTCATTACTGCTTAACATAAACAACAACACCCCTAAGCCTAGACAACATACGGCAACTCTTTCTCTCTCTCTCTCTCTCTTCAGTCATAAAGTCATTGCAAGCCTAAACAGCAGATGAAAAAATGTTACCTTCACATTTAACTAATACAAACACAATGAATGTATGAATGAGCTTAAATGATAGAGAGCAAAACAGGAGTTACGCTCCAGCCTAGTCGTATCATACGGCCTCCTCTCCTCTTGACTCCTGTCAGTCACATTTTTCTCTAATCAAATGTAACCTTTCGTATCGTGTTAAAACAAAATCCCCATAAAATAAAAAGAGACAGGCTGCAATGCTTACATCATATGGGTGACCATTCACAATAAAATAAGTCAGCTGAAATACTCAATGGCTATAGACATAAGGTACGTTAATAAACCATTTGTTTGGAACAGAAAAATAGCAACGTCTTTTGGTTATATCTTGGACTAGTAGTCAATCTGTTGCAGATATAATGTTAAAAATCTTGTTTACATTTTTCCGGAGCATATTTTGTCAATGAAAGTATCATTAACGGATAGTAGATTTTCTTTTATGATTACAAAGGAAGTTGGTTGTACCGTAAGTTGTGCTTATTACAACAGAAGTTGGTTTTCTAAGTAATAACATCCTAAAGCTCGACTCCCTTAGGGGGTAATCAACATAAGAATATGAACTTTTTCATAAACTTTTCTATATAGAAAAGACTTTTTATTAGATATTTTGATTTTTAAATTTTTTAATAAACTTCTCAATTAGCCCTCCTTGATATGTATGTATATTCGTTAAAGATTAAAATTCATTGAAAAACACAACACAAAAATCCAACAAAAACACACATGTGTAGAAATTGAAAGCTGTAATTTTATATAGCAAAAATTGTTTATGTTCCATATGACATATATATAAAAAAACAATTTTACGAAATTGATATAAAACACAAAAGTAAAAAAAAAAACTGAAATTAATTGTTAAATTTTGTGGTAATAATATAAGACAGCAATTAGTTGTTATTAAACGAGTTTATATACAGAAAAATTATAATAAAAAAAACCTATATACATACATACATATATTGTTTGTAGAACCAAAAAATTAATTAAAAAAAAAACCAAACCAAATTAAAAAGAAAACTAAACGCATTTATATGTTTTACATAAAAAAAATCCAAAAAAAATAAAACTGGGGTTTTTTAGGGCAACATGGCCTAGCTAAAAAAAATATCCTTGAATAATTTTAACCAATTTATGACAAATGTATATAAAACTGAATAGACTAGATGTGTTTACACTTCTCAAAAACAAAAATAAAATGTAACCTCAGACATCCCTAGGAATAATTCTCAGTTAAAAGAATTGAGTTCAAAACCAAAAACCTTAAAAAGATTTGCATGATTTCGTTGTATACTAGGCCACAATAAAAAAGAAACAAAAAAAAATAAATAACACAAAAACCAAAAAGTGTTTATAACAATTTAGTAAACCCAATGCATATACTACTAATAAAAAAATAAAAACAACAACAACTAAATTGAGTAGGTTATTGATTAGTTATTAAGTACTCCATGTAGTGAGTAATTCTGATCTGATTTTACAACAAAGAGAAACATTACTAGGGCAAAGAGATAACACCACCATCCCCACATACATGCATACATACACATCCACCCATTGGTGTACACAAATAAAACAACAAAACCAAAAACCAAACAACTCTCGACTAAAGCAGGTGCTTCGACTGTGATCTGTTAAATGCTTGTTATCTGTCTCAAGGATAACGCGAAAGAAACGACGAAGAATGTCTCTTAATTGCCAAAACACGAGACGACCGAGTAGAAAATCATCAACGAATTGTGAAATACTAAACCAAAAAGCTCCTTATCTACAAGTCTTAACTTTAAATAAACACATACAAAACAAATACATTTATGAAAAAAAGTCAATTCCTTCTCTTAGCTACTATTACTATGTACTAGAAACCAAAAACAAACAAAAATAACTTCCTCACACTCAACCATGTACCCACCCACCCACCCAACAACCATGCAACACATCAAAGGAATATTCTTCCCCCAAAACGAAAAAACTACACACCAATACCAAAACATAACTCCAAGGAAAATCTCCCCCATTTGTACATTGACTCTAGGATATGTTTACAATTTAAATTTTATAGGAACTACTGTAACTGTCATTCATCAGCACTGGCATACAGACAGGAAGATCAGGACATAGCAATTATTTTAAGAAAAACTTAAATATGTTTGCGATTTAGATATTTTAAGGGAATTCAAGGGCTATGCTATACTTAGGCCATGCCTTAAATCTTTTTTATACCAAGGGAAAAAATTTACATATTTTCATTTTAAAGTTAAACCCCCGTTTACACTGCTTATTAAATCCGGATTTAAGGCTCTCGTCAGCTAATTTTATAAAACGAAAACAGATGATCGAGTCATTAAATGCGGATTTAAACGGGCTTTAAGCAACAGCCTTAAAGATTTATATATTTTAATTTTCCGAAAAGTAAACCAAATTTTGCTTTTAATAATTTTTTTTCATTGGTATCCAATCACCTTTTAATTTTAATTTAATCTATTAATCTTTAATTTGCTCTCCTTGTTTTTATGCCCATTGCTGCTTAACATAAACAACAACTAACAGCACACCTAAGCCTAGACAACATACGGCAACTCTTTCTCTCTCTCTCTCTCTCTTCAGTCATAAAGTCATTGCAAGCCTAAACAGTAGATGTAAAAATGTTACCTTCACATTTAACTAATACAAACACAATGAATGTATGAATGAGCTTAAATCATAAAGAGCAAAACAGGAGTTACGATCCAGGAGTTACGCTCCTCTTAACTCCTCAGTCATATTTTTCTCTTATCAAATGTAACCTTTCGTTTACGTGTTAAAACAAAATCCCCATAAAGTAAAATGAGACAGGTGGCAACGCTAACATCATATGGGTGACCATTCACAATAAGATAAGTCAGCTGAAATACTCAATGGCTATAGACATAAGGTCCCGTTAATAAACCATTTGTTTGGACCAGAAAAAGCAACTTCTTTTGGTTATGGCTAACAGACTTGGACTTGTAGTCAATCTGTAGCAGAGATAATAAAAAATCTTGTAAACATTTTGCCGGAGCAAGTTTTGTCAGTGGAGTCTACCGTGGCGCAGAGGTGGACATGGTGACCCGGCGTCAACATCAGAAAATTTTTCAGTGGTGCTTATCCCCTTACTAATGGTGGCTACATTTGTGAGGTATCCCACAAGTGGTGTCGCTATGCGACACGTCGTTCTGCATCGGCATAAAAAAGGAAGCCCCTTATCAATGGGCTTAAACTTTAATCGGACTCCACTCATTGATATGAGAGAAGTATCCCCCGTTTCTTAGTGAAATGTTCGTAGTATCTTGTGTCAGTGAAATTCTCATTAACAGGCAATAGATTTTCTTTCAAGATTACAAAGGTCTCGAGGTAATAGTATATGTAATTGTTTGCTTATTACAACAGAAGTTGGTTGTATCTTAAATTATACTTTGTGCGTGATTTCCTAAGGTACAGTGGGCTGCGTTTATGATGGGAGGATTGCCTATATGTCTCTTTATTGCAAAAAAAAGTTTCTTGTTGATTTCTACTTTTCACAGTGAACTAACTTAATACCTACATTAATAGACAACAAGAGGCTAAAAGCGACAAAAAGTGAATGCCAATCCACTTCGTAACTTTGATGTTTATTTACTAACCTTCCTTACGCCCTAGAGAATATCCTTTTGTCTTAAGACATTTAATTTTGTATTTGCTTCGTAAGCTTGTCAAACTGGTTGTTATTTACGTTTTTTAATTGCAGCTTATTGCATTTTTCCAGAAAAAAAATTATACTGACATTTGTTAACATTCACAATAGGCAGATTTTGACAATCCTTATGATGTTCATGGGGCCTACCCACTTTATGTTTTGGCAACCCTGTCCCAAACAAAGCTATAAAGCCACAAGTACTCAGATTAAGAATTTGTTGTTTGTGTTGGCATATCCCCGGAAGTCACCATAGTACATGGCCTATTTCAATCCGGTTTGGCGTAGTCTGTAATCTGATATTGTTGTAGTAGGCACATTCATACCAGAGAAGTGCATAAGACCCAAAATTTAGCATTCAATAGCCACATTGGCCAAAGCAATTGTCTGCTACGCATGCCACCTAAAAACAAAGTTGGCTAGAAACACTAGTGCTTATACTATTAAGTGTGAGATGCCTGATCGTTTTAGTATTCGTTCTGTGGGTGTGTTGCCAAAGCAAGCAGAGCAATAAGATATCAAGTTTTGTTAAGCGGCATAGATATACTCCGATGTTTTTTTGCACTCGTCAAATTCCATAGGTAAGCAAGATCGTTCTGGCCCATAGGACCGATCGCCGGGGAACGACAAAAATCCTTTTGAGAGGTTAAGGAGATTATGCGGTTAAGGAGATTTGCTGCAAATCTCCTCAAATAAGTAGATTTGCTCTCATTGAAAATGTATGGAAAACCTCGTTGTAAAACACGAGATTTCCGAAATCTCGTCGCAAATCTAGATTTGCTCCATTTTCGCCAGTACAGGTTGTATGTGGAATCGACTTCCGACTAGGGATGTTGTCGTAACAGTGTGTATTACACTGAGGCGGCAGTCCTTGCCGATGAAGGATTTCATCGGGTTAATCCGGTTCGTCTAACCGGCTACCATGAGATTGCCGACTAGGGATCTTTTACCAATTGTGGCGTCCAGAAGTCGAATTTCAATAAACACTATCGCCACTTGCTCTCCCATTGCTGACTTTCTACCAACGCATGTAAAGGAGACTAGGGGACGTCGCCTGCATATTGGTTGCGTAAAAAAATACTACCTCAGTTGATGGGTATACAAAAACTTTCAAAATTCTATTAATTCTAGGTTTAAGACGTTATTGACTGAATTGGACTTTGCTGTCCCAAAAATTCAGTCTTAACAGTCTGTTCGAGTGAGTTGAGTTAGCGAACTTGGGCAGGTTAACATTTACATTAAAACATTTAAAGTATCGACAAATCTAAGGGTTTCCAAGACTTTAAAAGCCATCCTTTCCCCAGTATGGAGGCCACCGTAGTGCAGAGGTTATCCCCTCCTAAGGGCGCCCCTGTAGTTGAATTGGTAGCGTACTTGGATTACCAGTGCAGGGGTCGTGGGTTCGATTCCCGCCAAAAGCCTTGATCTGTCGCTACTGTGGTATCAAAATGGACTTTAAATTGTCTAAGCGAGTCTATTAAGGACTGCCACTCTTTCCTAACCTAACCTATCCCCTCCTAATGCAGGCGACATTTGTGAGGTATCGTGCCATGTAAAAACATCTCCCCAAAGAGGTGTCGCACTGAGGCACGTCGTTCGGACTGGGCTATAAAAAAGAGGCCCCTTATCATTGAGCTTAAATTTGAATCGGACAGCACTCATTGATATGTGAAAAGTTTGCCCTTGTTCCTTAAAGGTATATACATGGGCAAATTTGCCTTTACTCTAGGTTTATTGCTAAAGTTGTTCAGCTTGAAAACCTTTATTGTTTTAAGAAGTCTTTACAAATTTTAAGACTAGGCCTGTGTTGCCCCCTGTATAAACCCGTTTTTTGTTCTTTCCTTACAAAAACTAGTTTTTTTAAATTTTGTTTTTTTTTTTTGTAATTAAAAAATATTCCATCAATAATTGCTATGTCTTGTAGTTTTTTCTTAAGTCACTGATGTACTCGAGAAGTCCATACTCTCGGCACCCAGTGTAGCCAGTGTTAATAAATATGTATATAAAATAGGAAAATTTCTTCTGTGCCTTCTTTTCCTTATCAAAAAATAAAACAAACAAAGCAAAAAACACAAAACTAAATTTTTATAAACCATTTAAATAAAAAAAAAACCATAAAAATCGAAACTATTTAAAAATCTTTCACTCTCTCTCTCTCTCTAAACTCACAATACTTCCAAATTTCCCTAACTTCTTCCCATTTTCTGCAGAGAAAATAAAAAAACGGCCGAAATTCCGTTGAGAAACTGTTGGTAGACTAATTCATAGGTTTTTCGCAGTGTCATTTTTGTCATTAACATTTAACTGCTACCTAAGATATTTTTAATTAGGAAACAAAAAATCATTGAACTTAAACATTAAATGTTTCCATTGATTACGTTTTTAAATATTACCCTACCTACCTACCTACATGGCATAGATACAACACCATATATGGTACGCATAGTTATTCATATGTATATCAGAAGCAATCATAAAACATCCCTGTTATATTTACATTTGAAGTTGAACACACCATAAATAAGTTTAAAGGCCTATTGTTGAATTGTTAACTAGATAACTATTAGGGGCCAGTGTACTATATCTAACTAACATACCTAACCAGCTGCATAGAAATGAACACACATACACACACACACATATGCTCATGCATATATCATTCACAATAAAGTTATTAAACTCAGGTTTTAACTTTCAATGTAAATATAACAAGAGGACAAGCCATCACATGTCACACCGACACCCCCACCACCACATTACAGACACTGTCTATCATTCGAACACATACATACACACATATGTAAATCGCTTAGTCTTGTTGATTATTTATTAGGATTATAACAAAACAAAACAAAACAAAAGCAAAGAGACCCGAATAATTATTAACAAAACAAAAAACCATAAAATTATTATTATTATTATAAACATAAAGCGAAACCACAAGAGCAAACATTTTAATAAACTAGTGACGAACAAAGTTGTATGTTTAAGTGATTAATTTAATATAATTTTTTAGTTTAGTAAATGAAATTGTTTAATTAGGAAGAAGAAGAAAACAAAACAAAAATTAAAAAAAATTGAACTACAAAAGAGACCCAAAAAAACAGAAACCAATTTCACAAATGAAAAGTATATACACATACATACATACTACATATAATCAATATTGAAGAGAACTTGTTAAATAAACCCAATAAACACAAAAAAAAGAAAAACAAATTAGAAGAAAACTTAAAATTTAGTAAATATTTTAGAATTGTACAAAAACCAAACCAAAAAAAATTAATATGTATTTCAAAAACTGAAAATGTCGAAATAAAATTATAAATGAAAAAAAAAATATAAAAAAAATAATAATTTGAACTTTGTTTGAATTTCAATGAAGCGAAGCAACAAAAGGTTACAACCCTAAATCTCCATGATTTAATATTGTGGTAAAAAAGGGAAAGCTTGGCCAAAAGAGGGTTTGAATATTCTGAAATTTCCTTTATGGCCTTAAGTTCAAAACTTAACCACCTAAACCGCCATGAGTTGTATTAAAAGATTTGAATCTCAATTCGCAATCGCCTAAAACGTAGGCCTATAGGTAACCAGTAACACTGAGCTGGCACCGAGATATGGAAAATAGTTCATGTGGTTTCTGTTGTTGTAGCCACATTTTTATGGGGAGGAAGCAATTCTCGTCATGCTCCATAGATAAGCAAGTTCGTTCAGGTCCATAGGACCGATTGCCGCGAGAACGTTATGGTCTTAGGTTATGTTAAGGCGCCAATAACTCGCCTTGTCACTCAGTATTAAAGCAAGAGCCGGTGCCACCCGGCTTTTTAGTGAAACTCTCCACTTGATATAGCTGATTGTCCGCGACTGCAATTGCAGTAACTACGAATTCGAAGCATTGCACTATCCTGTACCTGTGGACACGCCCGATATCTCCCAGCTGAGCTTCTCGTAAGACGATGAACACCACACAAATTGGAGATCAGAGTTCCAACCCGCCTGGTGCTCATAGTCATTCCATGCCGTGGGTACATGCACGCTTCTGGTCCGTGCCGGGACTGAAAAGAACCCGCGGCCCTGGTTCTGTCTGGGTTGCCAGAACCGCCTCCATCATCGGTCCCCCGACCTCTCCCGCGCGACAATATATGCAAAGGCAGCATCCTAGCCCCAATATTGCCAGGCCAGTGTCGGGAAGTGTATCATTTTTGCAACTAAACTGCAACGGTCTCTGTGGTTTTATGAGTCGGGAGAACATATTGGTCGCACCAAAACAGGATGTATGTCCCGATTGTATCCAGGGTCCGCACGATACACGCCACCTGTTTAACTGCCCAGCCAAACCCACTCAACTCAGACCTAGATCGCTGTGGACGCACCCCATCTTAGGCGCAAAGTTCCTGGGTCTTGACATTCAACAGAATCAAGCAGATGAAATATAGAACACAACAAACTGCTACAATAACAACCGGACGTGTCCAAAAAAGGTGGATAGTAGAACGCTCCATATATGGAGTAGCTGCAACTGAAGTTGCGGACAATCAGCGATATCGAGTGAGAGTGAAGAGTGGCAACAACAATATCATCATCACACATATCAGCTGCGGTTAGAACTATGCTCGTGGCCCTTCTTTCAAAGCAAATTGGTACGATGAATCACACACCACATTTTTCCAATCCTCCACCCATCTCCGCATATGAATATGTGACTAATACAACAACAACAACACAGACTCGACGAATAAGCTCACAAAAGTGCTCGAGAACAGTAAAACACCAAAAAATTGTGGACGTGATTCTCGACAATTCTTCTCAATGTCAGCCCAGGATAGTGCGGTTTAAAATAACACAAGAAACAAAAACAAGGTCCTCAAACCTTTTTCCGACAGCACTTAGGAAATTGATAAGGAAACCCTATTGACAACCTAGAAGGTCATTGACCGTCCGGTGATGATAACGCAGTTACAGTTTAGGCCGCAATACGAAGCGAGACACAATGGAAAAACCTACAGTCCTGTCATAACGCGGACATAAGTATCATCATAGGATGCCATAAGACGACAATCCCATGGCAAAAATGCAAATTTGCTTTCCATTAAGGAATAAGGGCAAACTTTTCACACATCAAGAGTGCTGTCCGATTTAAGTATAAGCTCATAGATAAGAGGCCTCGTTTTTATAGCTGAGTCCGAACGGCAGTCCGAACGGCAGTGCGGCACCTCTTTGGGAAGAAGTTTTAACATGACTGCTATACCATTTTTTCAAATGGCATAGTCCCTTACAAATTTCGCCAGCGCTAGGAGGGAATAACCACCGCTGAAAATTTATTTCTGATGTTCTCGGCAGGATTCGAACTCAGGCGTCATAGGCCGATATGATAACCTCTGCACTGGTGGCCTGCCAGTGCAGCCAGTTGTGCCTACCGGATATAACCGATGGAGTCCTTCATCAGCAAGGGCTGCCGCTTCAGTGTACAACAAGATGAAAAACATTGACCATCTACGCAAGAAGAACAAGATTCTTAAGGATCATTGTGAAAATCTGACCAAACAAAATTTCCTTAGAATCGCTCCACTCCCAGGGATAACAAGGTTTGGATGTTTAGTAGAAAATTCGTCAACACCGACCAAATAAAGTTCTTTGCGCAATCTCATGGCAGCTGGCTGTACGTACCGGATTGACCCGATGGAATCCTTGATCGGTAAGGACTGCCGCCTCGGTGTACAACACACTGTTACAACCACAACAACATAGTTATTTGCGGATGACCACCGCCCACTGCAGATAACGAAACTGGTGTAGCAAACTGAACTTGTATAGTTCCACGCTAGGCGATACTATCCATAACATCTGCCCTCCATGCAACAAAGGACCTCTGACACCAATCAATTATTTGCCCTCCCCGCGTAAGGCCTAATCGAACTACAGCGTTCTCCCAGCGATCGGGTCTATGCACCCTCACATACAAGTATATGGCAGAATCCCACGGCAGCCGGTTATACGTACCAGATTGACCCGATAGGGTTCTTCATCGGCAAGGGCTGCCGCCTCAGTGTATAACACACTGTAGACCGCTCCAATCAACCTTATACTTACAGCGATCAAGGCTTAAACAACAATAACTGATAGAGGCCACCGTAGCGCAGAGGTTAGCATGTCCGCCTATGACGCTAAACGCCTGGGTTCGAATCCTGGCGAAACCATCAGAAAAAATTTTCAGCGGTGGTTTTCCCCTCCTAATGCTGGCAACATTTGTGAGGTACTATGCCATGTAAGACTTCTCTCCAAAGAGGTGTCGCACTGCGGCACGCCGTTCGGAATCGGCTATAAAAAGGAGGCCCCTTGTCATTGAGATTTAACTTGAATCGGACTGCACTCATTGATATGTGAGAAGTTTGCCCCTGTTCCTTAGTGGAATGTTCATGGGCAAAATTTGCAATTTGCAACTGATGGGCCCAATGGCTGATGAAGTTACATTGGGTTAATCCGGTGGATAAAACAAGCTGTCGTGAGATAAATAGGGAAACAAGACCCAGCATCTCATTTTTTTCTTTAACACTTTGATATGTCTGGGAAATGGTCAAAGTGATTGTACTACTGAAGACAAATATTCGAGTAAAGTGGAATCGTACAAAACCAATTTCCCTTGTCTGACCAGTAGTTAAAACATTGGCAGCGCTACTTCTCCCCAGGAAGCTTTTTAACTGAAAACTATCAACAAAGATTTCATTTCCATTCATTTAAAAAAAGGAAGGAATGCCACCATTAAAAAAAGGAAGGAAGCTTAAGAACCTATACATGTTGCCACCATTACTGAAAAATAGCCACTGTTAATTTCGGTTTTTTTTTTTTTGGATGTACTATTCGGTGTAGTTTGAATCAAGGTATTGGATGCACTTAGGGAAGGCATACAACATGAGCCCTACCATGATGATATAGTTTAACTTAAAATACCTATATCTCCATAAGCAACTCACAATATATGTTGTTGTTAAGTGGAGCATTCCAAAATTGCCAATTTCTTTTTTTTTTTTTGTAAGGTCTCAAGTCAAATCGAAAAATCGGTTTATATGGGACCTTAATAAAGTGATAGATTGAGTTGGTCCATATTTGAAATGGATATTGGAAGACGTAAAGTATTTAATCGGGCCTCCAAATTGGATACGAATTACGCTTTTTAGAGGCTCAAGAAGTTAAATTGGTAGAAAGGTTGATATGGGTGCTGTATATGTAAAAACATGGAGTGATTTGGGTTTCTTATCCGAAAGTGGGCGTGCTTTCGACAAACGGACGGACGGACATATGAATAGATTTCACCAGACCGTCTTTACAAGTCTAGATGATCAAGAAACTACACACTTTATAGGGTCTAAGAACAATATTTCGATTTCTTACAAACGGATTGTTTCAATTTCAAATTGTTGGTAAAAATGTTTTTTTAAATCATAATAAATGAAAATTTTTTTTTGTAAAGCAGGCAGTTGGAAACCAAAGTCTTCCTAACCCTCGTTATGCAAGATGTTAGTATTATCTTGACTTGTCCATGATAAGTTGATTCTCTTTTATATAAACAATAATTTTATTTTTTTTATATTTACATTGTTTTTTTTTTTTTTTCATTCAACCAGGCACACCTGTTAACAATACACCGCCCTCGACACTATGTTAGGGCTCATTTCGGCAAATAATCGATAGGCGTCGGTCTTTTTTCACCGGCTGTCCCATAAAACACGACTGTTGGTTGGCCAAAATCTCATGGGTGAAGTCATAACGGGCATAGTGACTTTAGTTGCATATGTTTACATATATTAAAGGATATAATTCAAATTAGATAATAATAAAACCTTTAATACTTACCTCATTATATATAAAGATCTACGCGGCAGAAGAATATCTGCATAGAAGTTATTTTCTAATATGGCTTTGGGCTGGCTGCGATAATCGTCGGATTGCTCGACTTTATGGGTGGCATAGACCAAACGCATTACCGAGTCAGAGAGTAGACTTATGCCGGCTATAGTATGGCCACAATACTAAAAATTTAGAGAATTATGTAGAAAAAATCAAAGAAACTGAAATGTGTTAAACTCACCCTTGTACTGTCTATGTGAGGTTTTATTACACCTTCAGCAGCCAAATCCAATATGTGTATGTAAGGCATAATTTCCTCTTGGAAACCCTCTACTCGCACTCTTTCCAAAACCTGTCGATTGTGAGGATACCAATGTTTGCGTTCAGTTTCTCTAAAGCCATGAATGGCCTTAAAATACCAAAAAGGTAGACATTAAACTACATCTATAAATTATAGCTATGATTTACTTACATCATCCCAATGATCAAACTCATAACGCAAACGTTTCATATAGGGCTCAATTTCCTCTAGAAGTTTGGTTTCTTCTTCTACGGTTATGAAGTCAACCAAAACTTTCATATCACATTGGAACTTCTCTTTGTCTGCAGCTAGCCATTCGCCTCGAAAATCCAATAAACTGGGAACTGCAAAAATAAAATGGTCAAGATAGTGAATAGAAGACAAAACTGTTATGAACAGAAGGGCTTTCATGAAACAAGATCACCCTCTGCAAATAATATGCGGCGTAAAAAAACAGAACAAATCTTAACAACTCCCATTAGCTAGGAACAAATTCCAAATGGCTTTTTATTCTTGTTACAAGTTATTATTGTTGTTATGGCCTCACACTTGCATGTGAGAACAGTAAATCTTGGCGAACCTGTTGTCCTTAGAATCGACCGCTGGGAAAACGGTACAAGCTGTTCATTTTTGTTGCTAGAGTACACAATTAAGAAGTTACACGGAAGCCATACACATTTACAGGTATATACTACCAAATATTTGTCCAAGAAATGATATAAAAGTTGTAACTATGGATTTTAGAGCTTTCCAAAATTGTTCTAATCTTCCTGCAGAGTAGTGCTGCAAGCGGTTACGAAATCATGACAGTATTTCATCTTGACTCACCTATGGGACTTTTTTCCGGTCTATTGCTAAATCCGCGCAAAACATTATTCAGGCTTGGAACGGAAACCAAGCTTTTTCCGCCAATTCTCGCGAAACCGCTTCCATTTTTAACAAATACAAATAAAGAACTACGAGAAAGTGCCGCCATTTCAGCGAAGTCATATGAAAAATACACAACAAACATATGGCCTAATGTTCAGAGTCCAATTGTCAAAAACCAACGCCGTTGTCACAAAAGTATCAATTAGTAAAGAAGCAACGTTATAACGTAATAATGGGAACATAGTGAACGTAATGATTTTTTACAGAAAATGATTGCTAGAATAGAAATTGTTTCATTTTTCACTTTTATTAACCATTCTTTGTAATAGGAAACCTACAAAAAAAAATGCAAATTTTACCCACGAACATTCCACTAAGGAACAGGGACAAACTTCTCACATATCAATGAGTGCAGTCCGATTCAAGTTTAAGCTCAATGACAATGGGCCTCCTTTTTCTAGCCGAGTCCGAACGGCGTGCCGCAGTGCGACACCTCTATGGAGAGAAGAAAACCGACAAGGCTCACGAAAATAGTTAAATCTAAATCTAATATAAAAAAAATATTGTATTATGTTAACTATAGCCTTTACAAATTTGATACTTCTGTGCCCTGCCAGAGGAGATGTTGATTGTAGCCACTTGTTTGCTAAAACGACCAAGCTCGCTGGTTCAAAAATATCGCAACATCTTAAAGGCTTAAGACAGTGGCTGTAGGGTGTGAAAACAGTTATGCTGTAGCCGAATGGTTGTCAATTTACGGCATTTGCAACTCAAGGTAGTTTCGTTGGGTGTAGATTATTGTTGTTGTGCAAATGACACTACCTCTTAATTTTACGGTGAATTATGCATTGGCTAGCAATCGTGGCTTGTTTTTTGTTGCTCCAAATTGCCAATAAAAATTGCGCAGAACTAGTAATATATTTCTGGTTTTTCAGTTAATTGTTTCTGCCCTTGATTCCGAATTTAACGGTAAGAACTTTTGACATAAAAACAACCGCCTGTTTATGCCGCATAGCCGCCGCTTGATGGCAATTTTGTCACGGCGTCGGCAAATTCTTGCCGCCTTGACCCTCTTGCTAGCAACATATGTTTTTAGAAAAGTTATTTTTAATTGATCGAACGTAACAATCAATTGAAGTTACTTCTTACCATGATAATATAATATAAATTATATCATCAGAGCCTCGTTACAATGTACAAATATGGGAGCACACAAAGCGCTAGTGTACTGCGGAAACATGTCGCACGTAAACATTGGTTGGAAGCGGCAGCTGCATCATCAGCAAGGTATTTGCACAACACGGATGGAAATCAGGCAGAATCGAAACCAGTAGTCTTTCGAAAGCGAAAGTTCATACCACAAGAACCCTCAAAAGTGTCAGATGGCTGCCTTCCCCCACAAGTTGGGGTTATCATATGCGGTGGTGGCATTATGGGGGCTTCGGTGGCATATCACTTGGCCTTGCTGGGATGGGGAAAAAATACATTGCTTATAGAACAGGAAAGTATAGCAGCTAAGAAGCCTTGGAGTGGCAGCGGTTTGGTGGGACGTTTTGAATCTGGCTACACCGAGTTGAAATTATCCGAATATACAACGCAGCTAATCAAAGAGTTTACGAAAAAAGGCCTACGCACCGGATGGCGACAAGTTGGCAGCCTTAATTTGGCTCGCACTTATGATAGGATGATTTCATTTAAGCGTATGAAGACACAAGGCGTTGCATGGAATATACCATGGGAAATGTTGAGTCCGGAAGAATGTAAAGAGAAATGTCCTCTCATAAAAGTGGACGACATATTGGGTGGCTTATGGATTCCCGATGATGGCGTTTGCGAACCCCACCTGGTATGTGACTCATTCCTTGAGGAAGCCAAACGCATGGGCGTACAAGTTGTGGAACATTGTGCAGTGAAAAAGATACGCGCTACAGACGGCAAAGTGTCACAGGTGGACACTACATCAGGCGATGTGAAATGTGATTTCTTTGTCAATTGTACCGGATTTTGGGCTCGAGAAGTGGGCACACTTTCAAAACCAAAAATTAAAATACCACTGAGAGCGGTAGAACATCATTATTTGCGTACAAAACCATTCGAAGGTATAAGTCCCATGAATCCGTTTGTAAGGGATTTTGATGGGCGAGTTTATTTCCGAGAAAAGGAAGGTGGCGTATTGGCAGGTGAGTATTGGACGTTTATAGCTTTGAAAAATTATGCAAATAATATTCTCGTGACAGGAGGTTTTGAACGTGAAGCCAAAGTTTCTCTGGAAGATGGTGTTATACCTCTGTCACAAAAAGAACGTGTCTTCCCGCCCGACTGGGATCATTTTCACGATATACTCGATGAACTCCTAAAGAGAGTGCCTATATTGAAGACAGTTAATTTAGATAAATTGACAAATGTATTGCAAGCTGTTTCGCCCGACTGCAAGTGGATTATGGGGGAATCGCCAGAAATAGAAAATTATTACGTCTCAGCCGGCATGAAGACTATTGGCGTTTCCTCAGCTGGCGGTATTGGACGAGCTTTGGCTGATCTTATAGTAAATGGCTCTACCTCGCTGGACATACATATACTGGATGTTAGCCGCTTTCTGGGTTTGCACAATAATCGTAAATTTTTGACTGATCGTTGCAAAGAAGTGCCCGGAAAACATTACCAAATTGCCTATCCCTTTGATGAATTTAAAACGGGTCGCAATTTGCGAATGTCTCCCATATACCCAGCGCTGAAAGAAGCGGGAGCTGTATTCGGCCAAACCATGGGCTATGAGAGGCCAAGTTATTTTGATCAAAAAGATAAAAGAGGTGAGTAAAGCAGAGAGTACAGTTGGTACAGATGCACTTTTTTTAACCCCTGTTCTCTACTTAGACGAATTCGGTATGCCCAGCTTCCGCATTGCGGAGACTAATACCTTTGGAAAACCCCCTTGGTTTGATATCGTTGCTTCCGAGTACAATGCCTGCCGCGAACGTGTCGGATTGGCTGACTATAGTTCCTTTACCAAATACGATTTATGGTCCAAAGACAATGAAGTTGTGGATTTATTGCAGTATCTCTGCTCAAACGATGTTGATGTGCCAGTGGGTTCGATCATTCATACGGGAATGCAAAACGAATATGGTGGCTACGAAAATGATTGCTCATTGGCTCGCTTAACAGACACACAGTATGTTCGTTCTTTTGATGTTGTAGTAGTGCTCAATGTATTCAAAACATATTATGATGAAGTAAATCTTCTACAGCTATATGATGATTGCTCCAACTATTCAACAAACCCGCTCCATGAGCTGGATACGCAAGAAAATGCCAAGCCATTTACGATCTGGAGTTAGTATTTCCGATGTGACTTCCATGTACACTGCTATATGCATTATGGGGCCCTATAGTCGTGTTTTACTCTCGGAGCTTACAGACACTGACCTCTCACCCAATAACTTTCCCTTTTTCACCTACACGGAGCTGGATGTGGGCTTGGCAAATGGAATACGTGCCCTTAATATTACCCATACGGGAGAATTGGGCTACGTACTCTATATACCCAATGAGTATGCCCTGCACGTTTACGAGCGTCTCTATCAGTCTGGCCATAAGTATGGCATACAACATGCCGGCTACTATGCAACCAGAAGTCTGCGCATAGAGAAATTCTATGCCTTCTGGGGACAAGATTTGGATACCAATACCACACCCTTGGAATGTGGACGCAGTTGGCGAGTCAAGTTCAATGTTTGTATTTAGCTGTGTGTTAGGACACTTTTGCTATGTTAGTAAACCACTTTTCTTCTCTCCCCTCAGAAACCCATTGATTTCATAGGACGCGCAGCTTTGCAAAAGCAACGTGAAGAGGGTGTAAAACGCATGTACGTACAATTACTGCTCAACGATCATGATCACGAAGTCGATGTCTGGTGCTGGGGAAATGAACCAATATATCGTGATGGCAAATACTGTGGCATGACCACCACCACAGGATATGGATTCACGCTTGAAAAACAAGTTTGCTTAGGATTTGTACGCAATGTGGACGCAGAAGGCAACGAATTGCCAGTGACAAACGAATTTGTTCTTTCTGGCCACTATGAAGTGGAGGTAGCCGGTATGCGTTTCGAGGCCAAAGTGAATCTGCATTCACCCAATTTACCCACCAAATTCCCTGACAAGGAGCGCGAAGCGTATCATGCTACCCGTGATAAACCTGTACAGGCTGATCTGCTGTCATATACAAAACCTGTGGGCAGACACACGAATCAATGATCATATATTTAAGTTATTTATTTTTAGTTTTTGTTTGTTGTAGTATTAGTTTGTAGAATTTTTTGTTTGTTATTTTTCTCATTGGCTCATTGGAAAGAACGAATTGGTCTCACAATTGGCATTTAAATTCAAAAAAAATCTCATGTCCTCCATATAGCTGCTTGTGTTGCGTCAGCCAGCATAAGCGTCGCTCAAATTACCATCCATTTTAAATTGAATAACTTCTTAAGTTTGAGCATAGAATTGTTAATTTGAAGTGTCCTTGGATTATATATAGGTGATTTATTTAAAGTGTATGCATGTAGGGAACATTCATCATACTATGTAAATATATGAACCATCAATGTGATTCATATGCTCTTTCTTACTCAATTAAACAACAAATGACTGGTTTATACAAAAGTTGATATAAATAAAAAAAAAACAAAACATTTTACAGTTTACTAAAGTTGAACGAATTCTCTTTCTTAGTTTATTTTAACCCTAAAGTAGGGAAGGGAGTGGGCGTTAGGTTAGCATGCCCATCTATGTTGTTGGATCCACATATGTGCAAGTTAGCGATCCTCGTCGAGCACCAATAGACAAACTTACGACGAAAAGACCTTGCCTTGTGGCAGAGGGTATTACAGGCGCTGAGTACTTGAGCATGAGCCGGTATGGGCCATCCTCTCACTCAGACTCTTCAGTAGATATCGCTGATTTTAAGTGAGTGCAGTTGCAGATATTCCTACGGAGCATTCCACTGTCCACAACCTGTGTTTGGATTCAGAGGTTGTTTTTAAGTAGCATTTTGACCAAATTTGAAGAAAAATTGTACAATTTTACACAAGGGTTCAAGGTGACCGGTTGGTCTATTTAGGTACACGACTCGCATATCTCCGTTAAAAAAAAAAAACTATAAATGTGTTAAACATAAAGATTCCATCAATTTAGTAATGTGCGACATAATTTTTGAAACAAAAAAAACTATTGGAAAGTGAATTTAAAATGAATTTTAACAAGTAAAAGTGTGCTAAGTTCGGCCGAGCCGAATCTTGGGAACCCACCACCATGGATTCTGCTAAAAATTTATACAAAACTAGCCGAACCGTGCCCGTGCTCCGTTGCGCCTTCTTTAACTGTCTAATGTCTTTTTAGGGTGGGGACACTTCGCCCTGAATGCGGATATCGAATTCGTGTCATTGTAGCCTATGACGCTGAACGCTTTCGAATCCTGGCGAGAACATCGGACAAAGCGGTGTTTATCACCTCTTAATGTTGGCGACATTTGCGTGGTTCAATGACATGCATGGTCAAATAAAAAATTTCAACAAAGAGGTGTCGCACTGCGCACTGCACTCGGCTATAAAAAGAGGTCCCTTATCACTGAATCGGAAATCTCTCATTGCTGTGTGAGAATTTGTCCCTTCTCGGTTCCTGGTGGTAATATTCTCATTCGGGGAGGGATGGATCCTCCGGAATTTCGATTCAAATTCGTGCTGCACTTCTAAATCCCTTTAATTTGAGCCCAATATTTCCATGGCCGGTAAATATGAACCGTTTAAGTGGTGTTTTGGGTCTGGGGCGGACATCGGCACTTTGCACTGAAAATAGATATCAAATTCGTTCTTTATTCCCAACGGAATTGAAGTTCAGTTTAGGGGGTGCTTTAGGGCGTACCCCAAAAGACTTGGGGTACGCCCTTGGGGTACTCCAAAACTGGATATCAAATTAGTTTTCTACCCTCAAATACCTTCCATTTGAGTCCCATATTGTCATAATGGGTCAAATAACCCATTTGACGTATCTTAAGGAGGAAAAGCGCCACCTAGACTTGAACGCAAATTTTAATGTCATATTCGCAATCTACTCCCTAATACCTTTCACTTGGAGTCCCTTATAGCCTTGGTCGGCAAATTGGGAGATCGGTTTATATGGGAGCTATACCAGGTTATGGACCGATATGGACCGTTCTTGGCACAGTTGTTGGAAGTCATAACAGAACATCAAGAAGTCAAATCGTGAGATCGGTTTATATGGGAGCTGAATCTGGTTACAGTCCGATGTGGACCGTAGTTGACACAGTTCTTGGAAGTCATGACAAAACACTACATGGAAAATTTCAGCCAAATCGGACAAAAACTGCCACTTGTAGGGGCTCAGAAGTCAAATTGGGAGATTGGTATATATGGGAACTGAATGTGGTTATAGTCCGATGTGGGCCGTAGTTGACACAGTTGTTGGAAGTCAGCCAAATCGGACAAAAATTGCGATTTACAGGGGCCCAAGAAGTCAAATTAGGAGATTGGTTCAAATGAGAGCTATATCTAAATCTGAACTGATATGGCCCATTTGCAATCCCCAATGACCTAAATAAAATTTTAAGCGGCTAAATTTACGCGTTTGACCTCTACTGTGATTTCGACAGACGGACGGACGGACGGACATGGCTAGATCGATTCAAAACGATGAGAAGATCAAGAATATATATATGGGGTCTTAGAAGAATATTTCGAGGTGTTACAAACGGAGTGACTAGATTAGTATACTACCCTCCTATGGTGGTGGGTATTAAAATCTGTCAAAATGACCGATTGATCCTTCTAGTGTTAAAACGCTATCAACTTGGCAAACTACGCCCATGGCGCAGTCAAGTGGAGCACTGTTGAGTGCAGTTCTGTTATATCCTTTTGCAAGCCAACAGCCAGTTAAAATAATGCCTGGACATTTCTAATCAAACGTTGAACCAGCAATAACAATGTATCCCCATGGGTATGTATGTATGTGTTCTACATTTGCTTCTTCAACCATTACTGCACCAAATTTGCTTTAGCTGTCAGTAAACGGACATGCGCTCTGCTTAATAACTGCTTTTCCTGGTTCCTTGAAAGAAAAAAAAGCACGCTTTCCTATGTATCCATGTATAGATATACACACACAAAAAATGACTGCCTGCAGTCAGTGATACACATTACACAATTACATATAGACTCAGGGGAGAGAATGTGTAAAGGAACTACATTTGTGTGTAGTATCAGCAAAAGCTTTCAACTCTCTGCTAAGGTTAAATTCCCCATACCTCATGGCAATGCAGCTCAAAGCTTTTTTGGGATCACAGAAAATCCCGTTAAACTAGAGCAATGCATTCGCACAATTCTGCACGAAGCAGCACACACTGCACACATACACACCCATACGCAAGCATAAAAGTACATGTGTAAATAACAAAACAAAAAATGTGTAATAAAACCCTAACCTAAGCAAGAGAGTGTGAGAGAGAGAGAGAGAGAGAGAAAGAGCTCGGAAGGATGGCAGCATAATACCTAGAGAGAGATTGTGTCCTAAATAGTGACTCTGTAATGGCAACAAAACAAAAAGTATAGTGAGGTGGTTGAACTTGTAATGCCAAGATATAATAACAACACTAACCCATGTACACATGGATGCGGTATGTATACAATAAACAAAATAGCGACCTCTTCCCAAGATTTTGGCGCAATTTCCTCATCATTCTCTTCTTGTTTTTTTTTGTGTGTTTTTGCTTGCAGATAGTTAGGTATTTGATGGATATGATGTATTTGAGCTTACAGGAAGCCAAGAAAGGACAATTATTGTATATGTAGTATATGCATACACACATATATGGGGTGTGTGTAGGTACAAATTTTATATGGAAATGTGTATGTGTGGGCTAAAATATACTATAGACTTTTTTCTAAGGTTATGATAGCTATGTAGTCATGTACTTAGGCACTCATTGTATCATGACCCAAGATTCATGCATACATACGTATGATATGTAAAAACAAGGCATCTATTTGTGGCTGTATGTATGTATGTGCATACATACATATGTCAGTACGAACAAACATTTTTCGATCCTGACCCCTTTTTTGTAATAAAAAACAATTAACATGCCATTGCTATTGAGGGAGTGCAGCTTCAAAAACGATTTGAACGAAATGGGACACCAGATAAACACTCGCTTAGCGCATTAAGGAACTTCTCTTAAAATTAAGCAAAGTTAAACAAGTAAGAAGGCGTTAAGTTCGGCCGGGCCGAACTTTGGATACCCACCACCTCGGGTATATATGTGAACCACATTACGTCAAAATCCAGTGAAAAATGTATACCTTATGACCCATAGCAGCTCTATAGATATCATCCGATTTGGACCAAATGTTTATAAGTACAAGTCATTGTTCAACCGAGAGATCGGTCTATATTCAAATGTGAACCGATCTTAGCCAAATAGAAGATAAATATCGAAGGGCCCAACACAAGTCATTGTCCCAAATTTCGGCGACATCGGACAATAAATGCGCTTTTTATGGGCCCAAAACCTTAAATCGAGAGATCGGTCTATATGGCAGCTATATCCAAATCTGAACCGATCAGGGCCAAATAGAAGAAAGATGTCGAAGGGCCTAATATAACTCACTGTCCCAAATTTCAGCAAAATCGGATAATAAATGTGGCTTCTTTGGGTCCAAGACCCTAAATCGGAGGATCGGTCTATATGGCAGCTATATCCAAAACTAGACCGATCTGGGCCAAATTGGCGACGGATGTCGAAGGGCCTAAGGCAACTCACTGTCCGAAATTTCAGCAAAATCGGATAATAAATGTGGCTTTTATGGGCCTAAGACCCTAAATCGGCGGATCGGTCTATATGGGGGCTATATCTAGATATAGTCCGATTTGGCCCATCTTCGAACTTAACCTGCTTATGGACAAAAAAAGAACATGTGCAAAATTTCAGCTCAATATCTCAATTTTTGAAGACTGTAGCGTGATTTCAACAGACAGACGGACAGACGGACGGACATGTCTAGATCGTCTTAGATTTTTACGCTGATCAAGAATATATATACTTTATAGGGTCGGAAATGGATATTTCGATGTGTTGCAAACGGAATGACAAAATGAATATACCCCCATCCGTCGGTGGTGGGTATAAAAAGAGGATCCTAGAAATCGCCATTAAACCCCTATTATTAAAAATTTATTAATCAACATTATAATTATTCTGTCATAGAAGCGGAACACACTTAGGGATATAATGCGATTGCTTTCATTATGTATGTATATGCTGTGGAGAAGTGCGTTCATGGTCAGTATTGGTCACGAGAAGGTAGACATATTTTTGATCGCTGTGTAGAATGTACGGCCACATGGGCGATGGGCTTTGGCATCGGTGTAAATACATGGAAGACGGAACTCTGGTTGTTGTTGTAGCATTGTGTTGGGTTCTATCTTTCCTTTGCTTGCTTCTGCTGGATATCCAGATCCATGAACTCTTCGACTAATGTGGGTTGCGTCCAAAAGGAACTGATTCTAAGTCGAGTAGGGTTTGGCTGGGCAGTTAAATAGGTGACGTGTGTCCCTGGTTATAATCGGGACACACATCCCGCACGTTAGCATCAATCCTAGCTCTGTAGTAGTTGAGGTGGCTGCAGCCAATTTCAATTTCTTCAGGTACAATGTGTAACGGTCGTTCTTGAAGGACCATTTTTACCCGGTAGCTGTCCACCATGTCTGCATTAATGTTGTTTAAGCCCGCTTGATATGCCGCTTGATCTAGAGCGCTTAACCTCTCTCCCTCTCTGACGAGATCACGTAGCTCCACCTTAGGGCTTCATGGCGGTGAATGCCTATCCACAAGATGATGATTAGGATGGTCCATGCGATATCAGTCAATAAGGCATTGCTTAGACAGCTTGTTCTAGTTATGTCATCGCAAGGATGGAATGTTTGTCTCCTGCAGGAACTTTGGTTCCAGCCTGACAATGGTGAGGCCCCAGTGGGGAGCAACGTGGTGGCTGTGGTTTGTACCCAAATCGCGGGTAGAGCATAAGCTCGGCGTGGAGTTGCGTTTTCAACCGGGTGCCGTGACCCATAGATCGGAAGGAGTTAGGAGCGGAACACTACCCGCTCCTGACCAAGGAGGTGAACACGTCCAAATACGTGGGATCAAATTGGTACTCATGTGTGGGTTACCACATGGGGGGGTTGGCGCTTGTTGGCGATGTCCTGAAATAGTTTGGCATGGCTGACCGTGTCGAACGCTTTTAATAGGTCCAGTGCCACGATAGCCGACCTACCACATAACCTGGGCTGATTGAAGCAACGGCAAGTTTGTATGGTAAGGACATGCAAAGCAATCGTCTTGCTCTCCAATCTACCATGCTTTCTGATGCTCTCTAAAGAGACTCGGGAGGAGTAGTCCCTCTCTACTCTTGAGAGTAGAGAGTAAGATACTGTACGATCCCTTCTTATTCGGGTCCTTTCCAGGCTTTTATAGCGAGATCGCTCAGCTCATCTTCCAGATATCGGGTACCATAACAATACTCAAGAAGAGCTTGAGGACTGTTGTACGCGACTCCTGGTAAATGCTGGTTCTTCAGCATCCTTGCAGAGATTCTGTCGGGGCCCAGAGCCTTGTCTTAACAGTAGGCTACAACTTGCTGTTATCGGTCACTAAGTTGTATTGCCTATAGTGTTCTAACCACATATTTCGTTTATTTTCGTTGACTACCCCGTTTAATTTCTAGATTCAGCTCACCGTTTCTGGGGTCCGTGCAACGCCCTTGGGGTATTCGTCTGGCAGTTATAAAGCGAGCGGATGTTGTATTAATGATGTCTTGGAATTTCCTCTCAGCAACAGCATATTTGGGAGGGTCTTAACTTACTGAAGCGGCGATTAGTGTACTCTTTGAAGCCGACCCAATTGGGCTTCTTCTGATTGATTTACGCCAGGCGCTTACGTGTTTTGAAATCGGGTGGTCGGTCAATGGTGAGTATTAGGGGGAGTAGGTCTTATCCCAAAGAAATGACGGCTTTCCAGGATACGTCACTCAGGGGATCAAGGGGATGAAATAGAAATGTCTGGCAAGCTGCTGCACCTCCTCATGATCTCGGTGGGGGAAACTTCATTCACCGTTGTCAATCTGCTCCACCAAATCTATGCCCCTTTGGTCGTTAACTAGGGGAAAATGCCGCACAGAAAAAAAATTGTCCTAATTTTGAAGATTCGAGTCAAAGATTAGCAAACATAAATTAAAGATGATCGGAGATCAGCGTAGCGCAAAGCTTAGCATGTCCGCCTATGACGCTGAACGCCTGGGTTGGAATCCTGGCGAGAACATAAGAAAAAAACAGAGGTGGTTATCCCCTCCTAAAGCTGGCGACATTTGTAAGGAACTATGCCATTATATCATAACGCATAAAATCATAACTTAAGGTGGAGTTAAAGGTAAAGGCGCAAAATAGCCTTAAGGAGGTGTTACATACAACGCGCACGCATCAAAAACGCATTAAAAATGCAACTCTCCAAACAAATCCCACAAAAGTAAGCCAAAAGTAAAACAATTTTCAACTTTGACGCCTAAAAACACTACTTCACGCATGGCTACACTGAATGACGCTCGAGTTCAATCGGCAAAGTTGAAAATTCTTTAACTTTTGCGCTTTTGGGGGATCTGTCCGCAGAGTTGCATTTCTAATGCGAGGGCATAGTATGTAGCTCCAACTTTAAGTGTGGCAGCACAGAATGACGCTTTCTATCAAGCCTTAAAGTCCAACATTTTTAACTTTTCCGCTTTGCTTTTGTGGAATTTGTGTGCAGAGTTGAATTTTTGCAACGCGGCACTCAAAAAGAAAGCTCAACGCGCTCATTCTGTTAGGTTATGATTTATAGATCGCATTAAAATTGTTCGGTGAACAAAAATATTGGTGTGAAAATCAATACAATAAGGTTCGTGAATGTATATGTTAAAGGAAAGGTTGGAATACAAATTCTGCAGGTACTCGCGCTGACATTAGTATACCACATAAATTGTTCTTGTACTTGATGAGAGCTAGAACGTCAAAATTGCAGTTTGTGAATTAATGACTTTGAAAATATTCTTCCTATCATCTATAAGTTTCATTTTAAATATCTGGTAAACTTTTTTACATATTCTTTTTTATCTAATAGTCAATTGGAACCTTAAAAGCGTTTTTTTGCAAAACCAATTGTTTGAGTTATGTCACATACATGAGCGAAATGTTGCAATATTTGTATCTATGCGGTTTCATCATTGAGAGAGGATCTTGACAGATACATGTGGCGTATACGTGTGCGTAACGTATACGCTGCTATTTCGAATCGACTCACACTGTACATTGGAAATGATAAAAAGCTCACTTTAATATACACATTGTAAGTTATGTTCGGCCAGGCCGAACTTTGGATGCCCCTCGGGTAGATATGAAAACCAACTTTCGTCAGAATCCGGTGAAAAAAGCGAAATATAGTCCGATTTGGACCAAATTCGGCACAAGTACAAGCCAAGTTTAAAGCCTAACATAGGTCATAAATGCGCCTTTTATGGGCCCAAAACCTTAAATCGAGAGATCGGTCTATATGGCAGCTATATCCTATTTTAGACCGATCTGGGCCAAATTGCAGAACGATGTCGAAGAGCCTAACACAACTCACTCTCCCAAATTTCGGCGAAATTGAACAATAAACGCGCCTTTTATGGGCCCAAAACATTAAATCGAGAGATGGGTCTATATGGCAGCTATATCCAAATCTGGAGCGAACTGGGCGAAAATAAAGAAGAATGTTGAAAAGCCTAACACAACTCACTGTCTCAAAGTCCGGCGAAATCGCACAATAAATGCGCCTTTTATGGGCCCAAGACCTTAAATCGAGAGATCGGTCTATATGCTAGCTTTGTCCAAATCTAGACCGATCTGGCCCAATTTTATACAGGGATTTGAAAGGGCCTAACACAACTCACTGTTTTAAATTTCGGCGAAATCGAACAAAAAATTCGTTTTTTATGTGCCCAAAACCCTAAATCTTGAGATCGATCTATATGGCAGCTTTATCCAAATCTAGACCGATGCGGGCTAAATTGCGGAAAGATACCGAGAGGCCTAACATAACACACTGTTTTAAATTTCGGCGAAATCGGGCAATAAATGCGCCTTTTATGGCCCTCCTTATATTAACAGAGTATTTTAAATTGTAATTTAAAACATTCCACAAAATTATTGAATGCTGTCCTAATCTTTGCTCCCGTTATTAATCCAAGCATTACGAGGTGTAAATGATCTTAACATAACATACATAACTACAATATAACATAAGTAAACACATGAAAACTAGATTCTCCTGAAACCCATTCAGATCTTATAAACTCACAGTACCCAACGCAAAACATATGCGTCTCTCTAAAGCAGTGATGGACAAAAACACTATTGGACATTATTGTGTAGGTACAAAAGAACATAAGCTTATTCCCTGCAAAAATTTTTGATTGCCAAATAATCTTCAAGATCGCCCGGATCTCCGCCTGAAGGACCGTATTATGGTCAGGCAGTCTAAAACAGATTTCAGTCCCTGGGTTTTCACTTTGTCCTCTAGCTTTGATTCATCCGTGTAACATGATCTTCCAGATGGCAATACTAGGGTTCCGTCAATCCAAGACTATTCCGCGAATCTTCTATATGAGTTGCTAAAGAGTCAGTCAGAAGAGTCTTGGAAGATCTTAGAATCGCGCAAGAATCGTGGGGACCAGTAACAAATGAGTCTTTAGGAAGATTTATAAAATGAACTTCTAGAAGAGTTACACATTACTTGCCTGAACGAGTATCAAATGATTGTTTTGGAATATTTATTAAATATTTTGCTTAAAGAGTTGCGCGTTATATATGGAAGATTACAATGCAATGAGTTGCACAATAATCGTCCCGACGAGTTGCTAAAACTTACGCACACGCAATGGATTATCCAATGATAACCTAGAAGAGTGTTTCATTAATCATACGGACGATTATAACGCAATGGGTTGCGCAATTCGTTATTCGAAATACGGATTGGCCACAAAATTCGAAGTATTTGTCATAGGCAGCAATTAATACAACCTAGGATTTTGCGAGTAGTGGCTTTTGTCAAGCTCCAAGTTGAACAGCCATATAATAAAATAGATTTCAGACTAATGTTGAAGATTCTGACTTTTGTCTGACTTTTCTGTCTCTGGATCTTTGTTGGTTGTAAGAAAGGCGCTTCTAGCCTTGTTGATACGTACTTCTGCTTCTGATCCTCAGTCCTTTGTTATTTTGCTGCTAAGTTTCCTATCTTGCTTATCAACATCTTCAATGACATGGCCTATCGCAGCTCATGCGGTAGAAAAATTGCGTAAAAAATCTTCCTGAATATTGTTTTATTCATCGCGGGGACGAACGCTCTTCCAAAGTTATGACAAATTTTTGTAGGGTTAGCTTGAAAATTAAGCACAAATGTGTTAGTGTGCCCACCACTGGTCTAAAACAAACCCGCCGTACTTTTTCCTTAATTTTTTTTTTTCGTAATAAAACGTCTTATGTAAAGAATATCCACAATTTGCAATCATATATGTAAAACAGTGATGGGCTCACTAACACATGCGCTCATTATTTCCAAGCTCATGCACATAGGCATTTGAGAACGCACACCATCATGTGCTCATGTGTATATTTGCCCGCCGCTGTATTAAAATATCTGCATTGATGCAAGATGTCAAGTGAACTGGTTCAAGCTTTTCGTTGTAACTTCAATACCAGTTTGTTTTGGCAATATCTATTTGTGCAAAAAAACCTATAAAGCTAAGACATGATAATCTGGTTATCTTGGGATATATATTTTTACACATATATATTTATATACGCACATAGGCATTCATGACATTCCACCACATGTATCACAATGCATCCATCCATCCTTACTTAATGCAATACTGATTTGTTTATGTAGGCTTATTGTTGTTGTTTTAAGGCTTTCATACACCATACCAAACATTCGTGCTTGCCGATCTGACGTCACAGAGTTAACATACATATCTGAACGAGTACGCATGTTTATATATACACACACACACACTTCGTTTCAGTCGTTTATACTAGTTCTGAGAGACAGGTATTTTTGATTGTTGTTACTTTTGTTGCTATGAGATGATGATGATGATGATCAACAACAAACATTTATGAGATAAGTAGATATCAAAAAGAGAGAAATGTAAATCTGTCAACAGGTTCGTTTTTCTTCGCATGCCTGTTTTGATTTCGTTAAGCATACGACAGCAACCACTCCACCACACATCAGCTTGCCTATTATTTTTATGATGGTATATGTATGTACATGTATGCCTTCTTTGATGTCTATAAAATCAGGTTTCATACGCGACTACACTGGTGGCACACAGAAGTAGGATTATTTGAAATAGCCGTTACGTATTCAAGGTCTACCACACCACATCGTTCATCAGCAAGCACAACATGTTTCAATAGATAGATGATACCTACCTACCTATTTAAATATATAATATACACATACCATGTGGGTATATCGATATAGCAAACATACGATCACGATCGAATACACATGACTTTATTTAAATATGGTAGAATTTTTATTTTACCCATTTCATTAGTACAATAATAGCTATATTGTGGGGTATTTCTGTGGTTTTAAGAGGTCATTTACACTAACACTGGTGCTAATTACAAAAGTCTGAGTCCCTATGATGCTCGATATGACAAGGTGAGTTATTGGCGCCTTTTAATTACCAATGGCCGCCCTGTTACCGCGGCGATCGGTCCTTTGGACCGGAAGCCACATGAAAATTTGGTTACAAAAACAAAAACAACAACAAAAGTCTGGCAACCACATATATATTTTTATTCATTTTAAATCCAGAGTGTTATAAAACATAATAGTATTTTTTGTTGTTGTTAGAAATATGTATTGCAACGTGAAATTGTGGGACCAATAAAGCACAAAAACACTAGAGTCGTCGTACTCAATTAGTTTTCTAGCCAACATAGCTTTTTACTGAAATTTCGGACATTGACAAATAATATGACAAATTTATTGTAAATTTTTTCAAATTTGTTTTTTTTTTTGTCTTGAAGCACTTTCTTATGGGATAAATAAAAATTTTGGAAATTGCACAGCAAATGAACTGATCAGAGCACTTTTAGGCACAGATGTTCAATCAGGGTTGCCAGATTGATTTGGAAAAAAATCTGCACTTTTCACGAAGAAAATCGGCATTTTCGGCACATCAATTTTAAAAGTCGGCAAAAAATCGGAACATTTATTTTAACAAAAAATGCATAGTTTTGACAAAAAAAGTCTTAAGTTTCGCTGAAGTTGGGTATGAATCCACCATAACGGATTCATTTTAATCCAGGTAAACAATACACGTAATGTATTCTCCAACTATGACAATATTTATAGATATAGAGGGGTCCAATACAGTCCTATCTTCCAAATTTTTTTTTTTTGCGAAATCAGCTTAAAATGCATCATTCATGTAATCAAGCGGGAGATAGGACTAAATGATAAATATATCGAGATATGGTCGGATTATAGATATCAGGGATCTAATACCACTATATATATCGAATTTTTGCAAATTAAGCAACAAAACGTCTTGAATGAACTCAGTAAGTCCAAACGATCGGTTTTCATGGCATTATAGGGAGTTTATCTAGGGTCAAAAATTGAATTTTAAAGAGAAGGAAATTTTATCAGAAAAATTGGCAAATCTGGCAAAGCCGTTTTCAATATATAAAGACGTACTTTGCGACTCTTTCAATATTCGCTAGGTGCAAAGATTAGAAATAAACAAAGAACTTTAAGTGAAGATAGAATTTTGAGAGTACTTTGAATGAGCAATAAATGTGATTTAGTAATTTTTAATAGATTGTTTTTTTGCTTTTAAACATACAATTATTTAAAAAAAAACACATTTTAACTTTGTCGCAAGTTTCTTTTTGTTCATTTAATTGTGTTTTTAAAAGTTTTTATGCTCACTCATTTCCTTTTTTTCTCTCTTGAGTTCACTCTTACGAAAGCAACAAAAGAAAACGTCAAATTTCTAATCGTTGCACCTAGAAGTCATTATTTTGGGAGAGGAGAGGTTCATCTATAGGAGATCTCTAGTCTATGCTTTTAATGGCCTTTTCACTTACTCAAAGTCCAATTTTAATATGCTTCATATATAGGCATTTCAAGAGAGAAAAAGTAAGAGAGATATTTGCAATTCATGTACCTACATATTAGTCACTTAGGCAGTTAAATCTAACCCTCCAACATTTTCACCGGCACTGTATAAATTTTCTATCCACCATTTATGAATGAAAACGTCGTGTACAAGTGTAGCTCATGTTAACGTTCGGCTATGTATGCATGCAAGCATGCAATGCAATGATATATCATCATCATCATCACATGAAATTGTTTAGAATACAACAACAGCAACAACAACAACGTTTCACGTAATTATTGGCATGATGTGACTGCACTACGTATAGTCAGCCATACAGATATACTACAAACAGACAGACATTCATTCGAGCACATACCTATATAGACTTGGCAATACTACGTACGAGTTGATAGCTGTATATGTAAATGTGTGTGTGTGTGTATAAAAAGAAGAAAAACATCACTTGGCATTAAACCAAAATAATAATAATAGCAACAACAAAAAGTGTATACAACACTCCTCCATCGTAAACCAGAGCAAGAACAAGAAACGGCCACGAATAGGAATTTTAAAATTTTTTTTTGCATCAAGATCCGTTGGCATAATATACCACTAGCAACGGCAACAACAACAACAACAACAACGATATAATCATCATCATAACCACACATTCCAGTTTAACTATTTGTTTCTATTTTCTGTATCTTGCCTCTCTGCCTCTGCTTCGTTGCCAGCACCATGCTCTCTCGCTCGCTGTCTCTCTTTACCCGGCTTGCTGCGCCGATTGACGGTTTGTTTTGTTTTGTATGTTTTTATTTTTGCAAATTCTCTACACTATTCATCATCACACGCTTTCATACATACAATCTAGCCTAGAAAATGAGCGAGTATGCGTGTGAACCGTCAGTGATTCTTAGCATGTGTGTGTGTGTGTTAGTATATCCATGTGAAATTATTCGTCAGATATTCTCTTATTTTGTTTTTGTTTACTTTTGTCACTTTCCTCTTCGCATGCCCGTTCTCTTCTATCGTCCACACGTACGTTGAACGATATTACAGCATTTTTTAGATAAGACAGGGCGTGTGTGTGTGTACACAGTGCCTTTGAAATACTCTCGCGTGCTCTCTCTTATAACTACAGGCAGCACACGCAATATATTACTTGGTGCCGTGCCATCAAATATTTAAATGCCAAGACTCTCTTGTAGTTGGGACCACTACCTACCGGAGCTAAGTCAGTGCAGGGGTAACGTAGACCATAATAACCGGCCTGACAAGAGCCTGGGATTATAAGCTATCAGTTTAGTTTTGGCTAACTCTGCTGATATTTTTGAAGTTATTCTGTAGTAAACCTAAAGATTTGCTATATACTTTACTAAGTATTCAAATAGTACTATACCAACCTATATAAGATATAAAATCTTGCAGACCCTTAATGTTTTTTGCCTACAAACAGTTTAGGTTCTCTACCTACAACATACAGAACTATGGCAAATATTTATTCTTTGCGCCACAAGTTCTACTTTCGCCGAGATAACGGGTCAAGGAGCATCTTCGTCTCTTAACATTGTGAACTCTATGCGTGCCACACGCTCATCTCTCCGTTATCCCCTTTTCGAAGAAGTTGGCTCACACACCTCTATATCCACCACCCCCTCACTTGCCATCTTTCACTCTCTCTCTCTCCCTCTCCCTCTTAGGGTACCTTCTCGATCCTATATGCGACATTCTGGTTTGCTATCAAACTGGCTCTTTGGTATGTTTACATTTTTATTTCTTTATCGATTATGTTTTTTCCATTTGTTAGTATTGGTGTGATTATGACGCGCCTCGATTCGTAAAAATGAACACACACATCGCACATTCATACATATCTGGCTGGGCGGCCAATATGAAAACGAAGGTGCGGGATGGTTTGGGAGAAGTAAAAACTCGTTTTTGTATACATACATTTTTCGTACACTTATCCTAATGAAAAAATTACATTTCACATGCACACACACTTATCTGGGTCCATTGCGGTGTGTATCTGGTTAGCAAGAATACAAGAGCGTAACTACGAGGGGATCTAAAAGATCCCCTATTTAAACTTAATGTAAAAAATAGTGTAATTCTAGCAATAGACACCATTGGCGAAAATTTGCTTTTAAAGAAACGTTACATCTGAAAGCCACCTTATGGACTTAACGCAACACCTATTTAAGTTGGCCAAAAGTTACTTGAGGTTTTTCTAATTTGTGTAGTTCAATTCTAAACAGAGATGATGAAATGGGCGTTTAATAACCTCCTTCAAGCACTACCTGCAATTTTTCCAATATTTCGCTAACTACGCCCTTATTATTCAGTTTTTTAAGGCCAACAATATTTCTGCATGAACCAAGAAGAATATGATGAAATGAACCCTTATTACTGGTTATACTCGTCCATTCGCAGTAGACACGAATGATACCTGTAACGTTTTTAGCAAATGTACAATCCAAATATTTCCTAGTTGTACTATTGTGTGACGTCACATACGACGAGAATTCATAGCCACTTTTTGTTTTTAACGCACAGTGTTTTGAAAGAAATGAAAGAAAAAGTGAATAGGCATATATTTTTGCTATAAAGACAAAATTAACTTAAATTGACTTTTATTTATAGTGGAAATTGGAGAGAAATTAACATATCATAAGAAAAATGATTTTCGCCCTTAAGCTTAGTACTGACTTCGACTTTTCGGCCGAACAACTGTCAAAACCCATTATAAAAAAATAGTGACGAAGAACATGCGAACACATTTCGTAGAAGTGGTACTGAGTTCAATGAGCAAAATAGTAGCGACATGTTGCTGCGCCAATACAAATTTCGCTTCAATTCAATTCAATTGCCAATGAAATTAAACGCTCACGAAATGGGTACCAATCAACTCTGCTTCAATGCTTTTGTCTTTGTTGTTGTTGTTGTAGCAGTGTGTTGTACACTGAGGCAGCAGCCCTTGCCGATGAAGGACTCCATTGGGTCAATCCAGTACGTACAACTGCCTGTCATGGGGTTGTTTTGTCTTTGTAGTTTGTTGTTATTCGACTTTTATTTGTATTTTGGCAAAGAAAAAAGTCCATCGGATTTCGCAGTACTAGGCTTATCGGGCAAGTAAAATTAGAAAATTATTTTTGACAATATTTACATTTTTGTTCAAATTAAATATTTTTTCCCCCAAAAAAAAGGAAAAACAGCAAAATACCATTTAAATGGAATTTCACAAAAGTTTTAAACTTTTTTTTTAATTCAACGAAACATTTGTAATTTTTCTTTTCATCTCTCATGTCAAATAAACCGACTTGCAATGATTCAATGTTTTGCATTGTTCTGTTGTCCTTTAAGGCTTTTGTACCCATTGGTTAAATAAAACAAGACTTTTTAAATCCTTAATTTAATTATATATCTATAGCAGATGGATGGGTAATATTCTCAAAATTCACTTTTCTCTATGCACTGTGCAACAAAACTGTACTTTGTCATGCGCATTCCATTCTGGCATGTACACGTACATGACGATTGTTGTTACAGTGTCAGTGTGTTTGTGTGTGTGGTCATAGTCGTGTTTATCAGCACATTTCACGCACACCCATGTACAGGAGCTCGCACACGAACATTTAGTAGTATCTCATCGAATAAATATTCAGTAGAGCGAGCGAGCGAACAGTTCGCAACCATGTATTGGTAGGTGGTGGTGGTGCTAGCTAAGAAGTAGGATGATAATAATGTTGATAATGATGATGATGACGATGACGACTACTAAGAGATGGTTGTCAGAGCAGGGTCGGATGGCCGGTGGAGGGAAGGTATATTTGTGAATGGTGTATACACACAGAGGCGAGTGTAAAAATTCATGAGTGATTCACAGTGGTGGTGTTTGCCTCTATTCCGTTTTATTCGGTTGCAGACTGTCAGATACAAAGGTAGAGCGCGCGCGTTGAACGAACGTACGGATAACAATTTAATTGTGCTCTTTTTTTGATTTTCTATACTTGTACCAATTTATGTATATCGCGTCGTCTACGGCATTAAACACAGAGCTGAAAGCTAGCGGCAATGGTGGTCACAGTCAATATTGAGACTGCCAAGTTAGTAAACCACACTCAACAATAAAATTGAAACAGAACAGATCGTCATTCTCAAAACGTTAATAAATTCGTAACTTTTCTAAAAACGCATAGTGAATAATAATAGCAAATAAGAGAAGAACGAGAAAAGGAGAACAACAAATTAAAAAAAGAGACGAAAGGGAAAAAACCTCCGATTAACTTGTGCATTTCGGTACGAGAAAGAACTGTTGTGAACTGTGCTGTTCGATCTGAAACAAAAGGGGAGTGATTGTCTGTGTGTGTGTGTGTAGAGAGGACAACATTGAGATTTCGTGCGCCTATTCTAGTAGTACTCCTCTTCCTGTTCTTTCTCCTCCCCCCAAGTTAAAGTTAATGTTTGCTACGCATTATAATATCTAAAAAGCTACGGACGTACTATACATGTGCATATGTATGAGGTACATGTGATGGACAAAGTCCTATGTATGTGTCGTCGTCGTCGTCGTACACGGATATAGTGAATTCTCTTGTGTGTTTTGTTGTTCATTCCTCTTTGATTTCCTCCTTGCTTGCCAAATACACAAAAATCAATAAAGGACAATAGAGAGCAAAAGGAACAAACGAACGGAACGTAGCGCACGACTGTTGGTCGGTCGGTATACAAAACAACACATACACGTACAAACACGGCTGCACGGCAAGACACGGTCTTATAACGGACAACGGCCTCATGGATTGTGTTAGTACGTTTGCGACGTTACGCGAGTGCAGTTGTGGTGATGTATGTGTTTTCCTCGACTCTTGTCGTTGTGGATAATGCGCGGATGAACCTAGATGGGATTGTTTAAGCCTACCATAAAAGTAAACCCCAAATTGCATTTGCGGCAATCAGTAGCGAGAAGAACAGCAACATAAAATTCAGAATTCTTTTTAAAAAGAGTACCCTAACAATTAGTTTAAGTTCCCCCTCAAAATAAGTGTTCTAAACACCAATTAAGTAATCCAAGTGTAAATGTTCCAATCGGAATAAAATCAATTTGCTGCATCGCAAGCAAGCAAGCAAAAAAAAAAAAAGAAAAACAGGAAGAAAGAAGAAAAGTCCTTTGCGTGAAAATTTATTGTATGTATTGTGTAAACTTGTAGACTGGTGTAGCTACCTAGTTTTCGAAAAGAGAACAGGTCGTGTCGTATACCAGCAACGGAACAGAGCTGCGCTAAAACAACAACAAAAAACAAAACAAACTCAGTTTCAACCCCGTTGTGCAAGAGAAAAAAGAACCAACACGGAATATTGTCCAGAAAAAAAAACAGGCAAAGGGTGACCAAGCAATACCAAGCAACGAGCCCAGTGAATATTTCCTAGTAGGGGTCGACCACAGCTACAATCATCATGTCCCTACAAACAAAGCGCCAACACTGCTATTTGTGTGATCTGCCCCGCATGCCTTGGGCCATGATCAATGATTTTTCGGAGGCAGTGTGTCGAGGCTGTGTCAACTATGAGGGAGCCGATCGCATCGAGTTGGTGCTGGATGCTGCCAGACAAATGAAGCGTCTGCATCAGGCCTCCAAGCGCAGTCATGAGAACGGTGAAGTGCAGTCCGCCTCAGTTCAACCACCCACGCAAGGACAACACCGTGTTGCTGGAAGTGGCGGCGGCGGACCTATAAGTGTGGGAGTGGTGGGCCAGCAGCAGCAGCAACACCATCATGCCTATCCCTCACAACGCATAGGGCCTCCGCAGCCCACACTTATGGATTTCCCTGTGAAAATGGAGGCCCATGACGCCAATGTCAGACCCGTCCGTATTTCTCACATGGCCCCACATCACATGTCCATGTCCAGCAGAGCGGTAGCAGCCGCCGCTGCAGCAGCTGGCTCCAACCTAAATCCTGCTCAGGTGGGAGGTCCTGTGCCGCCTGCCTTGTCGGTTAATTTGAAAAGGTCGCCATCCGAAGAGGACGATCATGGCCACACAGACGGCGGTGGACCATCGGGCATTAAGAGACCTGCCTTGGATGATCCCTCAACACGCCCTCCCCTAACCAGAGGCGATTCATTGCCGGCCGCCGTATCATTTGTATCGGAACGTAATACAGGAATGCGCGAAAAGCATCAACCCGTCAGAGCGCCCTCATTTGATGCATCTACATTTAAACCAGGCGGTAAGTATTTGAAACTACCATACATGGCCGCCCTTTTCCCCCATAACACAAGCCTTATAACTTTTAACAATGTGACTACAATTGTTGTTGTTGTTGTAATAATTGTTGGTAGTGCTAACTTAGATCACAGTGACAAGATAATGATAATGCGCCCGTCTCAATACTCAACCATCCATCCCTTCTGGCATAGTGGGAAATTATTATCAGAATGGTGGTACTTATTTAGAGGTTGGTTTGTTGGCGGCTCAAGGTATTTGAATTTGTGCGACACCTGGAGAAGAGGACGACAACGAGGCAACGATGAGGGACCTCTTAACGAAATTAAATCAAATCAACACTCTTGAGTCCAAATCTTCATATCTTATCGGTGCGGATGGTGTTCACACATGCACATCCCCAGATAAGATAAGAATTTTGAATTTCTTTGGTAGGTGCAGGCAGAGAGATAAGGTGGCTGAAACCTTGTATGTGTTAACTAAATGGAGTACCCTATATGAGACCAAAAAGAACCACCCATAGATGGCTTCGCTCTTGATGCGCTTAAATCTCGGATCTGTGTAATTCACATTCAAGAGTTGTAGTAGATACAAATCCAACTTTTTTCTTTTCTCTTTATCTACACCACACACTTGTCTGGGTTTATTTAGAACGATTTAAAAAAATATTGGGGCGAAAAGCTTTTGCTCTGCTTTCAATTCGCACCGCTCCGCTCCGTCTTCTGGCGCGCGTGTGTGTGTGTATACCAAGGGCTCATAATTGTAACGGTTATCCTGTAAAGCGTTGTGTTTTTATTTTGGTACCCATTTGTCTCAATGTATGCATACACATACGTTAGTACTTCCCATATGTGCCTACCTATCTACATGCATACATACATACATATCAACATCATGTGTATTGTGTATCCATGAACTAACCCCAGACCAGTTTAGTACGCCGCGCGTTCACTAAGCCACGAAGAAATGTCATGCGCATTGGTCGAATTTTGCTAACGTGCCAAAATCGTTAACAATTCAACGCTCAGTTTCTCGGCTCACATGCAGACTACCCCTACATACACTGCCAAAACAAGTTTCATATCTATGCCCTGCGTTGTGTGTTTTGGCTGGCTTTGACTGCGGCGTTGTGTGTGTACCTGCTGCTCCATTCTCCATCGTCACCAAACATGTTTTCTCGATTTAACACACAATGTCGTCTGCCGTCTGCCATCCAAAGCCGCAACGGACCATCGACAAGCTACTACGTAATATATAGACAGGGACCTCAGCACCCCAATGACTTGCTCAGACACATCTCGTCCCCGGACTGGTTTTCCCAAGAAGAGAAGACGTGCGCTCGAGGGGTGCCAGGTGTGCAGTATGCGGCTATACAGACTACAAGTGTATAGAAGAAGCTTACTCACAAAATGACTTTTTTGGCTGTGCATCACCAGAACCGAGGAGCGCGAAAGGAAAGCGAAAAGAATTAAGTCGAAATACCAACAATTATTGCTTGCTGGCAACCACCCCTTGCATTCCTGTCGCTCTCCTTTTTCTTTCGCTCTACCTCTCTCAAGCTAGTTAGTTAGTTGCTCGCCAAAAAGCCTGTGTTACAGGTCGGCAGAACTCTGTGCTCAATTTTCTAAACAATGTAAATTACGAAAAAAAACAAATGACCATCACGGCATCCCAGCATACGACAGTAAGAGAGTATAGTCAGTAGTAAGCTCAGGGGGTCTGCAGGAATCGAGAGAAAGAGAGAGTACACGATGCACCATGAACTCGTTTTATTATGTATGTATGTGTGGTGAAATACAAAACAAAAAACTCCCAATGGTTACTAACTATCGGAAAGAGATGGATGTGTCCCTAGCACCAAATTTTGGCGCGTGCAATCTGTCTACATTGGGCAAAAGCGTACAGGCATGAGAATGCAGGCAACTACATAGATATTAAGAGCAAACAAGAAACATTTTCTTCAATATATCCATAAGCAGATGTTATGCCAGATAGTAAGACCCATTTTTGGGTCTTATTGAATATCCAATGAAGCACGAAATGAATAAAGATTTTTAGATTTTTCTTAATGAAATGCATTTCGTCTTTAGGCTAGTAAATGGCAAATTTCACCCATGGACATTCCACTAAGGAACAGGGGAAACTTCTCAGTTAGTGAAGTGGAGTATTAATCATCTATGTAAACCGACCAATGAGCTGAGAACACGATTCTCATAATACCGTGCTTTTCCTCTGTTGGAAGAATTTGTCATGTACCTACCTATTCAATAATTATGATGTGGTGCTCTAAACTTCCCCCCACCCCCATTCTGCAACCTTCATAAATAGCTAAACATTTTAAAACTGATTTACTCCCCAATTATACGCTTGAAAAAAAATTTTCATTTTAACTATTCCAAGTGCTATTCAATTGAAAAAAAAAACTTCTAAAAATATTGAAAATTATTTTATGGCTGAGTGAGTTTTCAATGTATTTCTTTTAATGGACAGATGCTGGCAATTTCTGGACTAAAGGAACACTTGTTAGCAAGATTCCTCAAAAAAAAACTAAGGTTAAGGAGTCCTATATAAAGGGTGTTCGTGTAAAAAAATTGACACTAAGGCAATTAAAACAAGTAAAAGCATGCTATGTTCGGTCGAGCTGAATCTTGGGAATCCATCAACATGGATTTAAAATATGGGAGCTATATCTGGTTGGGGATCGATTTGGGACATACTTGCCACAGTTGTTGAAAGTCATAACATAACTCTATATGCAAAATTTCCGCCAAATCGAATAAAAATCGTGGCTTTTAAGGGCTCACGAAGTCAACTCGGGAGATCGGTTTATATGCAATAGGAGATATATCAGATTGTTTTGGACCTTACTTGGCACTCTTGTTAAAAGTCATAAGAGAACACTATGTGCAAATCAGATGAAAAGTGAGGTTTCCAAAGGCTTAAGGAGATCGGTTTATATGGGAGCTATACCAAGTTATAGATCGATTTGGACCGCACTTAACACAGTTGTTGGAGATCATGAGGAAACACCATGTGCAAAATTGCAGCCAAATCGGATGTAAATTGAGGCTTCCAGGGGCTCAAGAAGTCAAACCGGGAGATCGGTTCATATTGGAGCTATATCAGGTTCTTCACCGAGTTAACCCGTACTTGACACAGTTGTTGAAAGTCATAACAGAACACTACATGCAAAATTTCAGCCAAATCGGACAAAGATTGCGGCTTCCAGGGGCTCAAGAAGTCAAATCGGGAGATCGGTTTATATAGGAGCTATATCAGGTTCTTGACCGATTTGAATCGTACTCAACACAGTTGTTGGAGGCCATAACAGAATGCTATGGGCAAAATTTCAGTCAAATCGGGTGAAAATTGCGGCTTCCAGGGGCTCAAGAAGTCAAAACGGGAGATCGGTTTATATGGGAGGTATACCAAGTTATAGACCGATTTGAAATGTACTTGACACAGGTGTTGGAAGTCATAACAAAACATTATATGCTTAATTTAAATCAAATCGGAAAAAAATTGTGGCTTCCAGGGGCTCAAGAAGTCAAATCGGGATATCGGTTTATATGGGAGCAATATCAGGCCATTGACCGATTTGAACCGTACTCAACACAGTTGTTGAAGACCATAACAGAATGCTATGAGAAAAATTTCAGCCAAATCGGATGAAAATTGCGGCTTACAGGGGCTCAAGAAGACAAATCCGGAGATCGGTTTATATGGGAGCTATATCCAAATCTTAACCGATATGGCCCATTTGCAATCCCCAACTACCCACATCAATATTAAGTATCTGTGCGAAATTTCAAGCGGCTAGCTTTACGCGTTCGACCGCTATCCTGATTTCGACAGACGGACGAATAGACGGATATGGCGAGACGATCAAGAATATATATACTTTATGGGGTCCTAGATCAATATTTCGAGGTTTTACAAACGGAATGACTAGATTAGTATACCCCCATCCTATGGTGGTGGGTATATTATTTCATTGAATATGTTGTCGTTCGCGTACTTTTGCTGGCTTTTTTAAGTGAATAAAATGGCTCTTAGCTTAGGTTTAAGTGGCAGTTTGCCATCAGACTCACTTAGGCGTTTTCGTCCATTGTGATACCACAGGAACAGAAGAAGGAAGATGCCTTCAAGTTCCTACCGTTGAACCATCCAGATCGCTTTAAAAAGCCCAATAACTTGCGAATGTTCACATCCGCTAAATCAGACAGGTACTCAAAGAAATGAGAACCTAAAGTGGAACTCTATCTGACTGCTAGTGCGGGACACACAAACAGAAGGTTTTCTATAGTCTCTTCTTCTTCGATGTCCTCACAGCTTCAGTCGTTGCTGGCAACCCTCAGTCTGTCAGCATATTTTCCGTTAAGACTGAGACGTCTGTTCTAGCCAATGACAGCAAAGCAGTAGAACTCTTCAAGTCTAGATTAGGCCACATGGTTTTGGAATGCTTACAGCCCTCTCTTTGCAAATATGTAAGCGAACAGACCTAATGTATATAAATTATTTTTTATGCATATTTAACTTTATTGCCACATTTCCTTGTTGTGATCCCAAGCCAAGATGAAGCGCTGGATCTAATTCATAAGCATTTAACCAAATTTTGTGAACTGAGTTCCTCTATCTAATAGATTTCAAATATATTTTCATTGGTGTTATAACGATCCTCAAATATAATCTCCAAGCGCTTTTCACAACCCGCAATATTTTGGCAAAACTCATGAAAAAAAAAATCATCTACATTTAATGGGCCGATTACCTTTGTTTAATAGGTTTGAAATATATTTTTTAATTAGTGCGATTACCAGCCCTAGTCTCTATCATCAAACATTTAAAAGTAGCAAAACCCATTAAATTTACAATACTCTTAACTATTGATAACAGATGTAGAGTGTATGACATAGGAGGTTTTGCTGATGTTAATTACGCTCTTAGAAATTAAAGGGAAAGAGCCCACAGAAGTAATAAAGTTGAAAAAAGATTTAATGACAGAGAGATGGATATTTCAAATGTTTGTCAAAATTGTCAATTTACATACGATTCGATTCATCATTTTTGCTATCACACCTGTATGTTATTTTCGCATGACATCACCTAAACATGTGAGCAAATTTGATTTTTATAGACCGATCTCTCGATTTAAAGTTTTGGACCTATAAAAGGCGTATTTATTGTCCGATGTCGCCGAAATTTGGAAAAGAACACCCTATAAACCAAAAAATAGCATGTGCTATTTTGAAAAGAGATTTTTATGTTAGTTTCATTTGTATCACACGACATGTACAACTCTACATGTGGTAAATTTGACATGTCATAAGACACCTATACAACGTGTAATAGAGCCTTTAACAACACTCTTGGAAATAAGAGAAAGCAAAAATAATCTAGGGAATAGTTATTCATTTTATTGAATAATATTCTGAATACCCAGGCAAGGGAAAGAGTCATCTGATGTTTAACTAAAATGTTGCCCTTTTTGCATAGCATTTTGCTTGCCATAAAGTAATTTGATTAAAAAACAAATACACTGCAGCGTATAATATTAAAAAAAAATACGTTCGAATACAAAAATATGATTAGATAAAAGCACATTTTTTAAGAAATACTTATATCCTTATCGTTCTTATAAGTACTAAATCGTATGATATTGTGAAGGGAACTTCCTATTAGAACTCAGACAATACCCTACCATATGCAGCTATAGATGGCTTTCTCAAATGATAGAGGCGAAACTTTACTGCACAACTTTTTTTTACAAGATTGCCTTATCGTCGGTTTAATGTTGTGGACTAGCCATGCGCCAAATGCAAATTTTGCCCATGAACATTCTACTAAGGAACAAACTTCTCACATATCAATGAGTGTACTCCGATTCAAGTTTAAGCTCAATGATAAGAGGCCTCCTTTTTATAACCGAGTTTGAACGGTGTGCCGCAGTGCGACACCGCTTTGGAGAGAAGTTTTACATGGCATAGTACCTCACAAATATTGCCAGCATTAGAAGGTGAAAACCATCGATGAAAATGTTTTAATAATGGTCTCACCAGGATTCGAACCCAGGCGTTCAGCGTCATAGGCGGGCGTTCATCGTCATAGGCGCGCGTTCATCGTCATAGGCGCGCGTTCGGCGTCATAGGCGGGCGTCCAGCGTCATACGCCATTTCCGATTTTTTTGAGTTAGCCACACTCTGATTGACATTACGGCTAGTGCTTCAAAGACAATTTGGCGTATCTCATTTAGTTTTCGAGATATTAAGTTTGCTTATTTGAAATGACGACATAATATTGCTTGTATGCATAATTTTCATCGAAAAACCAAAGGGATTAAACTGTAATAGTGGGAACTCTATAAATATCTGTTGACTAGAAACCCAAAATTGAATATCTCACGCACACTACTCTCCCTCTCTCTCTCTATCTCTCTTTCCCAACCAAGCTGTCATTTAGCAGCTCTAAACGAAAAACAAAAAACTATGCATAAGTAGGAGAAAACAGCACGTGAAGTTTTCATAATAGATTCTGAAACACACACATCGGGGTTTTGAACTGAACCGGTTAAAACTAGAAAAGCGATGTTGTGATGTCACATTCACACACACACACTCATAAAATTGCCAAGAATTGTGAGTAAACCAAGTGCTATAATAGTTTTGCACATCTAACACTTTTTCTATATAGGCTGAACTATATTCATTTTTAATTTCGAAACAAAACAAAAAAAAAACAAACAAACAAATGATCCAAATTAGAATACTTACCTTAAATAATTCATTCTTGAGTTCTGCAATCACACAAATGTCTTATCTCCACAGCCGTTTAAAGATTATAGTCGAATCAGTGGAAAATATGTACATATGTCCACCAATAATTGGGACCGTATCTTATCGCAAACGGAAAATTTGACTGATAATGCTTGGAGCGGTGTTATCAGACAGCTTCAGCAAGCACAGCAGATAGGGAGGACGGACGGCCGTTCGTTTGCGACGACTTGTTATTTTCTTATCAATACCAGTTGTTCTCGCTTACTCCTCTCAAATATTAATTTACAAATTGTATTTGCTTTTGATAGGTATGTACCTGCCACCTCCGTATCTTGGTCTATGGCAACATTCAGGCAGGCAAACAGACAAACAGACAGACGTACCGTATATACAAATAGTGATGAAGCTATGCATGAATGTACGTACATATCAGTATGCATATCGGCAAAGTTTATTTATTAATTGTATTTGCAGAGACTCTTTGTTGTTATTTTCATTTGAACTGATAAGAAGAAATCTTATCTCGCACTCAATACCATGCCATCCATAGTGATTTGAATTTCTACTCTATAAACGCACCGATATATGGGAGGATGGCAATGCGATCAACAAATGCAGTGTGTATATGAATGTGTGTGTGTGTGTGAGTCCTTATCGCGCGTTGACAAGTCAGTAATATAAATAAAAATCCAAACATGTACTTGTACACTCTCATTTTTAATTGAGCCTCTTGCGACAATAGCTATGTTTTTTTTACTGCAAACCATCGATTTCCATGAATAAAATTTCTTTTTGCAATTGGAAATATCTGTAGTATGGGGATGGGGAATTTCGATGATACATCAATTGTATCATCATTACTTGTATGTCCTGCAAACACTTAGATATGTGTATATCATTTTCGATCTCTGCAAACATCAAATAACAAATTTCTGTTTCAACCAAACTTCGGCTAACATAAATGTTAATGTTTAGCCATGATTTATGATCAGCATGTGTACATTTGATGCATTCACTTTCATTTTCATCATTTGCACTTATAAAGATGTATGTTTATGATGTACCACATATATCTTATATATAAAAATCAATTTGTGTAGATTTGTTTGTCTGTGTGTTTCTTATAGACTCAGAAACGGCTGAACCGATTTTCTTCAAACATTTTCGCATATTGATCCCATGGTGAAAATAGGGTAATAGGGTGCATTTTTTGATATCTGAAGGGGGGGCGCGGACCCTCCCCCTTACCCTAATTTTCAGAAACGCCAGATCTCGGAGATGGGTGATGCCATTTAAGCGAAATTTTGCGTGCTCTCATATAGTACCCTAAAAATAAAAATTTGGTATCCAATTTCGGATGGGGTACCTATGGGGTACCAAATGTCGGACCACGTTTCTGGGGGTCCACACCTTCCCCAAAACACCCCCAAACTGGACTTATTTACTGACCATGGGAATATGGGACTTAGATAAAAGGTATTTAAGTGTAGAATTCGAGTCTGATATCCAAAAATATAAGACCAAGTGTTTGGGGGGCTGCTTCTCCCCAAACACATCCCCCCAAAGGGGACAAATTTACGACCATAGCAATATGGGGCACAAATTAAAGGTCTTTGGGAGTAAAGCACGACTTTGATATCAATATTCGGGAAAAGTGTCTATGGGAGTAACCACACCCCCACAAAACCACCCAATTAGGAAGAATTTTCTGCCTATTGCGATATGAGGCTCAAATAAGAGGGTTTTTAAAGTGGAACACGAATCCTGTATATATTTTCAAGGCCAACTCACTGAGTGGCCGCCCATCCCCCAAAACACCCCCCAAATCGGTCATGTTTGCCGACTATGGAAATATGGGGCTCAAATTAAAGGTATTTGGGAGTAGACCACGTATCTGATGTCAACATTAGGGACCAACTGTCTAGGGGACGTGCCACTACCATAACAACCCCCCAAATAGGACGTATTTGCTCACCAAGACAATTTGGGTCTTAAAGAGCGTAGAATGTATTTATAGTTTTTAAGGCCAATACCCCAAACCGGACATATTTGGTGACTTTTGCAATAAGAAGTTCAAATGAGATTAGAAAACGAATTTGATATCCAATTTTGAGGCCAATGGCAATATGGGGTTCAAATAAATGGTATTTAGATATGTGAGAATAGAGCACGTTGCTGATATATTTTCCGGGCTTAGTGCTTGGGGGACCACCCCAATCCCCAAAACACCCCTAAATCGGACATATTTACTGACCATGTCAATGTGGAGCTTAAATGAAAGGTTTTGGGGCAAAGTGAGAATTGATACCCACTTTCGGGACCAATTTTCTGCTAAAGATCGGACCAAAATTGTGCCTTCTACAGCCTTAATAGGTCAAATCGAATGAAAGTTATATATGGGAACTATATCTAAATCTGATTAAGACGACTCACGAAACATCTCATGCTAAATTCGGTAAAGATCAGACTAAAATTGTGGCTACTTTAGCTTTAAAAGAGCATAACTAATGAAAGATATATATGAGAGCTATATATAAATCTGATCCGATTCTGATGAAATTTTGCACACATACTAGGACGTCAAAAAAAGCACTTCGTGCCAAATTTGGTAACAATCGGACCAAAATTGTGACTTCTACAACCTTAAAAGACCATATCGGATGAAAGATATATATGGGAGCTATATTTAAAACTGATCCGATTCTGATGAAATTTTGCACACATAATAGGGCGTCAAAAAAAGCACTTCGTGCCAAATTTGTTAAAGATTGGACCAAAATTGTGCCTTCTACAGCTTTAGAAGGGCATATCGGATGAAAGATATATATGGGAGCTATATCTAAATCCGAACCGATTTTTATGAAATTTTGCACACATATTGGGACGTTAAGAGAAACTCTTTGTGCCAAATTTTGTAAGGATCGGACCAAAATTGTGGCTTCTACAGCTTTAAAAGGGCACATCGGATGAAAGATATATATGGGAGCTATATCTAAATCTGAACCGATTTTTTTCAAAATCAATAGCGTTCATCCTTGGGCCAAAAAAGGGGGCTTATGCAAAATTTTGTGAAAATCGGACAAAAAAATTCGACCTGTACCTTGATTACAAGAATACATGGACAGGCAGACGGACCGACGGACAGACGGACATAGCTAAATCGAATCAGGAAGAGATTCTAAGCCGATCGGTATACTTATCCATGGATCTACCTCGTCTCCTTCTTAGCGTGGCAAACAAATGCACCAATCTATAATAACCTGTACCACAGTGGTGATGCAGGGTATACAAATTAATATAAAGTTGGAAATTTGTGTCAGTTGCAGTCAATATCAGTGTTTTGAACATTCAGCAATTAAGTAAATTGTAAAAAAGTATCCAATTCAATAAAGCAATAGAAATTTTTTATTACAAATTTGGCCGTTAGCCATTGAAGTTGGGTTGCTATCCATAATCGACCCCTAAGATTTTTTAGTTTGCCATGATGTTAGTATTTGATATCAGTAGGACCCCAGCTATAGTTAGAACCATAGAAGGGCACCATAAACATCCGCACATAAATGGTTATCCCAGCGGGCTTAGGCGTTTGGCTTTGTTCGGCTGCCTCTATTTCAAAGGGAATACATTTAAGTGAAGTTTGATCATACTCACACAAACACAGTTTGGTTTTTTCAACAGTGTTAGTGTAACCATCATTAGTTTAAACCCTGTTTAAGCTGGCAACATTTTTCAATATTTCTGTCTTGCAAATCTTCTTTAATCAAAACTGTCGACCTTTTTAGAAGTTGTAAAAGTGATTTAAAAATCACTTTTAACAACCCTTAAGGTAAAAAACCAATGAAGATATCTATACTTATTCCAAATGTTTAAGAAAAATAATTAAATTTTATAAGGTAGAATACAAAGTTCTTTGTTGCGAATGTCACAGTATGTTATCGACACATTCAATGATGTCACTGATTTGTAATCTTTACAATGATTAATTTTTATAGAAAATTCTTCAGAAAATAATTAAATTTTCAAAACTTTGATAACAAAGCTCAGTTTTTGCTTTTACAAATGATTGGGCAATACGAGTTCATGTGTACATACAATGATTATAAACTCAATGACCCTATATGTGCAGATCAAACGATCATATTGGAATCCTGAATATCATCATAACTTTTATTAATTTGTGCCACGAAGGATCTATGTTAAAATTTTATGACTAAATACTCCTCAGTTCGAATAGGAATATCATTTTCGCCAACGAAGGTCGAATCATGAATCCCGATGAGTACATTTTTTATACCCACCACCTTAGGATGGGGGTATACCAATCTAGTCATTCCGTTTGTAACACCTCGAAATATTGATTTAGGACTGCTTAAATAATATATATTCTTGATCTTCTCGAAATTTTGATTCGAATTAGCCATCCGTCCGTCTGCCCGTCTGTTGAAATCACGTTAGCGGTCAAACGCGTTAAGCTAGCCGCTTGAAATTTTGCACAGATACTTAATATTGATGTAGGTCCTTAGGGATTGCAAATAGGCCATATCGGTACAGATTTGGATATACCTCCCATATAAACCGATCTTCCGATTTGACTTCTTGAGCCCAGGGAAGCCACAATTTTTGTCCGATTAGGCTGAAATTTTGCACATAGTGTTCGGTTGTGACTTCCAATAACTGCGCCAAGTACGGTCAAAATCGATCAAGAACCTGATATAGCTACCACATAAACCCATCTCCAGATTTGATTTCTTGAGCCCTGGAAGCCTCAATTATCATCCGATTTGGCTGAAATGTTGCATATAGTGTTCTGCTATGACTTCCAACAATGGATCAAAGTACGGTCCAAATCGGTCTATAACCTGATATAACTCCCATATAAATCGATCTCCCGATTTGACTTCTTGAGTCCCTGAAAGCCGCGATTTTTATCCCATTTAGCTGAAATTTTGCCTATAGTGTTCTGTTATGACCTCCAACAACTGTGCCAAGTACGGTCAAAATCGGTCAAGAACTTGATATAGCTCCCATATAAACCGATCACCCGATTTGATTACTTGAGCCCTTACAAGCCGCTATTTTTATCCAATTTCGCTGAAATTTTGCATATAGTGCTCTGTTATACCTCTCAACAACTGTGCCAAGTACGATCCAATTTGGTCTATAACTACATATAGCTCCCATATTTTAGCTGAATCCACTAGATATAGCTCCCATATCTTAGTATAATCCCAAGATTCGGCCCGGCCGAACTTATCACACTTTTACTTGTTTTACATGTATGCTGCAAAATCAAGAAACAGCTGATTTATAAACAAAACAAGAAAAATATGTTTATTTGCTTTATGTCGCCATACAAATTTGTTCGTTTTTCAAATATATTTTTTGTAAAATATGCCTGCTGGCATGTTTCTGGCTTTGTTGGGCTTACGGTTTAGTCTTGGCGGCAATATAATGATTTTTGTTTTGTTGTACCATTTCGCACAGCTGGTCACAAACCTAAAAATGTGCGCACCATTTGTCAAAAATATTTTCTGCCAAAATCATACATTCATGCGACCACATTTAGAGTACGACCACATTTAAAGTTGAATCAAACTTTCCAATGGTAAACAAAACAACTTTTCTTATTTAGTAATTTCCAATTAATAAAGAACATTTTTATTACCATGGGAAATATAAATAAATCGGATACAGGGAACCACCACCATGGGTTCAAGGCCATAACTCGGGAGATTGATATATACATGGCAGCTATATCCAAATATGGTAGTATCTGCGTGGTATTCAGGGAGCATGTGTAAGGGCTCACTTCATTTCAGAAAAATCTGGTAGTAAATTGGTCAGTTTTTGGAGAAAGAACTTCAACCAGGAGATCAGTCTATATAGGGTATATACCCAAAACATATTCGCCAAGAACGTGAAAGACCAAAACATAGCTCACTGTTTCAAATATCAGCGAAATCGGTTAATAAATGCCTAAGTCATTAAAACTGGGGGATAAGTCTTTATGAGATCTACATTAACATAAAGTCCGATCCGCACTCACTGTGTTAAATTTCAGCAATATCGGGTAACAAATGTCGATTTTATGGATCTAAGATCTTAAATAAAGAGATCAGTCATATGGGGCTATATTTTGACATAGACCGATTTCGACCATCGGATGTTGGGGATCTTAACACAACTCATTGTGCCAAATTTCAATGAAATAGGCTAAAAAATACGGCATTTATGAGCCTAAATCGGGAGATCGGTCGATACGGGGGCTATATCAAGTTGTAGTCCGATATAGGCCATATTCCCAAGGTTTCAGCTTATTATCTACAATTTTCAATAGAAAGACAGACGGATAGGCGGAAGGACGGGCGGTTCGTCTTAGATGTTTGCCATTCTTCGTTAGTGAATATAAAACGGTAGAAATTATCTTAAAATGTAAACAGTCCATTACATTAGAATAGACTTTAGAAATACTAAAACAGATGACTCATTGTCAGGGTTGTTTGTTTACAAACAAAAAAAATGTTTTGCCATATCAGCAGTGGAAAAGTCGATTATCTGATGAGATATTATTAATGACTTGTGGGTGCATAGATCAGTTTGTTTTGTTTCAATAATGCTGCAACAAACATGGGTTCTAAGCATATTTGGCCCAATTTCCTAAGACTACTATAAACACTCACACACACACACACACTTTTTTATAGCGTATACTCTATTAAATATATGCATATGAACATACCTATTTAAATACATATGACTTTTATAGGCATCTATATAAAAAGGATGGCAGCTAGATCACCTATATTACTGTGTGTACATGTGTGCCTGTAGATTAGATGCTGGTTTTATGGATCGACAATCTGTCTGTGTGTCTCATTGCTACGCAGAAAGAAGCTTTTAGAATTTTAGAAAATCTTCATAATTCGTCATTTTCAAATGTAGGGTACATTTTGCCAATATCGAAATAAAACCTTATCACAATTCAAGGCAGCATTAAGTTGCCGTAATGATGATGATTGCTATGTGTATATACGTATGCATGAAATGTATGACTGGTAGTAGTGTTGGTGTTTGCTGTGATATGTACGAGGGGTGAATATAGATTGTGTTGCTGCGATGTTGTTGGCTTGTGCTCTTAGTCTAAAGTTATTGTTTTAATTAAATTTTCTGGTCACATACTCGTAGCCACCAACAAGCATTAGTAATGAGTTAGTGCGGGAGTTTGCATTGTGTATGCATGCCAAACACGTTCTTTTCTGCTCAAAGTGGTGTGGTTGGTACATGTGATGTCCAGACCAACAGTTTGACTGGGCAGGGAGACCTTTAATTTTACGGACATTCAGGAGCTGCAATAGTCTACCTATACATATGAGCAGGAGAAGGAGGAGGCGGAGTAGACCCCGTTGTTGGGCCCAAAGGAATGGATGAACGAACGACCAAACGGCTCGAACGTGATGACTTTGGCGACTGGTTTATTGTTGTTGAAATTTAAAGCCATAATGACGCTGGACAGCGATTGAGCACCGAGTAGGGAGCAGAACAGGTTTTGCAAGTGAATTCAACTTGAATAATTTATATTTGTGTTCGGATTTGAAGTTTTTCGCCTATGTGTTAGAATTGCGCTCCACCATGTACATGTGTATGTAGGTAGATATGTGACAAACACATTCATACCGATGTATGTGTTGATTCCATGCGTTTGTGATGCACCACATTGTTTTGTGCAATGTATGCCAAAAACACGAATACCAACCAGACTCATAATTTCCAAGCATCCGCTTGTGCTACCCCCTTTAGGCCCCAAAAGCCCCTGCAAAACCAAAACATCACTCTTTGGCAAAGTGTTGTCGTTGTCGTCGTCACTAAACCAAAAAAAAAACGAATTGCAGAAGAAGACAACAACGACGACAACATCTACGACGAACAAGAAGAAGAAGCAGAGGAGGAGGAGGAAGAAAAAATGAACTTGTATTCGTACATGCACGTTTGCATGGCCAACAGAGGCATACATACCAGCTCGCCGCAAACGCCCGGCCCTCCCCCAATTAACTGAGACACCATCAATCCACCACCATCGCCAGCCATTATTACTTTTTAGTACTACCACTCAGAAAATGACGTATGTATGCCTTAGTTGAATGAAAAATCATGCTGCTGCCTGCTATTTAGTCAGTCAGACGAAGAGCCAGCCAGAAATTGAACCATGCAAACGCACACACACACACGCGAGCATATCGAAAACACAGATACACGAGCCTCCTCTCCATGGCATGTCCCGCTTAACACCGTAAGTTGCTTGTTTCCACGCGATGACGGATAGACAGCGTGCACTGTGGTATCATCAGGCAAAAAATATTTGGCTTTTAAATAATCACCCTTATTCCCGTGGTCGAAGGCAAAAATCGACACCAGTCGTAGTCGAAGGCGAATTTCACAATTCATGGTATTCAGTAACTCATTCGCCTTCGACAGTTTGATTATAGAGAAATATTGTGGTAAATAAAAAAAAATTTATAACAAGTAGGTTCCACCCACAGAAAAAAATAAAAATCGGTTTCGATCACAAAATTAATTGATACAATAAATTTTTTAATCAAAACTGCTTCAATCATGAAAATGATAGCATCAATCAAAAAGTAATTGAAAAATTTTCAATTAAACAAATATCATATTCAATTAAAAATACAATTGAAATTTTCAATCAACTTTTTAATGTGATCGATTAAAAAAATTATTGAATTTTTTGAAATTTTCAATTAAATTTATGATTGGATCAATTAAAAAAATTATTGAAATTTTCAATTAATTTTTAATTGGTCGAATTACAAAATGATTGAAATTTTTTGAAAATTCAACTTTATTTCCATTTGATACACAGATGTGTACCTGGAACATGTACTTGAGGTGCGTTTTAAGGGCAAATGTCTTTGGCCACCCCCAAAAAAAAATCCCTTGGGGTTTTGTCAAAAAAATTTAGGGTTTCAGTTAGGTTTTTAATTAAATTTTTACTTACATTTTTCTTGTGAATTTTTTCTGTGTTCTCTTTCGACATACAGCCGCGCTGTAGTTTAGAATTCAATTAGCTTATTTGGCAGTCGAATTCGACTTAGGTGATATGAAAAATGTAAATGAATTTTCGTCTTCGACAACCATAATACCATTTTGTAAAAATTTCGACTAGGCCGTCGCCAACCGGAATAAGGGGAAATATCTATTACCACATGCATTCGCATAGTATCTGAGAAAGTACTATCTATCTCAGTATCACATTTTCGCAACGTAATGTAAAACAATCGTGGCTCGCCTGAAACGCCTAGTTTGGAATCCTGGCGAGAAAATAAAAAAACTCTTAACCAAGAAAAAAACAAGCATCAACATATTATAGCACACCAATGAGTGCTGTCCGATTCAAATGTAAGCTCAATAATAAAGGGCCTACTTTTTATAGCCGAATCAGAACAACATGCCGCAGTGCGACAATTCTTTTGGGGAGAAGTTTTTGCATGGCTGCTATACCATTTTTTCAAACCATTCTACTAAAGAACAGGAGCAAACTTCTTATATATCAATAAATGCTGTCCATCCAACCACCGCTGAAAATTTTCTGATGATTAAGGAACAGGGGCAAACTTACTACATATCAATGAGCGCTGTCCATCAAACCACCGCTTAAAATTTTGTCTGATGTTCTCACCAAGATTTGACCCCAGGCGTTCAGCGTCATGGGCGGACATACTTGTATGTGCATATATGCATACACGCATATGGAGGCCTCCGTAGCGCGAATGTTAGTATGTCCGTCCATGATGCTGAACGCCTGGCTTCGAACCCTGGCGAGAACATTAGACAAAATTTTCAACGGTGGTTGAACGGTTGTATAGACAGCACTCATTAATATGTAAGAAGTTTGCCCCTTTTCGTTAATGGAATGTTCATGACCACTTTATGTTTAGTTAAATTTGTCTATTCTGCCCCACTGTGCAAGATATACGATAAAATCCAAATGGAAACAAACACATCAGTGTATATAGTGTTGCCACTACTGTATTTTCACCCTGCCTTGGCCGCACACCCTAAACCTCTTAGGTCGTACTGTCGTCACATGAATAAAAATAATAACACTACACACATACTCGTGCATACACTTCAGAGTATACATACATACATATAAACATGCTTGACTTTGTAAGTATGTTTGATGTGTAAAACACATTTTTGCCATACAAATATGCGCCCGGCAAATGATCAAATATTTTTTTTTTGTATATTTAAACGTTGAATGTTGATTCTTGTACACATTGAAACAACAACAATATCTACGTACAAATGTCCGTCCGCGCATGAGTTCACACAGATACTGTGGTGCGGTCTTTTTGTGTATGGGTGTGTGTGTGTGTGTTTGGATGTTGTTAGACACACAAATTGGGCAGATGTTGGTTCTGACGTCGGTTAGTTGGCGTTTGTTTATGTTACCATTCCAACATTTACCATTTGTTCTTAGCTATTGAGGTAGTAGACACATTGTTGTTGTCGGCTTTTGACGCTGGCTATTATTGTGTGGTGCTGTAGTGTTGTATGAACGTGTATTCTTGTTGTTGCTGTTGTTGCTTTCGAGTTACCTCTCCTTTGTTGATTCTTATTTGGAAATGGTGTGAATGTGCGCTCATAGCAAAACAAAACAACACATACAACGCATACATACACAATAGGACGGACCAGACCACGCAAGAATGGAAGAAAGGAAAAATTCGTCAGAGCGGCAAATACGAAAACGGCACTAAAAACAATAACAAAAACGGGTGATTACACGACCGCAAAGTCTAAATATAGGCAAAGCATTTAGAATGAACATTTTTCACACCCAACACACCAAAGAAGTATAGGCATTTTTGTGTTCATCGTACAACAAACAGTCGTTCATTCAATTCCACCATCCATTCACTCATAAAAACTTTCCATTCATCCATCTTTTCTTATATGTAAGGTATTTGGATTTTCTCAAGACTAGATAACAAGAATGCACAGAACGTCTTTAAGAAGTAATGTCTCTCGATAGCGGACTTTTACATTAAAAGATTAGAAATGTTGCCAACTACAAATATCTTGCAATGGCTTTTAAGGCTTATTATCAAATATAAATAACTATTTTATCTAAAGTTACTTCTAAATTTTCCGAAGATAACGTGTGCTCATGGACATGAGTGCGTATGTTTGTTTACCTTTCAATAATTTTGCCCACCTATATCATACGTTATACGCCCCCTTGGTCACCTATATTAAAATACTTGACGAAAGATTATTTGCAAAAAACGTCAAATTATGAACGATACAAACTTTATGGAGGCCACCGTAGCGCAGAGGTTAGTATGTCCGCCTATGACGCTGAACGCCTGGGTTCGAATCCTAGCGAGAACATCATTAAAATTTTCAGCTGTGGTTATTCCCTCCTAATGCTGGCGACATTCGAGAGGTACCGTACCATTTGGTATGGCAGCCATGTAAAAACTTCTCCACAAAGAGGTGACACACTGCGGCACGCCGTTCGGACTCGGCTATAAAATGGAGGCCTCTTTTCATTGAGCTTAAACTTGAATCGGACAGCACTCATTGATATATGAAAAGTTGCCCCGTGTTCCTTAATGGAATGTTCATGGGCAAATTTGCAATTTGCATGTTTGCAAACTTTATGGCATATCTATTTATACCCTACACCACCAATGTGGCACAGGGTATTATAACTTTGAGCATTTATTTGTAACTCTCAGAAGTAGGAGAGATAGATCCATTGATAAGTATACCGATCGACTCAGATTAACTTTCTGATTCGATTCAGATATGTCAGTCTGTCCATTTTAATTTGTGTACAAACTACAGGCCGCAACTTCCATCCGAACGCCTTCAAATTTGGCACATACATTTTTTTGGCATAGAGACAAAGCCTATTTAAATTGGAAAAAATTGGTTTTGATTTGGATATAGCTCCCATAAATATGTTCGTCCGATTTGAAGTAATAATCCAATAAAATAGCCATTTGTTAACCGATTCTTTCGAAAATTGGCAGGAGGGATTTTCTCTTGACTCTCGATGGTGAATTGCTGGTGAATTTCATAGAAATCGGTTCATATTTAGATATAGCTGCCATAAATGTATATGCCCAATTTTTACTTCTAGAGCCACAGCAAGGGCATTTATTGGCTAATATTGCCAACATTTTGTACAATGCTTTCCTCGACGACTACCTCAATATGTAAGAACTTTGCTCGAAATCGGTTCAGATTTAGATATAGCTCCCATATATATGTGCGTCCGATTTTGAGAAATATTGCAATAAAGTTCTTATTTGTTATCTGATTTTCCCGAAATTTGGCATGAAGGATTTTTTATACAATAGCTCTTAATATTTCTGGTGAATTTTATAGAAATCGGCCCGGCCAGGTTTAGATATAGCTGTCATATATGTATTTTGCCCGATTTTTACTCCAAGAGCCACTGCAAGCGCATTTATTGACCAATCTTTCCAAAATTTTATACAACGCTTTCCTGGATGACAACCACTCTATCTAAGAATTCTTCTCGGTTCAGATTTAGATATAGCTCCCATATATATATTCAGTCAGATTTTCGGTAATTTGCAATAATGTTGCCATTTGTCAACCGTAGTTATTACAGTTTGAACATAATCCGCCGAGGTCCATCAAAATTGTGGGTGTAGGGTATTATACAGTCGGGACCGCCCGACTTTTGCCTTCCTTACTGGTTTTATTTTGTCCAAAGTTGTTTCTAAAGTTATCGAAGGTAACGTATGCTCATGTACATGGGTGCGTATGTTTACTTTTCAATAATTTTTCCCACATATACCATACGTTATACGCCCCCTTGGCCACCTATATAAAAATACATGGCAGAAGATTATTTTCAAAAATCGTCAAATTATGGGTGATACACGCTTTATGGCATATCTGTTTTTCATTGTAACACAGCCGTAGGATCTTGAAGAACGGCTAATACTCAATTTTGACGAAGTCAGATATAGATTTTTCATATTTACCACAAATATGGCAAAAATTATTTGGAACAAGCACACAACATCTCCTTTGCAAAAATAATGTTGAAAAAACACAAAAACTATTTTTTTATGTCTGGAAAAAAAAACAAAATGGTGGCCCCAGCTATATCTCAAAAAGAAAAGCTGTTGGAGAAATCACGTTTACGGATTTGCAAATAACTCGTCAATTCGAGATAGAAAAAAAAAACTAGTAAAAGCTTGCTAAGGTCGGCCGAGCCGAATCTTATATACCCTCCACCATGGCTCGAATGGCAAGTTTTTAGCCGATTTATATTTTAAGGCAAACAAGGGATAATGGATAAAAATTACAAAGCTATTTTGGGTTATCTACCGATTCGGACCATATCATCTAACATCCAAACCAAGGATGTTGGAGATCATAGTATAAGTCATTGTGCAAAATTTCACCCAAATTGGATAAGAATTGAGCTCTATAGTGGCTTAAGAAGTAAAATCGGCAGATCGGTTTATATGGAAACTATATAAAGTTATGGACCGATACAGACCACATTTGGCACGCATGTGGAAGGTCACAGGTAAAGTCGTCAAAAAAAATTTTAGCCAAATTGGATAACAAAACACTTCATGCAAAATTTGAGCCAAATTGGATAATAATTACGCCGTCTAGAGGTTCAAGAAGTCAAGATCCAAGATCGGTTTATAGGGCAGATATATTAAAACCTGGGCCGATTAACCCATTTACAATCCCAATTACAATTGTGCAAAATTTCTAGCACCTAGCTTTATCCCTGCGAAAGTTAACGTGCTTACGACAGACAAACGGACGGACAGACACGGCAAAATTGCCTTAGAAAGTCAAGAGGATCAAGAATATATATTCTTTGTTGGCTCTCAGATGAATATTTCGATGTGTTACAAACGGAATAACGAAATTAATATACCCCCCCATCCCATGGTGGAGGCCATAAAATAAGAGGAAACAGCAAACTTTTTTCATTTTGTTGACCTGTGCACCTGTTATAACTGCAGTGTTATGGATATAGGCCTATAATTTAAAAATTGCAGTGCCTGTTTAAAAAATTGCATTACTGACGCAAGTTTTCAATTTCAATTTGATTTGTTTGTTTCCCTTTCCCCCGCTGCCAAACTGCCAAAACACCATTATCGACATCAATCGATAAAAGGTTGTAATGTCAGACAGCTTCTTAACAGCAGGTTAGTTGCAATCCATAATTGACCCAAAGGCTTCATAGACATGGTAGCCATGTCTACCATGATAATGTGTGTGATATTGTAGACATTTATGTTGTTGTTGTTGTAGCAACACTTCTATGTGGAGTTGGCGATTCTCGTCAAGCTCTTATAGGCGAGCAAGCTCGTTCTGGTGTATACGACCATTCGCCGCTGGAACATGAAGGCCATTGGTTATTTAAAGGCGTATCGAGCGTTATAGACACTCAGTATTCAAGCAAGAGCCGCTGTCACCTGGTCTTTCGCTGAGACTCTCCACTCGATACCACTGATTGTCCGCGACTGCAGTTGTAGCTAATACGTATGAAGCATTCCACTATCCGCAATATTTGGACGCGCCCTGTAGCTCCCAGTTAAACTTCTCGTGATAACGAAGAACACCACACAGCTTGAAGTTCAAAGCTCCAGCGTGTGTGATGCTCATTGTTTTTGTCTGCTGTTCTCGCCTGGGTTCGAAAACAGGCGTTCAGCGGCATGGGCGTACATACTAACATCCGCGCTACGGTGGCCTCCATATGCGTGTTTACATATATGTACATACAAATAGGCCATCGTAGCGTAGAGGTTAGTGTGTCCGCCCATGACGCTGAACGCCTGGGGTCAAATCTTGTTGGCATTCACTCGAAAAATGCTGTTAAGCTTTTTTCTCTTGAAAGTCTCAAGTCATGGCTTGAAGTTTTGTACCTGTAAAATATCGCTGCTATTATCACTCTAACTTTCTCACTGTGTGTCACATTCGCTGTCATTTTGTGTTTGAAAAATGTGAATAATCTTTGCTTTTTTCCCTCTCTCTCCCTCTCTCTCTCACTCTGTTCTCTCACTTGGCGGTGGGGTGATATCCTTTGCATCGCATTTTTAGTTTTCCCACCATTGCCTCATCCGGCCGTTTCGCTGGGCAATTCGACGCCACCAGCACTACCAACATCTCAGCCACAACCTCTTCCACCACAGTCAATAGCACCACCATCTATGCCACAATTATCAACAACAGCCTCTTCAGTTACACAATTAGCTCAAAGTCCGATGGCTAATTTAATGTCAATTACAGAGACATTGCCACCAGGAAGCCCACGCAATGGACCCAGTCCACCCGGACCACCACCGCCAAGGACGGCATCCAGAGGCAGTCAACATTCGCCGAATAGTTCAGGTGAGCATTTGTGATTTCTTCAAAGTTGTATTTATGTTATGCCCCTAAAATTGTAATCGTTTTGTGTGTGTGTGTGTGTGTTTTTCTCTAATTGTAGCTGGTTCATCTTCAGGACGTCGGTCTTCTGGTTCTCGTCATGTGTCCAGCACAACAGTTACTAGTTCGGAAGCGCAGGGCAATCCACAACAACAAAGCACAGCGCCTCCAGTGGGCCCTGGAGCTTCGGTCAACAATCCCAATGGGGGTGTTAGCAGTGGACCCACTAATGGGCCCTTAGCATCGGCGGCACCCGGTGGTCCAGATGGTGTGAATGGGCCAGCAGGAAATAATCCAGCAGGTCAGCCCACAGCCGGTCTCACAAGTACAGGGGCCGCACCACCCGGTACAACAGCGCCTCCTCCAAATACCGCTCAAAACACCACCCTCAAGTGTACCCTCTGCCAGGAACGACTTGAAGATACTCACTTTGTGCAATGCCCCTCAGTGAATCATCACAAATTCTGCTTTCCCTGCAGCAGAGAGAGTATTAAACGACAGAATGTAAGTCTAAAAGCTGTCTGCGCAAAGTCATTTTCCATGTTTCATGTATTTTGTTGTGTTTATCTTTGCCATCTTCCACAGGGCCTTGGCAACGAGGTTTATTGTCCCAGTGGCGATCGGTGTCCCTTGGCAAACTCAACAATACCTTGGGCTTTTATGCAAGGCGAAATCACCACTATTTTGGGAGAAGAGGTTAAGGTCAAGAAGGAACGGGAGTCTTAATGTCCATTTTATTGCAAAAAGCTGAGGCGAGCTTTGGAAAAATACTAAACAAAACTCCAAACTATTTTCTCAAAAAGGACGAGTTTGTTCTCTCAATGCAAAATCGAACCGAGTTCGAAACAAATGAAAAGAAGAAACAATTTTTTGGAAACTACGACGCAGCTTTTGTTTTAGCGTTTGTGTGATTTGTATTCTGAGGATAAAGAGCTCTCCCAACCACCACCAACACCACCACCACCAACAACAACAACATCATCAACCACAACAACCACAACAACAACAATCTTAGTTATTTAAATATTTATTTTGGAAATCATTTCGAAAACTGAACTCGACGATTTTGTACGTGTGGGTGTGCCCTGGAACACCAATGTTTCAAGATATCAACCAACATTGTCAGGATATCAACCAACAGATGTCGTTGCAGGCATTCAAACAACAACAAAAAACAATTGTCTTTGGTCAACTGCTGCTGCGTTTGGAAGGAGGCAAGCAGTCCATCAGCAAACACACCAGTCGCCCGCCGCTAACGCTGCCGCCAAACACAGTGGCTGCGCATAATCAATATTGTAAATAATGGAATAACTAATTAAACATATAGAAAATATTTAATATATCCCTAGTAATCTATATAATAATACAATATATATTATAAATATGAAAAGCGATTAATGTAGGTCTAATTTATGTATGTATGTATGTATGTTATGTATGTAATATTCTAAAGTGTATTTGTTTTATCTTTTTATGTATTCTCGTACTTGCATATCTATTTATATCGGCGAATGTATGTGTGTATGTATGTGAGTGAGTGAGCATTATATGAAGGACTCTGCCTCTTCTCTATGTTGAAGATAATGGAAAAATGAGTCAATACTTTGTAGACCAGGAATCCGATTTGAATCCTGTGAGATTTTTACTTTTCCCCTTACCCACTTTTTCCCCTTTTTTTTTAAGTTACTGTGGGTTTATATAAATTTGTTTGTGTGTGTGTGTGTGTGTATATGTGCCAGTATACCCGGGTAACACCCACTTATATACATGCAACTCAGCTCTGCTCCATAAGAATATGTTGTGCTGGCCAAGATGTAGGTCAAAGTCAATGTGCTCCATGTATGCTAACGCTGCAAAAATATGAGTTTGTAATTGCCAGTTGATTCAATATTCTACCATCCACTCTCGGCCCACAAAAAAGGGAGCAATGTTTCAAGGATCCTTGGTTATTTATTTTGTTTTCTTTCTTTCCTTTTTACTGTTCTTATTTCAAATGCTGGCACATACATGCACCCACTATCAATCTAGCTACCTAACTAACTACTTACTTACATAGATACATACATAGATTGTTTTACAAAGTAAAAACCCCGATTTAAATAATATTGACTTTATGTTGTACACACATTTTATATAGCCATGTGATCATAGCCACAAACATACCGCGAAGAGGATGAAACTATGATCTAAATTTTGTAAATTCTTTTTTTGTAGTCCTGTAGTGTAGTAGCGATAAACAAATAGTGTAGTTGTAGTAAACACATTCACCAGGCTCCCATCCCCCAAGCAGCCCAGTCCACTTGAATGGTGGAGGCGTAGCCGGAGCCGGGAGACCAGTGATTGTAGCCCTAAGAAAAATCTAAACATCAGCAAACGATAATTGCTGTATGCGATGGTCAACATTTTGCAAATGACCCCATCATAATAATACACAAAATAAAATGAGAAAGAACATTTTCAACTATAAAATAGACGCTAAGTATTCATTTGAATTAGCCCAAAAACCCCAAGCAAAGGATAAATAACAAATGGACAAAAAACTCCACTAAACAACAACAAACATAAGTCCTTGAATACTTGAAACTTGACAACATCAACACTCACACACAGTACCAATTTGTTGGATTCTATAAGCGCACTCGCTATGATTTGGCGGGCAGTCTCAGATTCAAAATTACTTGGTTTTAGTATAGAATTTGCGACTCCATATGATAAGGCAGCAGCAGCAGCATATATGAATATTCTGAATGTTGTTTGTTTTGAATCTTGCTCCTATAATGGGTACTCTAATACATAAAATACCTATAGACATATAGTATACTTGAATTGATCCAACGCCATACTCCGGCTGAGACTCTGGCAGAAGCGATAGCTACGGAACGATTGAACGATCTTCAATTGCTCAAACTAGGCAAGAAGACGACGAAATCAGTCCAAAGGTCCTCAGCTAAGCAGAACCCATAATTGTGGCATAATAATCTAAGAGATCAAAAGGCCATCAATATTGATAGCTTGCGGGTGTCTGCCTAATTTCAACAAAAAAAAAACAACTAAAATAAAACAAAATTTTTTCTTGTGATATTCAGCGTCAGTTTATACAAAAAAAACCAAAAAAAAAAAAACAAAAATCAAACCTTCAAATGAAACAGACCACAACAATTGTTCAGTTCACCATCGCTCGCCTTGCGAGGCAAAATGAATTGAAAAAATGTTACTTTTTTACTCGAATAACTCGAAAATTATACAAAAAAAAAATTAGCTAATAACAAAAAATAACTAAACAATTGGAAATCATTTTGAAACACCCGTTAGGGAAGAAAACAAGTATTACGCCTGTAACCCATCCTGCAACATCATTACAGGTAGCAAATGTCCCAAGTGTGGGACAAAAGGAGCTCTCTCTGCATAGAAACAAAAACCATAACAAACGCAACATAGAGAACATTTAAGGACTATACAACATTTTATTAGATACCCAATATGAACGACACACACAATTACACGCAAGTGGGCGTTCAATACTGGGATAACAAACAAAAAACTAAAATTTTCTCACACCAAAAAAAAAAAAAAAACAAAGAAAATGAAATTTCTAAAACAAAACAATCGAATGTTAAATAAAGGATAATTGATAATTTATCGATACATGCCAAAATCAATCATTCCATAAGAGCTTTTATTGGTCCACAGATGGTAAGTAAAAAAATCGATTGTTTTGATCTTCCACAAGGGTGACAAGCACCACTCAGTGTAAACACAAATTAAGAAAACAAAAAACAAAATCACTCCTCTTATTCCCGTTGTCGTTGGCAAAAATCGACAACAGTCGTAGTGGAAGCCGTAGTCGAATCCGTAGTCGAAGGCATAGTCGAAGACATAATCGAAGACATAGTCGAAGACATAGTCGAAGACATAGTCGAAGGCATAGTCGAAGGCATAGTCGAAGGCATAGTCGAAGGCATAGTCGAAGGCATAGTCGAAGGCATAGTCGAAGGCGTAGTCGAAGGCATAGTCGAAGGCATAGTCGAAGGCGTAGTCGAAGGCGTAGTCCAAGGCGTAGTCGAAGGCATAGTCGAAGGCATAGTCGAAGGCATAGTCGAAGGCATAGTCGAAGGAGTAGTCGAAAGCGTAGTCGAAGGCGTAGTCGAAGGCGTAGTCGAAGGCATAGTCGAAGGCATAGTCGAAGGCATAGTCGAAGGCATAGTCGAAGGCATAGTCGAAGGCATAGTCGAAGGCATAGTCGAAGGCATAGTCGAAGGCATAGTCGAAGGAAAAGTCGAAGGCATAGTCGAAGGCATAGTCGAAGGCATAGTCGAAGGCATAGTCGAAGGCATAGTCGAAGGCATAGTCGAAGGCATAGTCGAAGGCATAGTCGAAGGCATAGTCGAAGGCATAGTCGAAGGCATAGTCGAAGGCATAGTCGAAGGCATAGTCGAAGGCATAGTCGAAGGCATAGTCGAAGGCATAGTCGAAGGCATAGTCGAAGGCATCGTCGAAGGCATAGTCGAAGGCATAGTCGAAGGCATAGTCGAAGGCATAGTCGAAGGCATAGTCGAAGGCATAGTCGAAGGCATAGTCGAAGGCATAGTCGAAGGCGTAGTCGAAGGCATAGTCGAAGGCATAGTCGAAGGCATAGTCGAAGGCATAGTCGAAGGCATAGTCGAAGACATAGTCGAAGGCATAGTCGAAGGCATAGTCGAAGGCATAGTCGAAGGCATAGTCGAAGGCATAGTCGAAGGCATAGTCGAAGGCATAGTCGAGGGCATAGTCGAAGGCATAGTCGAAGGCATAGTCGAAGGCATAGTCGAAGGCATAGTCGAAGGCATAGTCGAAGGCATAGTCGAAGGCATAGTCGAAGGCATAGTCGAAGGCATAGTCGAAGGCATAGTCGAAGGCATAGTCGAAGGCATAGTCGAAGGCATAGTCGAAGGCATAGTCGAAGGCATAGTCGAAGGCATAGTCGAAGGCATAGTCGAAGGCATAGTCGAAGGCATAGTCGAAGGCATAGTCGAAGGCATAGTCGAAGGCATAGTCGAAGGCATAGTCGAAGGCATAGTCGAAGGCATAGTCGAAGGCATAGTCGAAGGCATAGTCGAAGGCATAGTCGAAGGCATAGTCGAAGGCACCCAGAACAGTGAATTTTGAAATTGCTCAGCCATCTCGTTGAGAGATCTGCGACAGTCGAGGATTTAATAGCTGCCTGGCTGTCTGAGAAGATATTTATGCCAATCGTCGTAATGACATTGTATCTTTGCCATTCCACAACTTCCTTAAGGATCTCTGCTTGATACACACTGCAGTGGTCGGGTAACCTTTTTGATATGACTAGTTCTAGATCTTTAGAGTATACCCCAAAGCCCACCTGGTCGTTTAGTTTGGAACCATCCGTATAGAAATCTTTGTAACTTTTGTTACCAGGGATATCGTGGTTCCAATCGGTTCTATCAGGCATAGTGGTACAGTAATTTTTAGCAAAAATCCTACGGTGTTAGAATCGTGGCAATTTGTCACCGCGAGCGACAAACCTTAATAAAAGTGATAGTGTTATTCCATGTAAGGAACGAGAACTGGGACCGGTCCCTATTAACAGAGGATCTATCCCGCGACAGGTTTGGGACCTGTCCCATATCTCGTAAGGTGGTTATAGACCGATTTGGCACAGTTGTTGGAAGTCGTAACAGAATACCGCAAGCAAAATTTCAGCCAAATTGTACAAAAATTGCGGCTTGTCCTTACAAGTCTCAAGAAATCAAATCGGGAGATCAGTTTATATGGGAGCTATATCAGGTTTGCCCCTGTTCCTTAGTGGAATAATCATGGGCAAAATTTTCAATTTGCAATATCAGGTTATAGACCGATTTAAACCGTACTTGGCAGACTTGTTGAAAGTCATAGACCGATTTGGACCGTACCTGGCACAATTGTTAGAAGTCATAACGGAACACCACATGCAAAATGTCAGCCAAATCAGACAAAAATTGCGACTTGTAAGGACTCAAGAAGTCAAATAGGGAGATCGGTTTATATGGGAGCTATATCAGGTTATAGACTGATTTGGACCGTACTTGACACAGTTGTTGGAAGTCGTAATAAAACACCGCGCGCAAATTTCCAGCCATATCGGACAAAAATTGCGGCTTGTAAGGACTCAAGAAGTCAAATCGGAGATCGGTTATCTAGGGGCTCAAGAAGTCAAATCGGGGGATCGGTCTATATAGGAGCAATATGGACCGATTTAAACCGTACTTGGCACAATTGTTTCACTTGGCACAAAATTTCAGCCAAATCGGACAAAAATAGCGGCTTCCAGGAGCTCAAGAAATCAAATCAGGAGATCGGTTCATATGGCAGCTATATCGAAACATAGACCAATTTGGCACATTTAAAATGCCAATCGACCTAAACTAATAGAAAGCATTTGTACAAAATTTCAAGCGCCTAGCTTTACGCGTTCGACCGATATCGTGATTTCGACAAACGGACGGACGGACATAGCTCGATTCGACTTACGTGGTACCAAAGATGTAAACCTATTTTTGTCTTTCGTCTATTGGCAAAAAATTCAAATCCAAAAATAGGGAAAAATTTTAATTTTTCTGAAAACGAAAATTCAGATTAAAAAAATTGTACGAAAAAACGAACATTTTGTAAATCGGACCACAAACATAGATTTGGCAGCCCCCATAAATTTTGGAAATACTGAGGTGACCAACTTTAGGGGCCAAAATGTGCCGGGAAAACCTAGAAACTGAAATTTTGCACACGATCTCGCTAACATTTCAGCGCCAAATTTCGAAGAGATTTATTTACACGTTCTCACACATTTTTACTCATTTTTTTCCGTTCTATCCCACTGTGCCTCACCTGTTCATCTGCTCAACCAATCTTATTCGAATTACTATTAAGATCACAAAATTAAATCTGTCCCTCACACGTGGAATAGGGCCATGGCCAATCTAAGAGGATTTAAACATCAGTCATACAATACTATATGGTGTTGTGGTTTGATTTTGGCAATTCAAAAATCAACCTATTTTTCAATTCAAAGCCTGATCTCCCTGGTAATTGAAGGACTGTATTAAATGACAATGTGGGCTTTGGGATATATTCTAAAGAACTGAAACTAGGCATAACGAAAATTTTACCTGGGCCGAATTTCTGGGACCCACGTCTGTGGGCATTAATATTTCTCAGGCTGTCAAGCCGCGTTGCCCTTCGAAATAGGGCTCAAAGGACAACGATCGAAGGAATGGCCCAAATCGGTTCATAACCTGATATAGCTGCCTAGTAGCCAATCTCGGCTCTTGGCTTCTTGAACCTCTAGAGGTCACAATTATTATCCGATTAGGCTAAAATTTCGCATGATGTGTTTTGCTTTGAATATCAATAACAGTGTCGAATAAGGGCCCAAATAGGTTTATAACTAATTATGCTGCCATAGAAACCGATCTCGGATATTGACTTCTTAAGCCTCTAGAGGTCGCAATTATTATCCAACTTGGATGAAATTTCGCATGATGTGTTTGGCATTGAATTTTAATAACTGTGCCAAGAGTGGTACAAATCAATTCATTGCCTGATATTGCTGCCATACAAACCGTTCACGAATCTTGACTTCTTGAGCCGCAAGAGGTCGCAATTATTATCCGATTAGGCTGCAATTTCGCATGAGGTGTTGTTTTGCTTCGAATTTCAATAACTGTGCCGAGAATGGTTCAAATCGGTTCATAACCTAATATAGCTGCCATAGAAACCGATCTTGGATATTGACTTCTTAAGCCGCTAGAGGTCGCAATTAGTATCCGATTAGGCTGAAATTTCGCATGATGAGTTTGGCATAGAATAACTGTGCCAAAAATGGTGCAAATCGGTTGATATAGCTGACATAGAAACCGATTTGTATCTTTACTTCTTACTCCTCTAGATATCGCAATTATTATCCGATTAGGCTGAAATTTCGCATTAGGTGTTTTGCTTTGAATTTCAATAACTGTGCCAAGAATTGTCCAAATCGGTTCATAACCTGATATAGCTGCCATAGAAACCGATTTGTATCTTTACTTCTTGCTCCTCTAGAGGTCGCAACTATTATCCGATCTGGCTGAATTTTCGCACGAGGTGTTTTGCTTTAAATGTCAATAACTGTGCCAAGTATGGTCTAAATCTGTTCATAAACCAATATAAACCCCGTTTACACTGCTCATTAAATATGGATTTAATGGCTCTTTCATCTGTTTTCCCTTTATAAAATCAGCTGACGAGAGCATTAAATCCGGATTTAATGAGCAGTGTAAACGCGATTATGGCTGCCATATAAACGGTTGAAAAGAGGGTGCAGATATTAATCCGGCTTGTTGTGCGCTCCAAAAACTATAAAGTAACCTCTGAAAAGAAAATTTTAAGTTAGGAAATCCGTGCTACTTACAAAATCGTTAATTGTTTTCAATACCACTCCCCTAAGTTTGTTCATGTCTGCTATTGTGTCTCCATCTAAGTACCGGTATCTGTTGGATGCAAAAGCCGGACAATGACAAAGGCTTTCGCGTCCAACAGATACCAGTACTTAGGTGGATACACAATATCAGAAATGAACCAACTTATGGGAATGGTATTGAAAACCATTAAGGATTTTGTAAGTCCTCCAATTTTGATTTAAATATCAGAAGTTGTGGTAAATAAAAAAAAAATCTTTTATTTATTTCAAATGCATCAACTGAAGGTTTACATAAACCATACCTCTACAGACATTGGACCATTTTCTATTATCCCGATTATGGAATTGTGGATTACAAGATAAAATAGGTTCAATAGGTTATTTAAATGTTTATGGATATGACCTATATACATACATACATATGCATGTATGTGTATAGATATCTCACAGTATGATTGTGATGTAATTTTTTTATTATTAACAAAAAAATCAAATGTCTTATCATTAGCGAATGGAAAAGTAGCTTTAAGATTCCTATTTGCAGTTATATACAATAAATTCATTTCGTTTTCTCTTCGAAGCGTTGGGATTCACTGATAGCCTTATGAATCAATGTCATAACAATAAAAGTAAGTTAAATCAATTAATGGATGAATATGGGTATTTCCACCGAATGTTGAACATTTCGAAGAGATTTTTCTTGTAGCAGTGCGTTGTACACTGAAGCGGCCCTTGCCTTGAAGGAGTCCATCGGGTCAATCCGGTACGTACAACCGGCTGACATAGGATTAGCCTCGTACATTCATTCATATGTGCGTTTTATCAAAACTCGTCGGCGAGTAAATTCGTTCTTACTCTCCTAAAAGTTTTTAGTGGAAAAGTACACAAACACACCTTATGTAAAAACTGAAACAGTTAACCACAAAATCATATGGTCTTTAAATATGACTGAAGAGTATGAGGAAGTCAGTCGGATAGCGTACGAATATAGAATCAAGTCAAGTGGCTTCTGGGGTCTTAAGAAGTCAAATCGGGCGGAGGTTTATATGCGTTGAAGGTGTTGGAGAAGAAAGGTGTACTTCACAAAACAATGTCAATCAATCAAATCATATAAAAATTGAAACCTCTGTCGGGTCAAGAAGCCAGATTTAAATGACAATCATTTATGAAAGGCTCTAGTTTACATATCAAATTTTATTCGAATTGGTTAAAAATTAAGATGGAAGAACTTAAAACGGGAAGTCGGTATATATGCGCGCTATATCTATGTATAGACCTTACCTGGGCAATATTTTGGGTGTGTATTGAAGGCACTGTGTGCGTTTCACAAAACTAATAGTTATCATATCAGGCAAAAATTAACGCATTTAGGGGCCAACACATTCATTGGCCCACATTTTTCTGGCCAAAAAATGTATTTCTAATTAATATTGGGGATTATTTATACTCTCCGTTATGGATCCAATTTGTCAAGTTCTTTGCCTGGTATCTCTTTATAGGCAAACAAAGGATAATGGATAAAAATTGGCATGCTATTGGAGCGATATTAGGTTATAGACTGATTCGGACCTTACGTGGTTTGCATGTTGGAGACCATAGTAGAAGTCATTGTGCAAGATTTAAACCAAATCGGATAAGAATTGCGCCCTATAGGGGCTCAAGAAGTAAAATCCCGAGATCGCTTTATGTGGGAGCCATATCAGGTTATGGACCGATTCAGACCATTTTGGCACGTATGTCGTTGTACAAATTGGATACGAATTGCGCGCTCTAGAGGCTCTAGAAATATAATCAGGATATTGGTTTTGGGAGCTATCTTGGGTTAAGAATCGATTTAAACCATACTTGGCAATGCTGATGAAAGTCAAAATAAAAACACGTCATGCAAAATTTCAACTGGATCGGATAATATTGGGTTGCCCAAAAAGTAATTGCGGATTTTTTAAAAGAAAGTAAATGCATTTTTAATAAATCTTAGAATGAACTTTAATCAAATATACTTTTTTACACTTTTTTTCTAAAGCAAGCTAAAAGTAACAGCTGATAACTGACAGAAGAAAGAATGCAATTACAGAGTCACAAGCTGTGAAAAAATTTGTCAACGCCGACTATATGAAAAATCCGCAATTACTTTTTGGCAACCCAATAGTTGCGCACTCTAGAGGTTCTAGAAGTCTAGATACGGAATCGGTTTATGTGACAGCTATATGAGGTTATTAAATCATTTGGACCATACTTGGCACATTTGTTGAAAATCATAACAAAACTCCACGTGTAAAATATCAGCCAAATCAGATAAGAACTGCTCCCTCTAGAAGCTCAAGAAGTCTAATCGGGAGATCCGTTTATATGGAAGCTATATCGGTTATGAACCGATGTAGTTCATACTTGGCATAATTGTTGGAAGTCGAAACAAAACACTTCATGCAAAATTTCAACTGGATCGAATAATAGTTGCGCACTCTAGAAGCTCAAGAAGTCTAGATACGGGATCGGCTTATATGGCAGCTATATTAGGTTATGAAATCATTTGGATCATACTTAGTACACTTGCTGATGTTCATAACAAAACACCACGTGCAAAATTTCAGCCAAATCAAAAAAGAACTGCAACTTCTCAAGAAGAAGCTTAAGAAGTCTAATCGGGAGATCCGTTTATATGGAAGCTACAAACCTATTTGGCCCATTTTAAATCCCAATCGGCCTACACTAATAGAAAGGATTTATGCAAGATTTCAAGCTCCTAGATTTACTTCTTTGATAGTTAGCTTGCTTTCGACAGACAGATGGATCGCCTTAAAACCTCATGACGATCAAGAATATATATACTTTATGGGATCTTTGACGAATATTTCGAGGTGTTACAAACGGAATGAAGAAATTAGTATGCCCACATCCTATGGTGGAGATTATGAGGCCGAATTACCTCATACATGATTGAGTACGCTTGTCTTTAATGAATGTTATAACCTTTTTACGAAGGTTGCCTTTTATATTTCGGGATTGCACAACCCTTGTGTCGAAATCTACCAACCAATAACAGCTCTATCGTAAAGCTTGACATTTTTGAGGTTATACGTACTCAGAACGTTTTGACATACGAGCGCTATTTGTGTTGTTTACAGTAACTTAAAAAAAAAACTTCATCTCACCCAAAAATGGAATCAAATAGTGAACATTTTAGTGCGATTAACTCAACAACTGTGCATCGATGAACTTAATTCAAGTTTTGATGGTGAAGCTCCATCAAGGACCAGTGTTTATCGATGGTATGATGAATTCAACTGAGATCGTAGTTCACTCCAAGACGAATTTTCTGAAGGTCGTACAAAATCAGTTGTTGTTCTAAAAACCATTAATGCTGTGCGCCAACTGGGTTCCCTTTGGTGAAGTTGCCCAATGTTAGCACTGCAATGTTCGTCGCATTATTCGTGGTGGACACCCTTACTAAAAACCCCAAATATTAAAAAAAAAATATTTTATGCCAATTACCTGTTTATTGCCGCATGAAATTCGCCATGCCGTGTAAATACCCATATTTACTAAAGAAGAGCTCACTTCATTCGAACTTAGCAGCATATATTTCGGTTTGTAGCTAAACAGCTGTTGAATCGAGAGCTGTAGTAGTCCATAAGCGATGAGACGACTGGCCTTTGTTTACATTTTCCTGGCTTTCATGGCCATCCAAAGCAATTTAGCATTTGCCAGCTTCGACCAAAAGTCGCCAAACATAGTGATAATACTAACCGATGATCAAGATGTGGATTTGGATGGCTTATTTCCCATGAACAATGTTAAACATTTGATTGGTGAGGCTGGCGCTACATTTGAGAATGCTGTAAGTAAAATTCAACAACCAAATAAATGAATGAATCTATGTAAATATATTGCAGTACACCTCTTCGCCGCTTTGTTGTCCCTCAAGAAGCAGTCTGTTGTCCGGCAAATATGCTCACAATCACCATGCCCGCAACAACTCTTTAAGTGGTGGCTGCAATGGACCTTTTTGGCGTTCGAAAATCGAGCTAAATCAAACCATGGCCACTTTACTGAGTGCAGTGGGCTACAACACATTCTTTGCAGGAAAATATTTAAATGCTTATCAAGGCTCGGAAGTTCCAAACGGTTGGCAACAGTTCTATGGGCTTCATGGCAATTCTCGGTATTACAATTACACCCTACGCGAAAACGATCGCAATGTCAGCTATTCCGATGTGTATCTAACAGATTTGCTAAAGGACAAAGTGTTGAACTTTTTCAACGCAAGGGACAAATCTTCACCTTTTCTGGCTATGATAGCCCCTCCAGCTCCCCATCAGCCATTTACTCCAGCTGATCGCCATAAGGGGGCATTTAAGGGCAGCACAGCCAAAAGAACTCCCAGTTACAACAAGCCGGACAGGGGTAAGTTAGGATAAATTTAAAAAAAAAAATTAACATTACAAAGCGAGGAAACTGCGGTGTGTGTTTTGCAGAAAAACACTGGTTGTTGGCTGAGTCCAAGCAAATATCGCCAGCCACTCTTAAGCTTATGGATTCCTTCTTTCAACAACGTTGGGAATCTCTATTGGCCGTAGATGAATTGGTGGCAGCAGTTGTTGAAAGCTTAAGCAACTCGGGTGAATTGGACAACACCTATATAATCTATACCTCGGATAATGGCTATCACTTGGGACAATTTGCCCAGCCTTTTGATAAACGTCAACCGTATGAAACAGATATTCATATACCTTTGTTAATAAGGGGACCCTCCATAAAATCTGGAGTTAAAGTTACCGCACCCACATTGCTAATCGATATCTTACCCACCATTATGGAGTGGACAAATTTGCCATTGGACTCACTTATGGATGGCCAATCGTTTCAACCTTTTCTCACCAATGCCGATGGATATGATGCTTCCAGCGATCCTCTTTTTCGTCGTGGCTTTTTGATACAACACTTTGGTGAAGGCAATTTGCAAACATATAAACCTGAATGTCCCATGTGGCAGCCTGCTGATCGCCTCGCCGAATGCACTTTGGAAGCGGATTGTCATTGTCAGGATTCATGGAACAATACCTATGCCTGTGTTAGGAATTTTGCCCATCGCATTAATCATTTGTATTGTGAATTTCATGATAACGAGGTAAGTACTGCACCATCAACTCATCTGGTATAGAGTATTAAATTTTTGTTTGGTATTTCCTAAAGGATTTTATAGAATTCTATGATCTGGATGAAGATCCACACCAGCTATACAACACGGGCCAACAAATGTTAATTATTGAGAGAGCACTTTATAGTTTGGCCTTACAGAATTTGACCCAATGCCAAGGGGCATCATCATGTTCAATTCATATATTCTAGATCAAAGATTCTCAGACATTAAAACTTTAAGTATGTATATATGTAAATATCTAAAAATGGGACAGATGCACACATCATAAACATATCGTTAAGCTATTAAGGAAGAATACTAAAATTGGTTTTACTACTGAGTCTATCTGAGGGTGAATTACCACATACGTGAGTACACTTTTATATTGAATGAAATTTCATATCGACGAAATTTGTAAGATTATTGGCAGATTTTAAAATGAAAACCAGTCGGGCGGTGCCGACTTTATAATACCCTACACCTTCCCCATAGGTACAAAGTGGGAGCTATATCTTATTCTGAACCAATTTTGACGGACCTCGCCGGATGTTTTCAGATGGATTATTAAACTATCCGTATCACATTTCGAGCAAATATGCTCAAACTGTAATAGCTACGGTTGACAAATGACAACATTATTGCAAATTACCCAAAATCGAACGAACATATTGGGTTGCCCAAAAAGTTATTGCGGATTTTTTAAAAGAAAGTAAATGCAATTTTATTAAAACTTAGAATGAACTTTAATCAAATATACTTTTTTTACACTTTTTTTCTAAAGCAAGCTAAAAGTAACAGCTGATAACTGACGGAAGAAAGAATGCAATTACAGAGTCACAAGCTGTGAAAAAATTTGTCAACGCCGACTATATGAAAAATCCGCAATTACTTTTTGGGCAACCAAATATATATGGGAGATATATCTAAGTCTGAACTGATTTCGAGCAAACTTCTAAGATAATGTGGTAGTCTTCGAGAAAAGCGTTGTGCAAAATTTTGGCAAGATTGGTCAAAAAATGTGCTTGCATTGGCTCTAGAAGTGAAAATCGGGCGATATACGTATATGACAGCTATATCTAAATCTGGGCCGATTTCAATTAAATTTACCAGCAATGTCGAACGTCATGAGAAAATACTTCTTGCCAAATTTCGAGAGGATCGGTTGGCAAATGAGCGTTTTATTGCAATATATCTCAAAATCGGACGAACCTATATATGGGAGCTATATGTAAATCTGAACGGATTTCGGGTAAACTTCTCTGATATTGTGGTAGTTGTCAAGGAAAGTTTCTACAAGGTTTTGGCCAAATTGGTCAATAAATGCGCTTGCAGTGGCTCTAGAAGTGAGAATCGGGCCATATACGTATATGACAGCTATATCTAAATCTGGGCCGATTTCATTGAAATTTGACAGTATTGTCGACAGTCATAAGAAAATACTTCCTGCCAAATATCGAGAGAATCGGTTAACATATGAGCGTTTTATTGCAATATATCTCAAAATCGGACGAACCTATATATGGGAGCTATATCTTAATCCGAACGGATTTCAGGTAAACTTCTCAGATACTGTGGCAGTTGTCGAGGAAAGCGTTGTGCAAAATTTTAGCAAGATGGCTCAATAAATGCGCTTGCTGTGACTCTAGACATATATATATGGCAGCTATATCTAAATCTGAACCGATTTCCATGAAATTCGCCTATAATAACAAGAGTCATAAGAAATTCCTTTCTGCCAAATTTCGAGAGAAACGGTTAGCAAATGATCATTTTATTGCATTATTACTGCAAATCGAACGAACATATTGGGTTGCCCAAAAAGTAATTGCGGATTTTTCATATAGTCGGCGTTGACAAATTTTTTCACAGCTTGTGACTCTGTAATTGCATTCTTTCTTCTGTCAGTTATCAGCTGTTACTTTTAGCTAGCTTTAGAAAAAAAAGTGTAAAAAAAGTATATTTGATTAAAGTTCATTCTAAGTTTTATTAAAAATGCATTTACTTTCTTTTAAAAAATCCGCAATTACTTTTTGGGCAACCCAATACTACAACAATAAGCAATACCTTTGAGGCTGTTATCTCAGAAACCATCCAAATCATCATCTTGTGGATAGATATCCACCGCCCAGAAGCCTTAAGGTAGATCTACACGATCTAGAGCGTGAGGTTCAGCGCTACAAGAGAGAACCTCTAGATCAAGCGGCTTTAAACAACATTCATGCAGACACGGTAGCAGATGCGATAATTGCCTTCCGGGTGAATGTAGTCCTTGGAGAACGACCGCCACCTATTGCACCCGAAGAAATCGACCTCCCCCGGCAAACCAGAGTAGTTCTGGCTCAATTACGTTCCGGCAGATTCAGCCGCCTCAATTCCCACAGAGCAAGGATTGACGCCGACGTGCAAGACGTATGTCCCGATTGTAACCAGGGACCGCACGATACACGTCACCTGTTTAACTGCCCGGCCAGACCCACTCGACTCAGACCCAGATCCCTGTGGATGCACCCCATCTTAGTCGCAGAGTTCCTGGGTCTTGACACTCAACAGAATCAAGCAGACGAAAGATAGAACACAATATACTGCTACAACAACAACTATTTTGGCTCCAAAAGTCTTCTGCATCTCAAATTTAAAACAGATAAATAATGCGAGAGATTTTCCATTCAACGCATCCGAGCTAGGACCTTCCTGGTCAACAACGACTGCTTCCCCTCCACAAATCTAACAGTCATCCATTTAGAATATGTTCTCTACTCCCATAGGCAGGAGGAGGCAGATTTTAAAATGATCTAAACTTCAACTAGCTTGGGTTTCATTGAACCGGCTATATAACATTTTTAAGATATCTTTTTACTAAATGAATAATAATCGGCCACTGGTGGCAAATATACGTTTTCGTATGAATTACGTTAATGGAGATATTAACCTTTTAATATCTTCAGTGACCATAAGGAAAATGTGTTGTTATACTTACCATTGACTTTAACTGACTCTAAGGGTGAATAGTACCATCGTATGACTTGCTTATTTGATAAGTTTTCTTAAGCGAAAGGGCGTAATAGTTGAGTATACGGCATTCATTGATTAAGAAATTTGCCAATATTTGATCGTTCCAATTATTTTGGTACATATTTTGAAATGATGATGTTCATAAATGACACTACAAGAACAATTTAGAAATTAGACAGGCTTTGATATGAGGATTTGATTTTAGCAAGTGTTGGAATAGATTAGGATGAAAAGAGGATGCGCATATTAATCCATCCCATAACACTATACACATACACCTAAGCCATTAATCGGCATGTTGTGCGCTCTAAATACTAAGAGGTAACTACGAAAATGAAAATCTAAGTTAGGAATTCCGTGCTACTTACAAAATTCTTAAAATTCTTTTCCATACAATGCGCCTGAGTTGATTCGTGTGTGTTATTGTGTCCCCACCAAAGTGCCGGTGTCCGTTAAGTGTTGAGAAAACTTTTTTTCATAGAAATGCAAAAACCACAACTTGTAAGGTTTATACACTGTTAGCAATACGAGCTCATTTCTCCCTAGAAGTGCATTTTTGGGCACATACACCACATAATTCCGTTTTTTTTGTTTTTGTTTTATTTATAATTATGAATTGCTAAGAACAATCTTATTGAAATCGTCTATCAATTAGAGTTCCTTTTGAGTGTGATTCAAATTGAGTGACATGTTCTCTGCGTAATTAAGTGTTTACAGCTCATGTCAGTTTCCTTGTTTTTAAACGAATGAAGAAAAAAAAAGTTGACAAAATGTACATTGCTTCGCGCAAAATATTACAAACTAAATCAGTCCATTAGTGGACACTAGAAATTTACGTCTTCGATAGGAGACGAATGCTTATTTACCATATACATATCTGTTTGTTTGCGTTTGTTTGTTTTTAAGTAGAAAATAAGAATGGCTTTAAAGCGTAACTTCTTTTGTCATTAGAATAAAATAAAAAAAAAAATTCATTGATATCTATTGAACGTGGGGAAAATGAAGGCAATTAAACCAAGTTTTCAAGTTTTCCTTTTGGGTTAGGTGCCGTTTTGAATTTGGATTTTCCAAGAGAACTTCATGTGTGGTTGGTTGGCTTGTTGTCGTTTGTTGGTATTGCAAATATTTATGCACTTAATACGATGCTTAAAAACTAATATATGTGTGGATGGTGGTGGCCTCCTGTTTTGCTTCGCTTATTCTAATCTGCAGCTGCATTTTCCTTGCTGGCAGAACTTTTGTCCTCATCGGCACTGGGAGTATGCCAGGTTAGTCGCTCCTCGTAGAATTGTATAACAACCTGTGGACAGCGAACATTGGCCTGTTTGGCTGGCACCAAATCGGCCTCGTCGCTGCCCTTCCATTTCATAAGGAACATAAGTTCACCCGAAGAATCGGTGGCGCCCAGTATTTTGGAGGGTTCAAGACCACGGTCAAATCCAACCGTCTTTCTGTTGTCCTTGTCCTCTTCAGCGATTTTTCGCTTAGTCTTGGTCTCGCTGCCCGTTGCACTTGATGTGCGTTTCTTTGCCTCGGCTTTGGGTGGATGAAAGAACATTTGAGTTTATTATTTTTCATATTCTCTAAACAAAGTAAATAATACTTACGTTTTTTCGGTTTGATCGATTCTTCGTAAGCAGCAATCAAGTCAGGACAGTCGAGATTCTCTTCTGGCTCCCATGTGTTTTCACTACGCGGATAACCTTTCCACTTAAGATAGTACTCAGTCTGCAAGAATATTAAAAAGATATTGAAAAAAAAATCAACAAAACTTGAAAAAGAGTACTTTTACCTTGCCATTAATAACACGCTTGTCCTCAATGCGCTCCACGGAGAACTCCCCGGCGTCTGGCTCATTTTCGATCGCAGCATCGGCCATGTCGTCTACGTCGTTGTCGCTATCTCGCTCACGCTATATTTACCCGCCGCTTCTGGCTGATCTTATTGTGTGTAGTTTTGAATGAGGACTTGATTTTTACAGCGTGCTTGAAGCTTAATTACTGTTACTCACTATTCTTTTCTGTTCCGAACAAAACTGATTACCTGAAATTTGGCAACAAAACAATGGCCAACATGATGATTGGGGAATGGTGGATACCGAAAAAAAAGCCCACAGCCACATGAGAAAAACTATGCCTAGCCGGTGGTCAAGCTATGCAATGAAAATTGACTTTGCCAACTTACCCGTGATATACTGAATCTCGCAAATACATTTAAATCAATTGTGCTTTAATTTAACTAATAAAAAACTGGCAATATTGAAAATTATTTTTTATAGTTCCCAGCGTCTAATTTGTTTTATCAAGGTTGCCACTGGTTTAAAATATATGGTGTTGAAAGGGTGTTCACACCGCTCATGCGGCAAAAGTATGAACCTGCCCTAATTACACTTTAAGGGTCGTTCACATCCACAGGTTAATCCAAAGTTATGCTTTAAGGCAGGTATTATGTTAATTTTGTAGCAAAGTGGATTTAACAAGGTGGTCAGACTTTTGTTTTCATTTTCTTTGTTGTTATCTTCTTTCTCGCAAACTCTGCTGCATATTAAATGGTGGCAGATGATTATAGGTAGGTATATACCAAGATATATTAATTTACAGGTAGTGACAGTTGCTCAACAACAACATAATGAGTACACTAGTTGTCACAATCAGTGACTAGTGCAACTCTGATTTTGAGTATGTTACTAGTTGGCGCCATTTTTCGTTTTTTGTGTGCATAGTTCTTAACTATAATACACACACACACACACAACCAAAACTCGTTGACAGATAGTGCACTTCGTAATAAGAAATTGTATTCAGCTGGTAACGGTACATATATTCTTTTACAAGTAGAGGCAGTTGCCCAACAACAGAATATTGAGTGCTCTGTCTGTCAAAATCAGACTTTGGGAGAAAAAAATGTACTCAGCTGTTTACGGTACACTTCCTAGTGATTATGTCATGGTATATACATTCTTATAGAACATATCATCAAAAGTTGTCGAAACAAACTTCTTTTGGGATTAGATGGCCATTAGGTGCATTCATATCTAAGTTTTTTATCCTTACTTCTAGGCCAAAGATATTTTAAAGGTGCCCAATTTTAATGAGTCAAAAAACAGAATCTGAATGGAATTTCTTTCTTTGCCATATAAACTCCACATAATGAATTGGTTAGCCTGTCTGGACATGCAACTATCGATATATCGAAAAAGTCGACAATTAGATTTTTTTAGCCACTAAAAGTCGACTTCGATTTTTTACTCAAATAGTCGATTCATCGAAAGTCGATTTTTAGATTCCTTTTCTACGCGACTTGGAAGTTGTCAGCAATTTTGCAATTTTCGTACTGTAAGTTTTGTTTTATATTCCAAGTTTTTCGCCTCTACTTCCTATAAAAATCGAAACTGTGAAGTTCTAAGTAATGTTTTAGTTGTGGGCAGTAACTAGCATTGAGATTTCTATGTGTTTGAGCCTTTGCAAAAAAGTTGTGGTGTGGCACCAGCAGCAGGCCCAGCCATGTTGGCCGCAAAATTTATATGCAAAGACCTAACCTCAAATGAAAGTGAATGAGTAGTATTTAAAACAAAAACATTTCTCCGTTTTATATGATTTTTCAGGTAGAAGATACGACGAGGACAAACTAAGGTAACGCGCCAGCATGTCAAGATTCTTTGCTACCGGTTCTGACTCGGAATCCGAGTCCGGAGAGGAAGAGGTCCAAATCCAAACACAAAATAAAGCCACTGCATACGTAAGTAAAATCGTTGCTTTGTTGTAATTGTTTTCAATACGTACTGTTTGTTCTATACAGCAATTCAGTGATGACGAAGAAGAAGTCAAGCGTGTGGTCCGCTCCACAAAGGAGAAACGTTATGAGAACATCACTGCACTTATTAAAACCATTCGCAATCACAAGAAAATCAAAGATATGGCGAGTATACTGACAACGTTTGAAGATTTAACCCGAGCGTATCAGAAAGCTTTGCCGGTTATCTCAAAGGAGGAGAATGGAATCACCCCCCGTTTCTATGTGCGCTGCTTGGCGGAGCTGGAAGACTTCATCAATGAAGTGTGGGAAGATAGAGAGGGGCGCAAGAATCTGTCCAAGAACAACTCAAAATCTTTGGGCACTTTGCGCCAAAAGGTGCGCAAGTACATTAAAGACTTTGAAGAAGATTTGTCCAAATTCCGTGAGAATCCAGACCAGGAGAGCGAAGCCGAGGACGAAGATGCTGCCGAAGATTCCGACAATGAAAAGCAGGGAGATGACTTTGGCACTGGTGCTGGTCGTGATTTCAAACAACAAATATCAGCCGAACAAAAGTCAGCCAAATCAGCGCCTGCTAAAGCCGAACCTGCGGACGATGAGTCCGAGGATTCTATCGATTGGGACTCCGATTCCGAATCCGAGTCTGAGTCTTCCGATGATGATAATCAGTATATGAACATTCGTGATCGTTTCTTGAAAAAACCATCCGGCAAGGAGGACAAAGAAGACCGTGAGGAACGCAAAAAGGAAAAGCGCACCAAGGAGCCAAAAGTACGTCGCAAACAAGAAGAGGACGATGAAGATGGTGAGTGGGAGATTGTTGTTAAAGGTCCTCTGGTCGAGAAGCCCAAGATGTTCGAAAAGGATGCAGAAATTGATGTTCCCCTGGTTCTTTCCAAATTGTTGGAAATTATGTCGGCACGTGGTAAGAAACGTACCGATCGTCGCATGCAAATCGATATGTTGTTCGAGCTATTGGAAATCGCCGAACAACATAATCTTGGCGTTGCTGTTGCAGTGAAAATCCACTTCAACATAATTTCGGCCATTTACGATTACAACCAGAAGATTTCCGAGCCCATGAAGTTGGAGCACTGGGCTAAGTTACTGGACGTCATGCAGAGCATGATGAAGTTGTTGCTGAACAACGAAAACATTACAATGAGCGAGAATGTATCGGAAGAGAATGAAGAATTCATTGAACCCACCTACTACATTCGTGGCTGTCCCTTGGCTGCTGTGGAACGCCTGGATGATGAATTCACCAAGCTGCTTAAAGAGTGCGATCCCCACTCAAACGATTACGTCATTCGCCTGAAGGATGAGGTCACCGTAACCAAAATCATTGAAAGTGTTTTGCAATACTTTGAAAAGGTTGGCAACAACAATGAACGTTGCCGCATCTATTTGCGCAAAATTGAACATCTCTATTACAAATTTGACCCTGAAGTATTGAAACGCAAACGTGGGGAGTTGCCTGCCACCACCGCTACTTCGGTAGAAGTAATGGATCGTCTGTGCAAATTTATCTATGCCAAGGATGATACCGATCGTATTCGTACACGTGCCATTTTGGCTCATATATACCATCATGCCCTGCACGACAACTGGTTCCAGGCACGTGATTTGGTTCTGATGTCCCATTTGCAGGACAACATTGACGCAGCCGATCCTTCCACCAAAATCCTGTACAATCGCATGATGGCAAATTTGGGTCTGTGCGCCTTCCGCCAGGAAAACGTTAAAGACGCCCACCATTGTTTGGTCGATCTCATGGTTACTGGCAAACCCAAAGAGTTGCTGGCCCAAGGATTGCTTCCCCAAAGGCAGCATGAGCGTTCCGCCGAACAGGAAAAGATTGAGAAGCAACGTCAAATGCCCTTCCATATGCACATTAATTTGGAATTGTTGGAATGTGTTTATCTCGTCTCGGCCATGCTCATCGAGATTCCCTACATAGCAGCTCACGAGTTTGATGCTCGCCGTCGCATGATTAGCAAAACATTCTATCAGCAACTGCGCTCCTCCGAACGTCAATCACTGGTCGGTCCGCCCGAATCCATGCGTGAACATGTGGTGGCTGCCGCTAAGGCTATGCGCTGTGGCAATTGGCAAGCCTGCGTCAATTTCATTGTGAACAAGAAAATGAACACCAAAGTCTGGGATTTGTTCTACGAATCTGATCGTGTACGCGAAATGTTGGTGAAATTCATAAAGGAGGAGTCATTGCGCACCTACTTGTTCACCTATTCGAATGTCTATACCTCGCTGAGTATTCCCTCGTTGGCTCAGATGTATGAATTGCCATTGCAAAAGGTTCACTCCCTGATTAGCAAAATGATTATTAATGAAGAGCTTATGGCTAGTCTTGATGACCCCACCGAGACTGTGGTCATGCATCGCTCGGAGCCCTCGCGTCTACAAGCCTTGGCTATGCAATTTGTGGACAAGGTCACCAATCTGGTAGATGTCAACGAGAAGATCTTCGATATGAAGCAGGGCAACTTCTTCCGTGGCAACATGGGAAATCGCGATCGTGGCTACAATCGCAATCAGAATAACCAAGGCTCCAACTGGGGTGGCCAAAGACGCGATAATCGCAATCAGCGCAACCGTAATCAACGCAATCAGCATCATCATCATAACAAACAGCAGCATCAGCAGCAGCAACAACAACAGCAACAGCACGAGCAACCCCTGCAACAAGTCATCGAAGAGGAGTAAAGCGCCAACAAGGACTAAAGGTATAGGTAGAAGAAGAGCGCGTTTATCAACACCACCAACCGTTGCAAGTTCCGTTCCCCTGCCGGTATTATGGACAATTTAGGCTATGTTTGTGATCTATGCCGATGTGCTCCCGGCCACATTGAATTTCCATATTTCTTTGTGGCCGGGGGGAGCTAAAGTTTGACTATATTTTTTTTCTTGTTCGTTGGTATTTATAACAGTAAAGTAAAACACTTGCAAAAGAAGGCAGACAGTTCTTTTTTGAATAAGCAAAACGCGTTATCCTTGTCCCTCATCGTGTTGTAAAGTAGGAAAGTCTTTTTTTACTAAATCCATTCAATTTAAAATAATATACAAACTTATATATATTATAATATATTCTAAATAAAAACTAAAAACAAACTCTACGAACAAACTGGGGCTCATGCTAATTATTTATGTGTCTTTCAGGTTGACACAATGGGGAATAAATCAAGAATTTCTGAATGGCTATTAAAAGGAATCCGGATTATTTAAAAAGAAGTTTTAGTTCAAAGAAATATTCAAGAAACCAAATAGGAAAAATATTCAAGATACCTTAATGGAAGAACTTTTCCACATACTTTTATGGAAGAACAATTCAGGATATGTTTATGAGAGAAAAAAAAGTTAAGCAACTATTTAAGATTTCAAGAACTTTGTACATGGAGGCAGGTGGTAAGTCATTTTTGTAGTTTGCCATTCTGAATTAAATTGTTTTGGATTAATATTTTGTTAGGTAATCGTAGAGAGTTGAAAATGTACGTACCAGCTAACAAAAAAAATAGTTACAACATTTAGTTGGAGCGTAGGCAAAAAGACCTATACCAGGCTTCATCTTGTTAAGAAGGTTGATCTAAAATGATTGCTCAAATTTTGTCATGGTATTAACACCTAAAGAGACAAAATATCGAGAAATTGTCAAAGCTTTATTTCACACCATAACTTGGCAAAGCGGTCATATAAATTACAGCGTGTAAAACTTTAATATCACTTTCCACAGCTGTATTTCTGTTACTTATAGTCACTTTGTAGCTCATACTGAGCATATGCCACGGTCGTAAAGACAATATATCTCTAGTAACACTGGCAAAGGCAAACTACTGTTCTGATTTTGCTACCGCATGATTTTTCTTTTTCATGGGATAGCTGTGAGCATCACGCAGGCTGGAACTTTGAGCTCCAATTTGTGTGGTTTATCACGAAAAGCTACCGTGCACGTCCATGGGTTGCGGGTATTGGAATGCTGCATAGGCATAAGCTGTAACGGCATCAGCTCTTGCTTCAATACTAAGTGCTTATGATGCTCGATATGAGAAGGCGAGTTATTTGCGCCTTTAAGTAACCAATGGCCATTAAGCTTCCTCAGCATTCGGTCGTATAGACCGGAACTAGCTAGCTCTCATATAAGAGCTTGACGAGGATCGCCACCGCCATATGCCAATGTTTTTTTGTTTGTTTTTACCAATATGATGTCACTAAAATATACCCACAAGGGAGGTTACAACTATACTGCGGGTGCTTAGTCCAACCCCCAGAGGCCTTTCTACCCTTAACCCAATGTAAGTTGCGTTGTCTACGTTGATAAATTTGAAGCTCGAACAATGTTTGCGATTTTGTTTCTACCAGTGGCTTATGTTTGTTGCTGTTGTAGCAGTGTGTTGTGTTTCGTCCATTCGTCTGCTCGGTTCAGTTAACTATCCAGGTATAGGAACTCTACGACTAATTTGGGGTGCGTCCAAACGGATCTGGTCCTGAGTCCAGGCTTCAATGGGCAGTTAAACATGTGGCGTGTGTTGTGTGGTCCCAGGTTACAATCGGGGCATACGTCTAAAACGTTAGCATCAATCCTATCTCTGTTGGAATTGTGGCTGCTACTCTGGTTCGCCAAGAGAGTGGCTATCTTCTTTAGGTGCAATAGGTGGCGGTCGATCTCTGAGGGCTGGGTTCATTCTAGCTGATAGCGTGTCTGCGTGAATGCTATATAGAGCCGTCTGTAACGCCGCCTTATTTAGAGATTCTCAAGGTGAGCGGATTTGAATTCGATTCCACCAGTCTTATGCCTGTCTATGCTTTTGTTGTTTTAGCAGTTTGGTGTTCTTTCTTTCGTCTGCTTGATTCTGTTGAGTGTCATGACCCAGGCATTTTGCGACTAAGATGGGGTGCGTCCACAGGGATCTGGGTCTGAGTCGAGTGGGTCTGGCCAGGCAGTTAAACAGGTGACGTGTATCGTGCGGTCCTTGGTTACAATCGGGACATACATCTTGCACGTCGGCATCAATCCTAGCTCTGTGGGAATTGAGGTGGCTGCATCTGCCGGAACGTAATTGAGCCAGAAACACTCTGGTTAGCCGGGGGAGGTCGATTTCTTCGGGTGCAATGGATGGGGGTCGTTCTCCAAGGACTACGTTCACCCGGTAGCCAATTACCGCATCTGCTACCGTGTGTGCATGAATGTTGTTTAGACCCGCTTGATATGCCCCTTGATCTAGAGGTTCTCTCTTGTAGCGCTGAACCTCACGCTCTAGATCATGTAGATATACCTTAAGGCTTCTGGGCGGTGGATATCTATCCACAAGATGATGATTTGGATGATTTCTGCGATAACAGCCCAAAAGGTATTGCTTGGATAGCATGTAGTTATGTCTTCGCACTGGTAGGATTTTTGTCTCCTGATGGTGGTGGTCCACATGAGAACTGAGGAGACAGCCCCTCGCAGTTCGGAACTCGACATTCTGACAGATCTGAATATTATTCCACTGCGTGTCACAAAGTTGACGAGACCACACTGGCGCTGCATAACTTACCACAGACCGGCCAATTGCTTTGTACGTGGTTAACAAGGTTTCTTTGTCTGCACCCCAAGTGCTGCCAGCAAGTGACTTGAGGACCTTGTTTCTACTTTTGACTTTATCGCAGATTGCTGTGGCATGTGGGGAGAATGTGTAAGAGCTGTCAAATGTGACGCCAAGTATTTTGGGACACTTGATGGTCGGAAACATTTCTCCATCGACCATCACAGTCAGCTCAGTATTTAACTCACGCGTATTTGTAGTGAACAATGTGGCTGAAGATTTGGTGGCGGATATCTTCAGATTTCTTGCAGCGAAATATGAGGCAAGCTCGTTGAGGTAGACGTTCAACCTATCGCAGATGTCATCAATGGGTGGGGGCCTGATGCCATGATCATACAATCATCCGCATATGATACGATCTCTATGCCGTCTGGAGGGGGTGGAATGGAGGATAGGTAGAGGTTAAACAGTGCCGGAGATATCACTCCACCTTGGGGAACTCTATGTTTCACTCTACGGTGTTTCGACTTCTTATCCCTAAATTCCACAAATGACTGGCGACCACACAGATAATTTGTGACCCTTCGTTTCAGGCCTGGCTGGAGGGACGTGTTGGCGATGTCCTCAAATAAGGTGAAGGGTATGTAAGATTCGGTCTGGTCGAAATTAGTCCGCTTTTACTTGATAAGCATACAAAGCATAATCATTAACAAACTCGTTATGCTCAAGTATTCGTCACTCTTGATGAGAAATCTGTGGGCTAGAGGGAAAATGAATCAATGTTAACAACAATGTCCGTTGAAAACGGCACATGTTTTTCCCCTTTTGGTGACTAATCCCACTGTGGGACAAAAGTTGCATAAAAATAAAAAACTTGCAACTTATGAAATATTTACCGATCACGATAACAAGAATATAGCCTAGTTTTATTACCCCTTTTGTAATTATTTGCAATTGATATTGGTAATTGCTTTGTAATAATTTAATTTGCTATAATAAATACAAGTAAACCTTGCATTTTTAAAATCAAAAGCACATGCATTGCGATAGGCTAGTTCTATAACGCGTTTTCATTGTAAATGACGCGCCATCATCCCATTTGGCTTCGAATGTACCATTCGACTCCCATTAAAGCTGAATGGTGCTAAATTTAGTTTTTGGCAAACCCTTGGTAGCTTTTTTTGCATCAATTAAAGCACATGCACTCATAATTTGTAATTAAAGCCTGCTTTATTATTTAAATAAAATTATTTTGATCTGTTTCATGTTTTGGGTTTAGGTTTGGGCTGTTTTTGGGTTTTTGGGATGTTTTGTCTGGTATTTGTCTTCAATAAACATATTCAAATGAATAGGGACATCATTATAGCATTATTATTTTAGGTTTTTGGTTTGGACTTGTTATTTCTTTTTTGGTTTTAGTATATTTTAATAATAATAATAATAATCTTCATAATAATAATAGTTGAGAGTATTTTTGTTCTAGTTTGGGGTTTGTTGCCTTCAAAATATATGCATGTATGTATGTAGGTATTATTGAATGCCTTTATGCAGAAAAATATTTAAAAAGCAAACCTGCATAAAGAGAAATTATAGAGGCTGAGCAGTTTGATAATGCTCTATTCAAGATCTGGAAAGACCAAATGGGCAACAGGAAATCACTGTTCAAGATATAATTGTTACTAAATGCCATTAGGTCTTAGATTATAGGCATGTGCACCAAAACAGTTGAAAATACTAAACCTTGAATCTTGAAGCCACGCGAAGTTTTCTTCGTGTGACTTCGTTCAGTTGACACAGAGTGGCCATTCCTTTAAGCTACTTCATTTCGTTGATGAAACTCATGCAAAGACAGTTTAGTATTCCTCATTCTTGATTACCATATTATATTAGTGATGTCCGTTCATCCTTCTGTCTGTCGAAAGCAGAGTCACTTTCAAAAGAATGAAAATGGATTAGGTTATATAATAGCGAAAGTCAGTTGCAGACACACTAAGACCATTTGCTATCCATTGGACCTTCTTTTGTTCATTTTTACCTCGGTAGCGATAGAACAAAGCTTTTGGTGGGAACCTATTCATGATCACCGCACTGGTAAGTGAAGCCATTGCCTAAGCCACCTCAATTTTTAATTAAACTCTAATTAAAAAGTATATTCCCAAAATGCCAGTAACCGATTTGATTTCTTGGGCGTTATACTTATCAAATACGGCTATAATTTTTATACTGAGTTCCCAAGATAGGTACATGCTTTGTGAAAATTTGCCCATGAACATTCTATTAAGGAACAGGGGAAAACTTCTCACATATCAATGAATGCTGTCCGATTTAAGTTTAAACTCAATGATAAGGGACCTTCTTTTTTTAGCCGAGTTCGAACGGAGTGCCGCAATGCGACACCCCTTTGGGGAGAAGATTTTTACATAGGCGCGACACCACTTGGAAAAGAAGTTTTAACATTGCAGGATACCTCACTAATGTAGCCGGTATTAGTAAGGGGATAACCACCGCTGAACATTTTTTTAATGTTCACGCAGGGATTTGAACCCAGACGTCTGTCGTTTTAGGCGGACCTGCTAACTTTTGTGCCACGTTGGTTTACAGGCACAAAAAAAAAACAACAAGAATTTCTGAGGCACATACATTGGTTGTTTGGTAACATTTACGCGATAAAGAAATATCCATCCCAAAGAAGGTATTTAAATGTGCGAAAACAACAACTCCTATATGTGATTTTTGTTTTATTTATAGGATAACGAATACAGCATCGAAGATGTCGAAAACATTAGGAGAGTATCCTCTCCAGCGCTCAAAAATGTTCTTATTTTCTCGCCAGGATTCAAACCCAGGCGTTCAGCGTCAACGTCAAACGTTCTATATTGACTTGAATTGTGACAAAATTATTGATGAAAATCTTATCAACTTATTTTATGAAAATCAAATATTGACTAAAAGTCCAAAAATTCTGGTATGTCCAATGACAAAAACCATTAAAGCAACACATAAATGAAACCCCGAATAACATATATCAAGGATGAAAGGTATTGCTTGAGTAAGCAAACATTATATTTGTCACAAATTCTGGCAAGAGTTCATCGCAAGAAACAAGTAATTTTATCATAAACAAAGTGCAACGTTTTTCAGAAAAGAAGTTTACTTGGAGAAATTTTCCTTTATGCTAAACGAATTATTTTTTTGCATGTACGGTGCCTCACAAATGTCGCCAGCATTAGGAGGGGGTTCTTGCCAGAATTCGAGCCCATGCCTTTAGCGTCATAGGTTGATAGCCATGATAACTTCTGCGCTACGATGGCCTACAATAGCAATAAAGGCTAAAATTTCTTCGGGGTCTCCGATCCTTCTACCAGGCAAAAAGATGAAGAGATGGAATCCCATAAAATGGAGTCCGGTTAGGTTAGGTTAAGGAAATGCTCCAGCGTCTCATCATCTTCCCCGCATGCCCTACACATGCTATCACTTGCCGTACCGATTTTACATAAGTGAGCCCCTAGTCCTATGTGTCCCGTTATGATACCAATAGCTATACTGACCTCCTTCTTGCTTCCTTTCAGTAATAACCTCGTCTTCTCACGATCTGGATCCCCCCCATAGGATTTTCGCCGTCTTACCGGCCGTTTCGCTGTTCCACAATGTTGCATGCGCATTCGTCGCCCACTCCCTTAACTCCGACTGCGTCGACCCGAAAGGCTTCGGGATAACCAAGTTTATTGACGGCAGTCCTCTGGCCTTCACCGCCAAATCGTCTGCCCTTTCATTTCCCCTTACTCCGTTATGGCCCGGCACCCAAATGATGCGGATTTTGCCAACCTCAGAGAAGGCGTTAATCTCCTTCTTAAACTGCAATACTGTTCGTGATCTTACCGTCCTGGTTGTTATTGCCCTTATGGCAATTTTAATGTCGGTAAAGATGTTCACAATCGACGTCCTCGCGTTAGCACCACACCACTTCACGCATTCCGTGATCGCCCGGATCTCCGCCTGCAGGACCGTATTATGGTCAGGCAGTCTAAAACAGATCTCAGTCCCTGGGTTCTCAATGGACAACCATTGGTTTTGTAGTTGTTGTCAACTAATAAATAAGTTGGACAACCATTAGTTTGGTAGTTACCGCTGTGGTAAATGCCAGCCAAAAACAACTGATCTTGAACGCATAGACTACAAAAAGAACTATTGGTCATTCCCTCATGAAATGCTAGCGTCATTTATGAGTATTAAAAACTGTCATCGCAGGTACCTTATCATTGAGATAACATTTTAATAGGACACTAATCAGTGATACAAGAAAAGAGTCTCCACAGTTCTCAAATGTGATATTTCTGAGATTTTTTGCAACACTCACCAATTAAGACCTATTTTACTAATTAGGAGAACTTGGTGACTTTGATTGCCAAAATATATTTGATGTCCTTAACATAAGACCTAATTCTACGAAAAGTGAACAATATTTAGACTCCTGTGGGGAGAACATTTGCATTTCAGCTTAATAAATATGGTCGTACATAAGGCATATATGGAAAAGGTTTAAAGAAAGTGGAAATATAAGATCAAACCCACTGATAAGGCATCTTTTCGTTACAATGTTTGTCATTTTAGTAGTTGAAGTTCACATTTTTAATAACTATTTCAATTTTAAATCTTCTTGTAGGTAAAAGCTGACAATTTAAGGACGCTGAAAAGTTTTTGGAAGAATGTCAAAGGATGAAGGAGTAACTTGACTTGTAATTATATGTGAAAATATGCGAAGAAATCTTCACTACTTGAGAGTGTCTATCATCACAGGAATATAGTCAAACAAGTAAGTGATATTTTTTTAAAACTTATACTTTTATGAATTGCCAATTATACTATCCTGGGCCCGAATTACTTCAACCGTGAACGAGTACAATCGTTCGAAATCTCTGTATTCTGAATTATGTATTTCTTTATTGAACGTGAAGTTATGAAATGTAAGAACGCGAATGTTTAAATGGATGCTAGTTTATAACAAATTCAATGTTACAGTGGGTTGTTGTTGTAGCCGTGTGATGAAGAACTCCATCGGGGCATTCCGGTACGTACAACCGGCTGCCATTAGATATACAAGTGGCATAACACCCATTAAATTCGAGATGAAATTCGATACGAAAGTGCACTTGATCACTGATCTGATGAGAGCTTATCCCTACTTCCGACTCATAGGCAACTAAAATCTTCAGAATTGTAACGAAAATTTGCCTTCACAAGGGAAATAAAGAAAAGATTGGGAGGGAGCACTAGCCTAAACAAAAGTGTAACAGATATCATAGGGCAGGATAATGGTATGAAAAAAAGAGTTTTGCCTTTGATGGTAAGAGGAGCATAATATAGGAGCTATTAAGTACAGTTATTTTGCTGACAGACTGGCTAAGGGAGTATGTATATTTAAGAAGTGTTTTTATAGGATCGTTATATCGATAGTATAATTATATATGTGTTTCTTTTGCAGTAGTAGTAGTAGTTGTGGAGTGTTGGAGGAGGGCATACATATGCATTACATATATTACTTAAATATCTCTTCATTCATCATATCGTTATTTTTGTTTTTTTTTTTTGGTTGGTTTGTATATATTTATTAGTAATCGTATATCAAAATAATATTTGATTTAGTCGCAAAAAATATCTACATTGTATGTTACTACGTACGTAATCATACAAATATGATTTACGTACGAATGCTTGATAGTATTTATGTAGGTAGTATTATTTATGGATGTATGTATGTATGTACTATGTATTATGAATATAATGGATGTAAATATTTATGCTTATTTTTTAGTGGTATGATTTATAATCACTTATTGTTACGAACGGTGTCTTGACGGTCTTGTGTGTAGTATCTCTTCGGTTCGTCCGTCCTTGGGATGTCGGTCCATTATTATTTTTGTTCTATTTGTGGTATATTTCTTCAGTCATGAAGTCTATCCTGTATATATACAGATATATTCGTCCAATATATCTTTGCTATCTAAAGTGATGTCAAAGTAGGGGGAGAGGCATGAACAGGATGAAAAAAAGGTAGAGAAAATGGTCCAACAAATTGGAATTATCGAAAAACCTAAGTAAATTTACATACTTCAAAAATCTTATGAAGAAAAATACTATTCCAAACTCCAATGACTTAGTGAAGTGGTCAATGACTTAGTGAAGTGGTTCAAAATGTAAGCAATCTTTAGAGAACTGACAAAATATCCCAACTCAACTTTTTTGCTTGATCTGTGATTAACTTTTCCATTAGTTAATATGATAGATTGTTGCTCTTCTTCTCCTAGAACACCTACAAATTTTTGCTAAATAGAGAAAATATTAGGGAATACTAGATATTGAATAGAAAACTTCGGCATCTATAGAAGGGGAATTACCCCAGTTCTTTGGTTAGCTTAGAATCTAGGTTGCCGGACATGACGATTAGACGTTATTTTGTCGATTTTTTGTCCAAAATTTGGCACTTTGACGCTTGACGATTTTCGCTGAGTCCCTTTATGAGTTGACGTTTTTTTCCCCGGGATTTATTTGTATTGAAATTAACCTCAAATTAGAGGACGAAATTTCAGAGTTATGGTTAACTATTGATTTTGAATAACTCTAACGCGTTGCTCGATTGTGTATCTTTCAATCATTACAATTGGGTTAGTCTGAATTTGAGAAATGTCAAATGAAATGCAGAAAAAAGCTTGACCGCTAGGTTTGGTTCACTTTCAACATCGGCTCTTAAAATTTAACCACCCTTTATATAATGAAGCATTTAAATGTTATTAGCCCTCAAATCATATTAGAGTTTGTGTTCCAAATTGTTTATTTGGGTTAGGTTAAGTGGCAGTCTGCCACCAGACTCACTTAGACGTTTTCGTCCATTGTGATACATCAGGAACAGAAGAACGAAGATGTCTTATATTTAGTTCCTACCGTTGAATCGTCAAGTTCGCTTGTTTGGGTTGCTTTTAGAATAAAAATTATACACTCATTAGCCCTTAAATCATAATAAAGTTTGTGTTCCAAATTGTTTGTTTGGGTTAGGTTAGGTTAAGTGGCAGTCTGCCATCAGACTCACTTAGACGTTTTCGTCCATTGTGATACACTAGGAACAGAAGAAGGAAGATGCTTTCTAGTTCCTACCGTTGAACCATCCAGATCGCTTGTTTGGGTTGCTTTTAGAATAAAAACTATATACTCATCACAAAGCAGTAAGGAAAGGCAAGAGTCGGGCGGAGCCGACTATATAATACCCCACCTGGTGTGCGTAGTACTTTTTATATGTAGAACTTATCTCGAAATCTAGTCAGACTTTAATTTGGATACCTATTGAAATATCAAATAGAACCTTGTATGATTTTCGTACGATGGAACAACAAATTTGGATTTCCACATCCTTAAATAGACATATTGGATAAAAGATTATATGGGAGTTATATCGAAACCTGTGCCAATTTTGATGACACATACTGGGAAGTCAAATAGAACATCTCACGCCCTATATTGAAGAGATGTGACCAAAATTGTGGCTTTTACAGTAAATGTTTTTAACTAAGCGGATTTGATATCGTGAATTGTGACTTCTTTGGCATAAATTTGTATTTCAGTTAAGCGATTTTTCAATTAACCAGTTTTTCAATTAATGGGTTTTTCAATTAACCGGGTTTTCAATTAACCGTTTTTTCAATTAACCATTTTTCAATTAAGATGAGTGAAATGTGTTAAAAAGTCTTTAAAATCAATTAGTTCAAGTGATTTTTTGCAATTAACCGATTTTTTTCAATTACAAGGTGTTCAATTAAGCGGTTTTGACTGTTTTCATATCTGAGTAGAATGAGTAATGGCCATTATAATATCAATATATCATTCAGCATTGCTTTGAAATGGTACATATCCATTTATACTACTCCATTTTGAGTAGTATGGGTTGGTATATTCCACTCAAGTCATGTATTTCTATATTTTTTGAAATGATTCATACTCATGCTACTTCAATTTGAGTAGTATGAGTTTGTAGGTCCTGCTAGCAACATTTCAAGCTCCGAGAATATCTTGCTACAGCGCTTTGAAATGATTTCAATTCGAAATATTTTATATGCTTTTTTGACTTTTAAATGATACACAGCAATTTATACTACTCCTATCTGAGTAGGTTGAATTGTTATGTTTTTCTACGACCATTTTAAGCTAAGAAAAGACCACTCGCCCAAGACATGAAACAACTTAGGCGAGTGGTATGGAAAACAATTAAGGGTTTTGTAATTAGCACGGAATTCCTGATTTAAAATTTCTTTTTCGAGGTTACTTATTTAGTTTGTAGAGCGCACAACAAGCCTATTAAGTGTATGTCCATAGTGGCAGGGGGCGGATTAATATCTGCACCCTCTTTTCAACCTAACCAAACATCATTGCTTTGGTATGGTACTTATCAACTTGTTCTACTCTTTTATGAGTAGATTGAGTTGGTATGTTCTTCTAAAAAGTGAATTATGTTTTTGATCAGTATTAACAAAGGATTATTTTTGTATAGAAATCTTTCATTCTCTTTATGGACCATTTTCGTTTTTTCCACCCTGTCATAGGAGTTATTATATTTCCCAGAATTTTGTGTGTGTATGTATGTAAGTGAATAGATGGTATAAGTGAGTGGTTCTTGTGAAGTAGAAGGTATCTGTCCTTGGTGAAGCCTTTTGTTTTAGTCCCTTGGCATTATTTCGATGCATTCGATGGAATGTTGTTAAAGTTTGTGTTCTCTTTTAGTTTTTGTTTTTTTTTTTATTTAGTTAATATTTATTGTTATCTCTTTATTAATAATATTTATTATTATTACTTTGTTTTGTTTTTCTTCATTGGTTTGGTTTATGTTTAAGCGATTTTCCATTATTTATTCGTTAAGTGGGTGTGCCTCACAGTAGGTATGTATGTATGTCTGTCCTACGATGCCAATGCTGTTTTTGTTAAGTAGTCAACGAGACTTTGTTGCTGTTTTTCTTCTTGTTCTTCTTCATTTTTGTTTTTAGGGTTTTAGTTCCAATATCTAAAGGAATGCAAGCGTTTAAACCACACTGCAAACGTTGTTGAATGTTCCGTATGTCACCTCAGGTTCTTTTGTTTGTTATTTGTTCGAGTGTGTGTGTGTGTTAAGATGTGTATGTATGTTTGTATTATGTATCGCAGCTGTAGAATTTGCAAAATTTCAAATAACGCTTTTACTGAAAATCATATGGTTATGACTAGTAGATAATGTAGGATATTCTTCATCTTGGACTACAACGACAACGACGACGAGATGGTCCTGAAGACGTTTACTTCCGTTTAGATGTGATTTAACAAAAATCTTATTAGAGTGATAGAGAGGGAAAGGGAGAGAGTCTAGAGTTTATAATGGTTGAAATTTTTGGTATGAAAATGTTGACGACGGAGAATCCTGGTTGAAAAGCTTCATGTTATGCTAATTTGTAGGCGGCCATTTAAAGTTTCTTGTACCAATACAAATAATGTTCACCATCTTCAACCATCAGTTCATCGACACCTAAGAGAGACAGAAATAAGAAACAAAAATTAATAAGTGGATAAGTTTTGTTATGCTGTATGTCTTGTTTACTTACCCACTGGAGCTATAAGTTGATTTCCTGGTGCATTATTTTCATCGGGAAGTTCGGGCAACCGATAGAGAAGCCAATAGTTGTAGCTAGATGAACAAATATTGAATACATGAATGAATCGAAAGATATTATTGCGAAAAATTCTTGAGCGACATTATTGATAACCAAGAAATAGAATATAGTCATAGAGTAGATATAAGTCGATGTGGTGTTAACTTAGACCTAATTTGAAAATGGATTTTAATCCATTGTATTGTATGTCAACCTGCAACAATTGCCGAATCCAAGCAATATTAGATAGATTCATTACAATAAGCAACACGATAATGTTGAACAAGATCTTAACCAATATAAGATACATTATTTGCAATGAGCAATGAAATGTATCGCGAATAATTATGCACTGCGTGAGTATTTATTGGATATTTACCCAATGAATACCTTTTTTGGGTATTTATAAATTTTCAGATATTTTGGTAACTGAAAACATTTTGTACCTTTTTTAATAATTTCCTATTCTTTGTATATAAACTTCTGAGGCAATGAATTGCTAATTTTCATCCGATTTCGATGAATTTTGGCACAGTGAGTTTTGGTATACTTCTACCCCTGTTAGTTGAATGTTGTCCAGATGGAACGATATTCAGATATAGCTGCCATATAGATGGATCTCTCGATATAGAGTGTTAACCCAAAAAAAGAACATTTTTCATCCGATGTCGATGAAAATTGGCACAATGAATTCGGGAAGACACCTTCCCATTCCTAACAAATGTGGTTCAGATCGGATGTTTGGATATACAGCGGTCAAAAAAGTATTCATCATTAGCAAAATTGATAATAAATTCACTTATTTTGGGTAATTGAAGAAAATTTAAAGTAAACAAATAATGCAGTTTTATGCAATAGTTTATTTTTCGTAATATGTTTTAAAATAAATTCAAAAAATAAATTTAATTAGCACAAAAAATGCAATTTTATATAATAACACCAAAAACAGAACAAAAAAAGTATTCATCATTGATGTGCTATCATCAAAGTCAAATTCAAATATTATTTGGGAATCCCCCTTTTCTGTTTTATTTAGTAAAGGAGGCTTTGCCCTTGACAGCAAATATTTAATTTCATTGAAAATATAGTTTTTGTCAAAATGGGTCGTAAGCAAAACGAGGTTTCTGATGAGGTAAAAGTTTTGATAATAAAACACCACAGGAATGGTTTAACTCAAAAAACTATCAGTGAAATATTAAATAGACCACGATCTACTATACAATCCATCATCAGAAAGTGGACAGAAACGAAAACTGTTGACAATAAACCAAGATCTGGTCGACCAAAAGCACTTTCAGTTGGAGATGTGCGTTGGCTAGTGCGGCAAGTTCAGAAAACTCCGAAGACAAATGCGACCATTCTTCGTAAAAACACTATGGAATATTTAGGGAAGGAAGTTACTACACAAACAATTCGAAATATACTCAAAAGGCATAGTTACAGAGGAAGAACTGCACGTAAGAAGCCCTTTATAAATAAAATAAACCGAGTGAAAAGGCTAAACTTCGCAAAAATGTATGTAAAACAGCCCGAATCATTTTGGAAAACAGTCATTTTTGCAGACGAGAGCAAGTTTAATCTTTTTGGGTGCGATGGAAAGGTCATAGTGTACAGAAAACCAAATACAGAGCTTGAAGAACGAAACACAGTTGCTACTGTAAAACATGGTGGAGGTGGTTTAATGGTTTGGGGGTGTATGGCGGCTTCAGGAGCGGGAAATCTTGAAATTATTAATGGAGTAATGTATCATAAGTATTACATTGACATTTTAAAGAGGAATTTAAAAGATAGTGCTGTAAAACTTGGGCTTGGTAATAACTTTCAATATTATCAAGATAATGACCCCAAACATTCTGCTTTAAATACCAAGATGTGGATGCTGTATTACTGCCCCAAAGTCATTAAAACTCCTCCTCAAAGTCCCGACTTGAACCCAATTGAACATCTTTGGGAACATCTCGAACGCAAATTGAGAACGCGCAATTTTTCGAGCAAGAGTCAAATGCAACAGGTGATAATGGAGGAATGGACTAATATAGACCAAAATATAACCGCTAAATTAGTCCAATCGATGTCAAACCGTTTAAAAGAAGTTATAAGACGCGGTGGTCGAATAACAAAGTATTAATTTTTTTAAATTATGTTATTTATTTTTTTGTTTTTTTGCAATGATGAATACTTTTTTTGTTTAATTTTTTGTGTTCAGCTGTAAAATGGCCCTTTTTGTTCCAATAAATACTATTTTTTTCTTTAAAAACAATGAAATTGTGTACATATATATCACACAAGCACTACTGCATCATTAGTTTAATATGTTTTTATTCCAATTGTCTTTTGTAGACTTATTAAAAAAAAAACATTGAATGATGAATACTTTTTTTGACCGCTGTAGCTGCCCGCTGGATAGACCCCCCGCTCTCCCGGTATTGAGTATTAAAGCCATAAAAATCTATTTATTACCAAATTTCGATGGGTTCAGTGAGTTCGGAAAGATCCTTTCTCTGTCTACATGAAAGCTATATTCAAATATTGTCCGATTTGGACTATAATAGGTGCGAGTAGTAGGGTAAAGTGCAACGACTGTTCCGAATTTGAGCTAAATTGGGTAATAAATACCGTCTGTTAGTGACTTAAGACCCTTTACCGAGATATATGCCTATATAGCAGCTATATGGGCCGAGCTGGACCGTATTCGGCTCAGATATCTAGGGGTGGGGAGGCAACCGTAGCGCAAATGTTAACATGTTCACGCATGGGTTTGAATCGTGACAAGAACATCAAAAAATTTTCAGCGGCGGTTTCCCCATCCGTTTGGACTGGGCTATTAGAACTTGGTCCCTTAGCATGTCCGCTTATGGCGCTGAACGCCTGGGTTCGAATCCTGGCGAGAACATCAGTAAAAAAAATTATAGTGGTGGTTATCCCTTCCTAATGATGGCTACATTTCTGAGGTGCTATGCCATGTAAAAACTTCTTCCCAGAGAGTTTATCGCACTGCGGTACGCCGTTCGAACTCGGCTATAAAAAGGAGGCCCCTTATCATTGAGCTTAAACTTGAATCGTACAGCACTCATTGGTATGTGAAATGTCTGCCCCTGTTCCTTAATGGAATGTTCATGGGCAAATTTGCGCTTGAAGGGACTTAACTTGGCCGGAAGCTGTTAAAAAAAGCGACTGTTATCACCCCGAGATCGGTCCATATGGTAGCTATATCAAAATCGGGTCCGTTCGGAATCATAAAGGATATGGATAACGACGAGCTCCACACAACTCGCAGTTTTAAATTTCAGCGAAATCGGAGAATAAATGCTCCTTTGATGGGCTCAAGAGCCTAAATCGCCAAATCAAGTATGGCAGATATATCTAAATATGATCAGATTTTGCCCATTCATTAACTTAACCTGCATATGGAAAAAACACGGGTCTGTGGCAAACTTCTCAATTTTTAAAGGCTGTAGCGTGATTACAACTGATGGACACACATACGGACGGATGGAGAGATTTTACGAAGATCAAAAATATAATACGCACGTACTTTGTAAGGTCGGAAATGGAAATGGAGGTGTTGCAAACGGAATGACTTAATGAATATACCCCCTATCCTATGGTGATAGATATAAAAAACAGATTTGCTACCCGACCCAAAGAAGTGTCGTACTGCGGAACGCCGTTCGGACTCGGCTATAAAAAGGAAGTCCCTTATAATTGAGCTTAAACTTGCATCGGACAGCACTCATTGATATGTGGGAAGTTTAGTGGAATGTTAATGGGCAAATTTGCATTTTTGAATCCTGTATTGGCCATCTATGATAATTTGCAGAATATAACCTTCTAGAAAACTATTCGTATTCCTCCGAGTTTTTCCAAAATAAAAAAAACCCCGTAATTGGTAATTTCTATATAAAGTAGATGATTATTCCCTCCCCCCCCCCCACACACACAGTTAAATATATGTTTCATCGGTATTTTTGTTAACTTACCCTCTGGGCTCCTCTTTCATGCCGGCTAAAGTATGCACATAGTGCCCATTGGGCCATTCTCGAGCTTCAAATGCAAATCTAAACATTTTCCCAAAAAAAAGTGTATCAGATTCAGATCATGTAAAAGTTTTTACTTTCAAATCATACCTTGGATCCATTTCTGCTGCTTGTGTCATGGCCTTAAAGAAACTTGTGTTTTTCGGGGACACCAGCGACAATGTAAACGATTGCGTTACATTTGAGCCCACCCACAAGGTGTACGTGTATGAAACATTTCTGGAATCCGACTCCTCCGCCGATGAAGTTAGTCCATAGGGCACTGCTAATTTTTGTTCGCCATTTTCTAATAGTATTTCATTGTTTGCCAAGTGGCCTGTTTGTATAGCACAACCAAAAAAAAACTTAAAAATCTAATCTTACCTGAAGTGGGATCACTGTTTTCACGTATAACGTGATCACATTGAAGAGCTCGTACAGCGCCCAAGCCCTTCCAACCCAAGGCCAAAACGATATCGGCAGTTAGACCTACACCGATATCGGGATCCTGGCCATCCTGCAGGGGTTCCTCAGTCCAGCCTCCTTGAGGGCCTTGTCTGCTCAAAATCCATCGTGAAGCAGCTGTCCTATTCCATGTTCCTGCGGGATCATTTTCCAGATCTTGCAAAGCCTGCATGGCCAAGGCGGTGCTGCGAAGTGAACCGAAACTGCCACGAGGATCTTGGAGGCTTGCAAGACCGCGGGCAGGTCTTCGCACAAAATGTTGCAGGTGGCGATGCCTGTGGTCAGTTACAATGCAGCGTAATGCCAAAATAACCTATGTAGATGGTTTGGATTAACTACATTACAATAACATTTCCATTAGACTTATTGTACTTACCATAGCATTAGTATCCACATTTTGATCCGCTACTCCACTGGCTATATCCAACAGCCTACGTATTTGCCTTTTGCGCACATGAGCCGCCGAACTACAGGCTGCTAGTGTTGTCAAAGCAAACTCAATGTCTTGCGTGGGCTCATGGTGCTGCAGAGTGGCCACCAAATCATGACCATGAAAATGCTTGGGATCCTTACACAGCGAACCCAAAGCCAACACATAACGTGCCAATCTCTCCAAATTTAAAGGTTTGGGCAGCGTATGATGGCGATCGAGCATAGCCAATATCTCAATTTCCATTTCCTTCACCGACAACATGTCCTCCAGCTCCTGTATTTTCTGAACATGATCATCGGGATCCGAAGGATCTCGTGCCCCAGACAATTCCTTGGAGAGTATGACAACATGTGTATCATTTCCCCAACCATAGTCGGCGGCTCGTTTCTCTTTTAACCAATCCAAGGCTTTTTGTATGGCCTCCTGTTCCTTTTTATCTGGTCCAGCCGAGCCAATAATCTCGTGGACAGGTGCTGTAGTTGCCGGTGTTGATGTGGTTGGCTCGCCTGTTGTCATCTCGGCCGTATCGACTTGTACGGCTTGCATTGAGACAACAGCGGTTGCCGGCGTTTCAGTTGTGGCCGCGTTGACTGTGGAAACATTCGAAGTTGGACTCGTTGCTAAGTTAACCTCCACGGGTGTGGCGGCAGTACCTGAATTTGTGGCATCGACGAATTTCGGATTTTGTATTAACTGTAGGCTTACGATAAAGAGACTTAGAAACAGCAATCCACCGCTTGATCTTTTATTATCCTGAGACATTTTGCTGAAATGTGAGATGAAAAAAAAGACAAGTTGTAAGTATAGATTTGAGTGATAAAGGTGTGAGTATTTGAGGCAATCCCAGTGTTCAATTGTACGTGCTTTCTAAAATTATTTGTTTAGTGTATATAATTCAGGTAACAGTTTTCTCAAAAAACCTATCCTTTTTAAAACTGAGTGTTATAGGAGAATATTACATTTTTTTTAAACCCAAGATATTATTTTTGGATAGATGAAAATTGGAATTCCAATAACAAAGGTTTGAGTATTACACTCAATTCTTCATTTGAACTTTTGTTCTAAATTTTTTGTAGGTTTGAAAATAGACTTGATTTTGCATTTACTTCATGACAATTTTTATACAAAATTATTTTTTCATATTTCAACTTTAAGTTTTAAAATTGATGTAGGAATAAACGGGATCTCGTATGTGAGACGTGTCGTTAAGGAAGTACACACATTTTAAGTTTAAAGATAAAGAGTCCAGGGAACACCCTGTATAAGAAGATTATTATTGCTCTGGGGAAGTATATTGCTTCCGTATAACATGTAGATAGAGGCCACCGTGGCGCATAGGTTAGCAAGTCTGCCTATGACGCCGAACGCCTGGGATCAAATCCCGGCGTGAAACATTTTCAGCGGTAGTGATCCCTTACAATTGGTGGCTACCTTTGTGAGGTATCCTGTCATGTTAACACTTCTCTTCCAAGTGGTTTTGCTATGCCGCACGCCCTTCAGACTTGGCATAAAAATAGGCCCCTTATCGCTGTGATTAAACTTAATCGGACTGCCCTCATTAATATGAGAAAAGTACTCCCTGTTCCTTAATTGAATGTTCACGGGAAATTTAGAAGTTAGTAGTATAACATTGGTATTATCCGATTGCCACATATTCTTAATTCACAATAAGTAGGTTTTCTCCCGAAATGCCGTAAGGTTTGATGACGGTCCAAATAGGTCCAAAATTTTAAGGACAGGCAAATTTCTCTAAAGACTTGCATTTTGAATATATAAATTTTAACAAACTAGATCTATGGTTCACCCTTGAGAATATGTCGTCTATACATTTTGACTCCTGGGGAAAAGCCATGGCCAAAGTTATTCAACGAGTTCGATTGAAATATGCAACCCAGAAAAATTTATAAATATCAGAAAGTGGGCCTTTTAAATGTTGTTAGTGCTTGAATCCAAAGCAGTGCCCAAAAATGACTTAGTTTCTCCAACTCACAGTGTTGTATGCAAACAACGATGAACGTTGGGTACTTCTTACTTGTTGATTATGCATACATGCACATATAAAAACACCCTACAAATTGAACGCGTGGACCTTTCTTGTTATGATAGTGGTTTCTTTGTTTCAATTTATAAGGAAACCACCCTATTCCATTAGTTTTGTGTGGATATTTGCATAAATTTATCCTTTTCTTTGTCCTTCCACATGTAGTGTAGGGGGAGAGGGTTTTTTTTTATGGGGGTTAGCCAATTCCGGTCTATCATTTCCGTTGCCATACTCGAATGCATTTTGGCCATCGTTAGTGATAGCTAATACTTAGTAACAGCTTGACAAAGTAAGAATGACTACTATTTTTGAAAATTTGTTGCTTTGTTGCTTTTTGAGCCAAGAAGTGTTGTCACTTTGTTTATTTAGGCAATGTTGGGGTCATACAAGTACAACACCATTGCCACCACCACCATGATGACGAAGACAAGTCAGAGTCCTTTTAAGTTTTGTTTTTGGTTTTACTTGTAAGGGTCGTCGGAAATAAGTGCGTGTGTTGGAGTGTGTTTGTGTGGGTCTGAGTGTTGGCAAGGAAGTGATATCGATTATTTTTTATTTCTGTCCCAATAATAATTATTCGGCGTTCTCAAAAGGAAAGTGTTTCTTTTTTCACTTTCGTAAGAACTGCAAAACAACAAAATCCCCCAAAAACAACCTCCGATGAACTCGAGAGGCGGTGGCAGTGCCAACGGCTGCGGCAAGGATACTCAAACAAAACAGCTGCTAATGAATTTGAACTATTTTTATTTGTATGTCCTCCAAGATGAATAATAGATGTATGTGGTTGTAGATGACCGACCAATACCCATACACAAAGCCATGTCCTTTACACACATTTGGGGAAAATATTTATAAACTCTTTTTTTGTTTTTAAATATGGATGGTAGGGGTGTTGTATAAATGACGCTTATAGACATATGGAGAATCCTTTTTTTTTTGTTTACATACATATGCACAAATTTTCTAGGATGTAAGCAAAGGGATTTCATCTAATATAGGTATAGGTATATGTACGTGTATGTGTACATATACATATGTATTCTGTGGTATTTCATTAACTTCTTGTCGTCGTCCAAGTTCACAAAAATTCGAAAATTTTCACCAACTCTATACTACAGATGTGTGCTTGTATGTGTAGGTACACATGTACACACACATCTACATTGCTTCATACATACATATTATGTGTTTGTATGTGTATATCCTTTATATGTCTTGTTAAAGGCAGAGACAAACAACAATCAGAAGATAACAAAAATAACAACAATTTGTGCACCTCAAAAGTGGAGTTGTTACAACAAACACAACAAATGTCAAGTGTTACATAATTGTTAAAATTGCCATCCAGATGACAATTTTGGGGCCCATCCCAAGAGACCCATAAAATCCCGTCTATACCGAGACCATCTGTTTCTTTTTTTTTTGGTTTGGTTTGGTTTCAAACCCCAGTCAGACAGACGACCGGCCGTCTGTCACACCCACCCAATGCAAATGATTGCCTTGTGGGGCCATTCGAAAACTAGTTATATGAGTGAGTAATCATCATTATCATCATCATAATCTTCATGCTGGGCGCCACCAATCAGCAATTTCCCAAGTAATGACCACTAAAAAGTGCGTCCGAATTTCGTTCTCCTACCTACTTTGCCTGCAATGTGTGAATCATTCTGCGTCTTACCTGTGTTACACTTGGCTTTGTTGATAATTTTTGGGGGATAATCCAAACTGGGGACTTTTTGCGGGTTTTCCTTGCCGCTTTCAGCAAAAAAGGATTTACCAAGGAGTAGAAGTTGCTCACTGTTGCTTGATGGGCAATTCTCTGCAAGAGTTGGATTGGATTTGGTTTTTATGTAATCGTTTATGAAACATGGATGATTCGCTCACAGGCTTGTCGAGTTAGCCTCATTATTCCATTGATTGGAATACAGTGAAATAAAATCTGAGCTGTAAATTGCAACCGCTTTTAAGGTTACTACACTGCTGGGATACTTTTTCGAATAAAAAAATAAATCAAATCCTTTTTTCACTTTATTGCTTAACACTGTATTTTTCCTTATGGCTTGACTATTGGTTGCTAGATTTTTTCACTTTTTTCCCAGCAATTTCTTTGTGTTAAATTTTTGGTTTAATTTCTTTTCGTTTTTTGGGATGTGGTAGTTGTGGCTGGTTCTATGTCCTTTTCTTATACGATTAGGCAATATTTTCTAATTGCGTCTTTTCCACACTGCTTCGTTCACAGTTCGGTTTGCCTTTGACGTTTACGAAGCAATACTTCACAATTCTTGACATTTATTTTTCTATTTATGTTGTCTAAGGACCAAACAGGACATAGAGCACTAGACGAGTTGGTGCTACTCTTGTCAGCTGTTGTCATTTTTTATTCTGACAGTTTTCCAAACGCCTTACATATGTTTTCAAATGTCCTGTATGGTTGTAATTATCCGTTTTGGAGCTAAAATTGCAGATGTCCTTCTAGCTATTGAGGGTTGTTGAACAAGCTAAAGGAAAGTGTTTAGTAAGATGTATAGCCGTCAGGTGGGCTTCATGTATTTTAGGGTGAAATAAAAAAATGTAATAAATATATAGTGGAGACTTTTGTAGAGTTTTTTTTTTTTTTAAAAGAGTTCATTTTTAAGAAAACTGTCACCGAACGGGAAAATTTATTGTCTAATAACAAATTATTTAATTAAAATGTATTTTTTAACAAAACTCCAAATGGCCATAAATCCAAAAATTCAATAAAAAATGTAAAAAAAACAAAATTTTAAAAGGACATAAGTGCCTAAACTGTTCTCCTAGCACAAAAGTAAGGATTTTTCGTGACAAATTTTGAAGATTTGTTAAAGGCAGACAGATTTAAATTTAATTTTTAAAAATGATCATAACTTCCAAAAATATAGAGCAAAATAAGGTTCATTTTGATTACTTCTAAGAATTTTATATATTGAAGAAATCAGCCAAATATTGAAATTTTATTTATTATGTTCGCCGGTAAGGCTTGGTCATTCATTTCATCTAGTTTGCATCAATCTTCCAAAGGGAAAAGACACGGGTTGATTGACCATGAGAATGAATATCACTAAAATGAAAGGTTTTTATTGACTTCAGAAAAGAAATTGTTAGGTACGGAAACAAACGCAGCATTAGAGGACGTTTCGGTGGTTGGTTAGACCACACTCATCGGCAGTATCGTGTTTTTCTCTGGGCTCCCGTCTGTTAATGTTCGATTATTTTTAATGGCTAATCTAGGGCATATACACATATTTTCCCATAAACATTCCATTAAGGAACAGAGAAAACTTCGCTCATATCAAAAAGTGCAGTTTTATTACAGTTTTATGAATAAAATGATATGGACCTCCATTTTTAAGCAGAGTCCGAACGGCGTGCCGCATAGCGACACCAATTGTTAGAGAAGTTTTAATATGACTGAATACCATACAAATGTAGCCAGCATTTGTAAAAGGTTTACTACCGCTGAGATTTTTTTCTGGTGTTCACGCAGGATTTGAACCCAGGCGCTTGCGTCATAGTTCGGTGACCTTAATTTAAAAAATATTAATATGTCCTTTTCTTCTAGACTAGAGCACCTAGCGTAAAATTAAACTTAATTCGTGATCACTTCCAAAAATATTAAAAAATATTGACGAAACTATCAAGCTGCAATATAGTCAGAATTAGTTTTTTATTATACCCACCACCGAAGGATGGGGGTATATTAATTTTGCCATTCCGCTTGCAACACATCGAAATATCCATTTCCGACCCTATAAAGTATATATATTCTTCATCAGCGTAAAAATCTAAGACGAACTAGCCATGTCCGTCTGTCTGTCTGTTGAAATCACACTACAGTGTTAAAAAATAGTGATATTGAGCTGAAACTTTGCACAGATTCTTTTTTTTGTCCCTAAGCAGGTTAAGATCGAAGATGGGCTATATGGGACTATATCTTGATATAGCCCCCATATTGACTGATCCGCCGATATAAGGTCTTGCGCCCATAAAAGCAACATTTATTATCCGATTTTGCTGAAGTTTGGGACAATGAGTTTAGTTAGGCCCTTCGAAATCCTTCCTCAATTTGGCCCAGGTCGGTTCAGATTTGGATATAGCTGTCATATAGACCGATTCGTCGATTTAGGGTCTTTCAGTCTTGTCTGGGTTAACATTAAAACACCTGGGTCTAGCCCAGTCCTATGCCATATGCAAGACCCTACGACCCTTCTCCATAGCTGTTTCGGATCCTTACTCCTAAGAAGTATTGTAACATAGTCTGCATAGCAGACTAGACGCCCCTTGACGTTAATGCAAACCGCCAATGTGTACGCCTTGGATTCCTCTTTTTTATGCACAACCTGGAGACTGCCCTGCCTCCAACGACCGTCCCCTGACATAGGCATGCTGTTTGTATTTGAACAGTTCGCTGGATGTCCTACTCTTATCATGGTATCCACCATAAAAAATGAATAGAAAGGACGTAAGGCAGATAGGTCTGCAGGCCTTTGGTGTCGTATAAATTGCCTTGCCAGGCTTGGGTATAAATACCACCCTTGCCTCCTTTCAGACTTTCGGAGTAAATGCTAGTCATAGGCACACTATGATAGTAGTGTCCTGATGAGGCGCCATATAGTCGACCTCCTTTTGTAGTAAAGCCGGAAATATTCCATCAGGCCCAGGTGACTTAAATGGTTTAAAGCTCCTTAAGGCTTCCTTGACTATAAATTCCGTATTCCAAGATTCGGGTGGTCCCTGAGTCCCATCGTATCCTGTGGAAAATACATTTTCATCAAAAGCCTCAACATCTCCTCCGTTGTCTCTGCTCTCACTCCCATGTCGTCTAATAACTTTTTAGTTTGGATATGGGTTTTTGAGGGAAACTTTTTCATCTTGGCGGCGTTATTAACGTATTGGCCTGCTCGCAGAAAATCTTCCAGACGGCATGTTTTGCCGCTCCGGTAATCTTATTGTATTCCTTGAGCCGTATGTAATGCACATCCCAATATACTTCCGCTTTTTTACTATTTGCTCTGTTATAAAGTCTGCGGACTTCTTTCCCAATGTTGCGTATCTCCCTGGCCATCCAGGGTTTTTATTGGGCTGATTTCCTTTCTCGAAAAGGACAACCACTAGAGCAGTCGTTATTTTGTTGGCATTGTCGTCAATGTCTTCTATGCTTGGACAATCTAAATTATCTTGCCCAAGTCTTCTTCTCAGTAGCATTCCGAATTTGGCCAAATGGTTTTTTAACTTATTCCGGAAGCTTTTCGGATTCGGCGCTGGCCGTGCTATTCTATACCTAATGTAGCGATGGTCAGAGAAAGAGTGTTCCATGGAGACCCTCCAATCCTGAACCTCATCGATTAGATTTTCCGAACATATCGTCACATTTAATACCTCCTCCCTAATCCTATTATCAAAGGTAGCGGTGTTGTTATTAGGTCGTTAGTATTCAAGAACTCTGCCAGGGCTTGGCCCCGCTTATTAGTGTTGGTACTATCCCACGAAATGTGAGAGTTGGCATCGCACCCTATTAGTACCTCATATCTTGTCTGTCTGCTTTCCCCACCAACCGTTACAGCTCCAACAGAGTTGGCGGTATCGGGCAGTCGAAAGACAGATAAGTTATGCCAGGTATGCTCCACTGTCTCCCTGTCTCTGAAGAAAATACATAATTTAAATTTTTATGACAAATAACGCAGGTCCCCGGCCGAATACGAGTGTTAGCATAGAATAATTGGTAGTTTATATGGTTTAGTCCAGAAACTTTGTTCTGGGTCATCCATGGCTCCTGAATTAAGGCAATATGAATCTGGCCCTTGCTGATTTTCTCCATCAGAGCTTGAGTAGCTGTCTCGCTCCGGTGGAGGTTAATCTGAATGACCTCAATCATTGGTGCTCTATTAGATGGGCTTCTTGGGAGTGGGTGATGATCTCTTTTCTTTAGGCTGTTTTGAGTTTCTTGTCACTGCACTGCCTGATGTTTTAATATTAGGATCTTTGCCTATCCTAGTCTTCCGAATCCTGAGAAAGGTAATGTTTCCATCATCGGGTACCTGTTGATTAGGCTGTATTGAGTCTTCCGTTCCCGCACTGCATGATGTTCCAATATTAGGATCTTTGCCTATACTAGTCTTACAAATCTTGAGTAAATGGGCTTCTTGGGAGTAGGTTATGGTCTCATCGTTGACTACCTGTGTGTTAGACGACATTGAGTTCTCTGTCTCTGCACTGTCTGATGTTTCAGCATTAGTATCTTTATCCATCCTAGTCTTCCTAATCTCGAGAAAGTCGTTGATGGTTCCGTCGCCGGGTCCCTGTTCATTAGGCTGTGTTGGGTCTCTCGCCCTGCACTGCCTAATTTTTTAGTATTAGGACCGAGCTTATCCTAGTCTTCCCAATGTTGAGAGAGTCGGTGATTGTCTCGTCGTCGGCCCCATGTCCGTTAGGCGGTATTAAGTATCCCGCCACTGCACCGCTTGATGGCTCAATATGAGGATATTTGGCTATCCTAGTCTTCGGTCTAGTCGAATTTAAACGGTTTGAATTCGAATCTGTTTAACTTTCGACACAGGACTCGGACATTGATACATGTTGCCATAGATATTGTTCATTTTATTATCCATCCATTTTTGTATGGGAAAGATGGAGTTGTAGAATTTTAACATCTTTAAATAAGCCGCTTGAAATTTTTATGTTTTAAGGATTTTTACATTGATTTGATTGAGACGACATGATAAAGGGTATCATTAAATGAGACACTTAACTCTGTCTCTAATCGATCTCTCTTATCTCAAAGGAGGAGGTATCCGTTCTGGTGGATTTTTGTTTTCTGGTCTTTTACCGAGGGAACTTTTGATGTTGATCAAAGATATCCTGTGTAAGCCTCTTAATGTCAGCCTGCAATTGTTTGAGGTGAGCTGCAAATATTTGGTTTGGAGTGTTTATTTCCTTGTTTTTGGTGTAGGCGATTTGTCAGCAGCAGTCCTTAAACAGTTGTGACGTTTAACAATGAGCAGGGTACCTGTGGGGAATGGGTGATTTTTATTCTGCAAATCGTTTTTGGTGTTCTTTGTTGGAATCTCCGTTTCCTATCAGATGTTAAACGGATTCTGAATTTGTATTTGGTGTGTGTTTGGCTGCGATTTGAGTTCAAGTCATAGTCAAAGGATAATAACAGAAGTAGTTTTTACTCTTTTAGTCTTGTATTCAATCGGCAGCTCAAAGTGAAGGATGTTGGTTGTGTGTGTGTGTGTTTGTGTGTGCGAGTAATGATTGCCCAATTTTAGGTGATGGTTGATAATGTGAAGGATCATCATCAACATCGTCTGTTAACAAGGATCCTATGCTTGGTGATTTAAATATGCTACTGACAGTTGTTTTGCTACTTATTCCTCATTGTTGTTATTGTTCCGCCTGGATAATTTGGTGGCTGTTGGCTCCTGGCTATAGTTGTTGCTGCTGCTGCTGCTCTTGCTTCCTTGTTTATTTAAGCCGTGAGCTATGCGTAGTAAAACAATAATTGCCAACAATCAGATGTGTTGTAGTCGTTTGGTTTTCCAACAAAAGGATGCACCCTTGAGCTGTCTGTCTGTCTGTGTCTCTGTATCTCTCCGAAGAGCTCATCGGTGTTACTCATACGCAGCCTCATGGGCTTTGTTTCCTTTCTTTTCGCCTTCCTGCCATTGTTTTCCTTGGCATTGATTCACTTTTTGCGTAATCGAAACGGTGAAAACGTATTTTCAAAGCATTCCAAAATGGAAATGGAAACAGTTGAGCACTTTTTATTGTTGTGTGTATTTCGTTTTGCTCTTCCATTGTATTTACCTAGGGTGGTATATGTTTGTTGGCTGTTTTTTTGTTGTTGTTGTTTTGTTTTATAGTTTATTTATGCAATTGCTGATGCTGCGTAAAATCTCCAAGCTGAGATAAAAAATCGCTGGCAGGCATTTCTAAACGCACAAAACTTCATTCAGACTAATAGCAGATGTTAATGTCGAAAAATAATGAAATCTAAGGTCCTTTAGAGACAAGAACAATTTCATATCAAATTGAATCATCACTCGAACTGCATGTTATTGCCTCTATCCATCACAGTGGGTTAGTTTGCAATTTGCAATAAATTATAAGGTAGACAGAATTTCAATAACTCTGGCATACAAATTTTTTCTAGCACCAAATTTTGACAAAATTTTCAAGGAAACACAAATTTCGAAAAAATTAAAAAAATATATATATTGGCGAAAATCAACAAAATTGTCAACAAAAACTACATTTTGAAGAAATTTTCATAGAAAATCAAATTTCAACTTAATTTTCTATGAAAATAAAATTTTGCCAAAATTTTCTATGAAAATCAAATGTCGACAAAATTTTGACAAAATTTTCAAGGAAACACAAATTTCTATGATAATCAAATTTCCGTGGTTTTTCAAGTGTGTGCTGTTTCTCAAACACTTTGACTGGCATGGTGGCGTTTTTTGATACGCTATGTATCACCCTTGTCAAATTGCTCTACATACCCAACGACCATTGAGTACGGTGTACAGCCCACTTTTGTTTTAAGACAGGGCTCAATAAGTGCTTCAAATCTCATGAGCAGAAAGCATTGAATATGATCTTGAGCTAGATTATGTTTGAAAAATCACGAAAAGGTTTTAAAGATAAAAATATAAGAGCGCAAATAGACTAAATCAAAATTTGTGTTTTGCTGGACAGGAAATTGGACTTTAAATCCAACATTTTGGAAAGGGCAACTCTTGCCCACCTCCAAGAAAGCCATTAGCATAAGTTGGGAGTTTAGACCGCGTATCGTGCATTGGGTATATACTGCAGTTGTCAGACCTATAATGCTATATGGTGTTGTGGTCTGGTGGACTGCGCTTCAAAAGTCCACCTATTGTTCAATACTCAACTGGGTTTGTTTGTGCATCATAGCCATACTGAGGACGACACCATTTGATGCTCTGAAGCTAGACTAATTGCTGCGACCACTGTCTTGAGGATAAGGGAGCTTTCTCTTTAGTCATGTGCCGGCTACGGACACTGTTATCCCTCATACAATGTCAGATGTTCCAGGCTGTGTGGATTACACCATGCTAGAGACGCTTTTGGATAAAAAGTATTGTGCCACTATTCCTGATAGAACCGATTGGAACTTCGAAATCCCTGGTAAAAGAATTTGCATAGAATTCTATACGGATAGTTCCAAACTAGACGACCAGGTGGGCTTTGAGGTGTATTCTAAAGATCTGGAATCGAAAAGGTTACCTGACCACTGCAGTGTGTATCAAGCGGAGATCCTTGCAATAAAAGAAGTCGTGAAGTGGCTTTGAATTGCGTCAATTTAAGCGGGCTCGTCTGTATAGACAGGAGCTTAAATATAGCCCCACAAAAATAGTCTAAAGATGTAAAACGTACAATCTAGACTGCAAATTGATCGGTCCCGAACGTGAAATAAAATTTTCACCGAACTCGCCTCTCAATAAGTCCATTATTACGCGTGCTGTGTGGCAAGTGGGACCGTCTTGTTGAGACCACATATCATTCAAGTCAAGCTCTTGCATTTTGGGCAAAAAAAGTTGGATATCATCTCACGATAACGCTGACCATTTACAGTTACATTACGATTCGCATCATCTTTGAAGAAGTATGGTCCAATGATGCCACCAGCCCATAAACAGCACCAAACTGTGAGTTTTTCTGAATGCATTGGTAGCTTTTGCAGTGCTTCTGGCTAATCTTCACTCCAAAATTGACAATTCTGCTTATTTACGTACCCATTGAGCCAAAAATTAGCTTTGTCGCTTGAATGGAAGAAGCGCGCGTTGAACTTTCTTAACGGAGCACGCATTGTGATAATGAAATTCAATAATTTGCAAGCGTTTTTCGTTTGTAAGACTATTCATGATTAAATTATAGACCAAACTGAAGATGTTTGTCAGTGAAACAAAACACTAAACGTGCGTGAGCTTTTTAAATCAGTGTTGCCAAAAAGATAATAGCTAAAAAAAAGGTCCTTTATTTACAATAGAGAGTAAAATAAAACCCTTTTTATAAAGGTTAAGGCATATGTGGTGTGCTATAAGTGCATTGGGCAGGCTATGGAAATCGAGATTTCGAATTTTGGACAAAATTTTCTATAATAATCGAATACCTACGAATTTTTATACCCTCCACCATGGGATGGGGGGTATACTAATTTCGTCATTCTGTTTGTAACTACTCGAAATATTTGTCTGAGACCCCATAAAGTATATATATTCTTGATCGTCGCGAAATTTTATGTCAATCTAGCCATGTCCGTCCGTCCGTCTGTCTGTCGAAAGCACGGTAACTTCCGAAGAAGTAGAGCTAGCCGCTTGAAATTTTGCACAAATACTTCTTATTAGTGTAGGTCGGTTGGTATTGTAAATGGGCCATATCGGTCCATGTTTTGATATAGCTGCCATATAAACCGATCTTATTGAAGGCGCAAATCTTATTCGATTGGAATGAAATTTTGCACGACGTATTTTGTTATGATATCCAACAATTGTGCCAAGTATGGTTCAAATCGGTTCATAACCTGATATAGCTGCCATATAAACCGATCTTGGGTCTTGACTTCTTAAGCCTCTAGAGGGCGCAATTATCGTCCGATTTAACAAAAATTTTGCACGTAGTGTTTTGGTATTACTTTCAACAACTGTGCTAAGTATGATTCAAATCGGTTCATAGAGGGCGCAATTCTCATCCGATTTGGCTGAAATTTTGTACAAGGGCTTTTCTCATGACCTTCAACATACGTGTCTAGTATGGTCTGAATCGATCAATAGCTTGTTACAGCTCCCATATAAACCTATCTCCCGATTTTGCTTCTTGAGCCCCTACAAGGCGCAATTCTTATCCGAATGAACTGAAATATTACACAATGACTTCTACAATGTCAATCAGCATTCAATTATGGTCCGAATCGGACTATAACTTGATATAGCTCCAATAGGATAACAGTTCTTATTCAATATTCTATGTTTGTCTAAAAAGAGATACCGCGCATAGAACTCGACAAATGCGATCAATGGTGGAGGGTATATAAGATTCGGCCCGGCCGTACTTAGCACGCTCTTACTTGTTCTATTTAAAAATAAATTTCAGCGAAAGAAGTTTTTTTTTTATGAAAGTCCATTTTTTGAAAAAATACTTAGAAAAATTCAATTTCGATGAAATTATCTAGCGAATCCAATTTGTGACTATATATTATCGCCTAACAAAATATAGTTTCGACGAGATTTCTATAAAAATGTTCCAATTTTCGACAAAATCCTCTTTAAATTTCAACGAAATTTCCTATGAAATTAGATTTCCATGAAATTTTCTTTAAAACTCACGTTTCGATTAAATTTTCTTTGAAACTTAGATTTCGACAGGATTTTCTGTTAAAATGAAATTTGGACAAAATTTCCTAACTTTTCCATGCTGACTTCTACTTCTTATTAGTGTAGGTCGGTTGGGACTCTAAATGGGCCAAATCGGTCCATGTTTTGATATAGCTGCCACATAAACCGATCTTGGAGTTTGACTTCTTGAGCCTCTAGAGGTCGCAATTCTCGTCCGATTTGACTGAAATTTTGCACGTAGTGTTTTGATATCGCGTCCAATGCTACATATGGTTCAAATCGGTTCATAATCTGATATAGCTGCCATATAAACCGATGTTGGATCTTGACTTCTTGAGCTTTTAGAAGGCGCAATTCTTATCCGATTTGACTGTAATTTTGCTCGTGTTTTGGTATCACTTCCAACATTTGTGCGATGTATGGTCCAAATCGGTCCGTAACCTGGTATAGGTGTCATATAAACCGATTTGGCATTTTGCATGAGTTGTTTTAATATGACTTCCAAAAACTGTGATGAGTATGGCGCAAATCGGTCCATGTTTTGATATAGCTGCCACATAAACTGATCTGGGGATCTTGACTTCTTGAGCCTCTAGAGAGCGCAATTCTCATCCGATTTGGCACAAATTTTGTACAACGGCTTCTTCCATGGCCTTCAACATACGTGTGCAATATGGTCTGAATCGATCTATAGCTTGATACAGCTCCCATATAAACCGATCTCCCGATTTTGCTTCTTGAGCCCCGAATCGGACTATAACCTGATATAGCCCCTCCTCCTTCTCCTTCACATTCTCCTCCGTCCTTATTCATTATTCTTTGTTTGCCTAAAAAGAGATACTGCGCCAAGAACTCGATAGATGCGATCCGAGGTGGGGGGTATATAAGATTCGGCCCGGCCGAATTTACACGTTTTTACTTGTTTTAACCTTACCTTTAACCCAATGTGCTCTTGACTGTTACTCATCCAGCCGCCCAGTTTTCCCTAGAGAATATTTGTTTTGAAATGCGTATGGCAAGTAGTTAAATACTAGGAGACAAAGCATTGCAATATTGTTGTCATCAATTTCATCCATATTAAAACCTCTAACGATTGTTTGTGTGGCCCCCTCACTGTTCACAGTCGGACTTATAAAAGCAGGGCTAAGAAGCAAATAAGCATTTTTCAAACTAAATGGCATGGCAAATCACAAAATGGCCTTATGGCTTAGATCGGTCTCAGCAATGGCCTCGTCTACGACATCGTCTTCCTAGTCATCATCATCATCATCGTAATCATGATGTAGTATTTGCCAAGTCGCTGGTTGCCGTAGTACTGTCATCATATTTGAAGAGCCTTTGGGGGAGATAAACGCAAATTAAAAAGACAAAAGTGAAAAGCTTGTCACTCCAGCAAAGTCACACAAAATACCCAACAACTACAACAACTAATGTATACTCATTCAATAGAACTCGGGTTGCTTGCTGTGGGGTGGTGACGACGGCAATGAATTCACGGTGGTGGCTGCCATGGCGGCAAAATAAATTCCACACGTAAAGTTTCACGACTTTTCGAGTGGTGAGATTCAACCACCAAAAAATATCCTTTTTTGGGGTGGTGCTACACAGCCTGCTTCCTAGAAGGAGGATGGCAACCAAAATGATGATGATGGCGGTAGTGGCATTGTTTGTTCTTTGTGTTATTTGTTTCATCTCCTTAGGTCTCTAAATGTGTGTGTGTGTGTGTGTATGCGCATTTTTCGTGTACATAAGTGCTTATGTACAAATATAATTTGGAGTATAGACAAGAAATGAGACCCAAATATATGTGTATGCTTACATACACACCCACACAAACAACCAAAAGTCGCTGGGGACGAAATTTTTCATTTTGTCTGTCAATAAGTAATGTCTTATACAAATTGATATAAAATCGATATCTATGTTGAGAAATTAAAGGGATTCTTTAAAAAAGAATCTCTATTGAGAGGAGGGAAGAATTTAACTGCATAAATTTTCTGAGCAGAACATTTTTTGATGCTCAAACGATGCTCTGATTCGAGCTAGCCATGTGCATCCCTCCGTCTGTCGAAATCACGATAGTGGTCGAACGCGTAGAGCTAGCTGCTTGAAATTTTGCACAGATACTTTATACTGATGTAGGTCGTTGGGAATTGCAAATGGGCCACATGGGTTCAGATTTGGATATAGCTCCCATATAAACCGACCCCCCGATTTGACTTCTTGAGCCCATGGAAGTCAAAATTTTTGTCCGGTTTAGATGAAATTTTGCAGATAGTGTTCTGTTATGACTTCCAACGACTGTGCCAATCTACGGTTTTAATCTATGTATAACCTGATATAGATCCCATATAAACCGATCTCCCGATTTGATTTCCTGAGCCCCTGGAAGCTGCAATTTCATCCGATTTGTCGGAAAGTTTGTATAAGATGTTCTGCTATGACTCCCAAAAACTGTGCTAAGTACGGTTCAAATCGGTCAAAAACATGATATAGGTCCCATATAAACCGATCTCCCGATTTGACAATTTTCATCCGATATGGCTGAAATTTTGCACATAGTGTTCTATTATGACCTACAACAACGGAGCAAAGTATGGTCCAAATCGGTCTATAACCTGATATAGCTCCCATGTAACCGATCTCCCGATTTGACTTCCTGAGCCCCTGGAAGCCGCAATTTTTGTCCGATTTGGCTGAAATTTTGCACATAGTGTTCCACTTTGACTTCCAACAACTGTGCCAAGTACGGTTTAAATCTGTGTATAACCTGATATAGATCGCATGTAAACCGATCTCCCGATTTGACTTCTTGAGCCCCTGGAAGCCACAATTTTCTTCTGATTTGGCTGAAATTTTGTACATGGTGTTCTTATATGACTCCCATCAACGGAACCAAGTCTTTACAAGCCGCTATTTTTTTCGATTTGGCTGAAATTTTGAACATAGTGTTATATTGGGTTGCCCAAAAAGTAAATGCGGATTTTTCATATAGTCGGCGTTGACAAATTTTTTCACAGCTTGTGACTCTGTAATTGCATTCTTTCTTCTGTTAGTTATCAGCTGTTACTTTTAGCTTGCTTTAGAAAAAAAGTTTTAAAAAAAGTATATTTGATTAAAGTTCATTCAAGTTTTATTAAAAATGCATTTACCTTCTTTTAAAAAATCCGCAATTACTTTTTGGGCAACCCAATATTTTGACTTCCAACAACTCCCATATAAACCGATCTCCCGATTTGATTTCTTGAGCCCTTACAAGCCGTGATTTTTTCCGATTTGGCTGAAATTTTGCATATAATCTTCTGTTATGACTTTCAACAACTGCGCCAAGTACGCTCCATTTCGGTCTAAACTAGATATAGCTCCCTTATTTCAGCAGAATCCATGATGGTGGGTTCCCAAGATTCAGCCCGGCCCAACTTAGCAGACTTTTATTTCTATAAAAAATTTTGCCACAACATTTTAGTAAAGGTTCCTATTTCTGTAGAAAAATGTGTCTACATTTAATTTCTATGAAAAATTTTGTCCAAATTTTACTTCTGTCGAGAATTTTTTAAAAAATCTTTTTTTTCGGAGATAACTTTTGTCAACCTTTTTTTTTATGGAAATTATTTTTGTCAAAGTTATAATTCTTTAGAGAGTGTGTTAGGGAGTTTTATTTGTGGTACGAAAAATTGGGGCCATTTTTACAGCTGGTATCTTTGTTTTCCCTTCCTTTAAACAGGATATTAATGTTTTCATTGTATAGTGTCAATGTTAACCGCCTGTCAGGGTAATTCATTTTCCTTCGGCCCTCCGTGGACATTTAGAAACCGCAGCGGCAGTAACATCTAATAATGTGCCATGTGATTGGTATTTGCTTTCGCCAACTTCCTTGCCATGGGCAACAGCAGGAACATTACCAACAAAAACAAAAACAGCAAATTTTAATTTGATCACCTTTGTATGTGTGTGAGTGAGTGTGTATGAATATATGAGAGTAAATACATAGCAAAAAAGGTAGACGAGACTGCCGAAGCCAAGAAGCTTGTAAGTAAAAGTTCGTTGTTGTTACGGCTTTTCAGGGCGGCTGGCTTTCAAGTCTGCCGAAATGTGTGTAGGTCCGTTTGTCTTTCCATTTTTCGCTTCGAATGATATTTGAGGGGGACGCGCGTCATAATTATGTGAATTCAAGACAACAACAACAAAAAAGTGCTCTCGGCAAGCATAGAGGTGTGTTTGCCAAGGAACAATTGGCCAGGAGTTGAGACTTGATGCGTATGCGATTGTCTGAATCTCTGTATACACTGTGAAGCCGAGCATCAGGCTGCTGCATACTGTTCTCCCTTGTCCTCGTAGTTTGATTGAAAAAAAAAATCGCCAGGTTTATTTTTATTTTTGGTTTTGATTCCCGTAGTCCTTGTTCTTTTCATTATAGCTAATCTTTAATAGCTAATCACAAAGTTCGTCCAGGCGGCATATTTGCACAATGGAAGCATATCGTATTTCAAAGCGGGCGATAAAGACCGGTGTGCAAACGACCACAATGCCATCCATGGTATCAATAACACAAGTTAAATTTTACTGCCCGAGATAAACAATAAAGATAACAACGTCCGTGATGAGGGGGCTTAAACATTTTTGTTGTTGTTGTTTTTTTTCTTTTTTTTAGTTTGCAAACCAATGAAACGTGAAAAATGAAAGTAAAATTCCTCTAGCCAGCAAGGATGCAATTGCCTTCGGTGTATGACAAACAGTCAGGATGTAATACAATCCTGCAACTGCAACGCCTTTTTCCATTTGTCGAAAATGATGTAAATATAGGAGAAGGTCCATGAAATATTTAATGCTGATTTTTAAAACTTTTGTGATTGAAAGAATGTCAAAAGGATATTATGTAGAATCTTGTCTCTTAAGGAAAAAATTGTTTTATTTTCGTTTAAAAATGGGAAGTATCAAGTTTAAAAAGATACATATATATTTAAAATTTTAAAAGAAGTTTTAGAAATAGATTGTGGTTTTGTGAAAGGAACATTTCTTTTATTTCAATAAAAAATATTATCAAAATTGATTTCTTCATTTTTCAAGTTTTAGCCTGTTAGGGCGATCTATCATTAAATTTTACAATTTTTGTTTGTTTCTCTTTCGAGACGAGCTCAATGATCGGAGATGCAAATGGAAAAGGAAAGCCAAAGATCGCAACACACACCTACCACTATAAGACGCGTTTCGTCTTTGGTTAGAAGACTTTTCAACCATGTTAGGTGTGATGGCTTCAAGGGCCGTGCGTTGGTTTGTTGTATTTAAATCGTACTAATAGCGAAAACGCATCTATGATATAATTGCCACATTAACCACACTCGACAACCCTGTCTATTAGCTGTACTTTTTCCAATGCATGTATTTTTGTGTAATGACAGACATTCTTTCTGTGACAAATTACACTTCTTCCATACTACACATGATTTTGTGCATCTGTTGGAAGTTGTATTGATGGCTTCAAACACTAAGACAGCGGCAATGGCTCTCGCTGTTGCTCCGTGTGCCCAGGTTCGAATCCCGGCCGGGCTCTGCCGAATTTTTCATTTTTCAAGTTTTTGCCTGTTAGGGCCAAGATCATTAAATTTTACAAGTTTTGTCTGTTTCTATAGAAAATTTTGTCATAATTTTATATCTATAGAAAATTTTGTCAATATTTTATTTCTGCAGAAAATTTTGTCAAAATTTTATTTCTATAGAAACCTGGCCAAACTGGGCCCACACCGCAGCTCCTTTTTTAAAGCTCTTATACCTTTTATTTGAACCCTATATTGCAATGATCGATATATTAGTCCTGTGGATATCGAATTCGTGCCATTGAAGCGTCGAGGTAAGCAAGTCCGCCAATGATGCTAAGTGAGTGGGTGCAAATCCTGGCGAGAACATTGTAAAACATTTAAGTGGTGGTTATCCCCTCCTAATGTAGGCGACATTTGTGAGGTACTATACCATGCAAAGAAGTCATCTAAAAACTTCTCCCAATAGAGTTGTCGCACTGTGAGACGCCGTTAAAACTCGGCTATATAAAGGAGGTCCTTTATCATTGAGCTTAAACTTGAATCGGACAGCATTCATTGATATGTGAGAAGTTTGCCGCTGTTCTTTAATGAAATGTTCATGGCAAATTTTTTTTCTACTCTCTTATACCTTTCTTTGGACTCTTATATTGTAGTGGGTAAAAATGTCCGGTTTGGAGTGTATTTTGGGAGTAAACCACTTTGCCCTCAAAAATCGGTATCAACTTCGTTATTTACTCCCAAAACCATTTCATTTGAGTCCCATATTGATATGTTCGGGAAATAAGTTCAGTTTAGGGGGTGATTTGGGGCTTACCCACAGACACTTGGCTCCAAAACTGGATTCCTTTTCTAATGAGTCCCATATTGTCATGATGGGTCAAATGAGGTGTATTAAAGAGGCTAAGCGCCACCTTGACACTTTAATATTTTTATTGTCCACTTGAACATTCTTTGAATGTCAATTCAAAGAATGTTCAGGTGGACTACAAAAAGAGTTTGGCAATGTTTTGATGATTAGTTTCTATCGGAATAGTGGAAAATAAGGATTCCTTCTCTCTTACTGCGCTAAGGAGAATTAGAGGACTTATTGAGCCCTGTTTCAAAACAAAAGCGTACTCTACTCCCTACTCAATAGTTTTTGGATATGTAAGGCACCACAAAAAATTCGTTAAAGGAGTTGATGAAGATACATGTCGTATCAGAAATCGCGATCCATGCCAGTCAAAGTGTTTTAAATGACAACACACTTTTGCCCAACTTTTATAAGTTCTTTGCCATGCTATTGTTTTAATAGCAAGCATTGAATATCTCTAATCTCGAGCTGGAAATGTTCGAAAAATCAGGAACATTTTTTATTTGTATAGAAAATTTTGTCAACATTAAATTCTATGAAAATTTTTTTCAAATTTTTTTTTTTTAAACATTAAAATCTGCTAGAAGGCTTAGAGGTGAAGGAATCGCTTAAGACATAAATACATGACATATACTTAAGCAGGGCGGGTATTTATCTTTTCAAACAGTGTGGCCCCCACTAAATCTCAGGATATCGTATTTCTGAATACAAATCCGGTTTTGTTTGATGCAGATCTCTCCAATAGGTCTCTGAAAAGTAAAATATCCAAATATTCTGGGTGTCAGGCCTAAGGGAATTGTACAAAGTACGAGCTTGTAAGACTAAAAATGCCAATTAAATGGAATTTGTGGATATGTCTCTAGCATACACTTGATCCTCTGAGATAAGGCCCGAAAGGGTGCTGTAGAAGCCCCAAAATTATCTGGTTCTGTCTAAAGACTTACTGTTGTTGGCTAGTATATGATCGTACCTGTCACATGACAGCTCAATGACAAATTGAAAACATGCTGAACAACGGATGCAAGCGTTGAGCTCTGCCGAATTTCTCAGGATGGTGGGCAAGAGAAGACTATAGAACATCCATTGCTTTTGTGCGTCGCACACTAGCAAGTAAAACAGATACCCCTTTGATTATTAAATCTTTAAAATATGTCTTAAATCCTTGGCATATTATGAGGCCAAGGATTAGAAACTAAACAGCATCCTTTCTTCTCTGGTAAAGTTAGTTTGCTTACAGGCTGCCGCAATAACCTAACCTAACTATTAATGGTCGATATGTGAGCCAAACCTAGTTGATTCTTCCCAGAGAATCTGTAGGATCGGGGACGATTACAACTTCTTGACTATAAACAATATCAAAGTGCATCTTCGGTTTAAAAATCTGATTTCGTTCCTTAATTTCTTATTTCAAATACATATTTGTCCTTAAAGTTAAAACTCATTTTATGCGCTATGAACCTTAAATTTGACACATTTCCCATACATTAACATAAGAGCAGTTAAAAGCTAACCAACACAAAACTCTATAATAAGAAGGGATAACAAAATTAACTCTTAAAAGCGTTATGTAGCAATGTAGCAATTTAGAAAGAGTTTCTTTAATCTCCCCCCACTCGTGAGTAGATAATTTCACAAAAGTTTCTTCAAAATACTTTTATCTCTGTGACAATGCCTTTCGTTTGGCAATTATTATGACTCCATGGTGTGTTGCACTTACATATCTCATACGCAGTATTTGAAAGGATGACAAAGGATGCATGCATCATGCCCTAGTCGTTGTTGTAGCCATCATTAATTCGCCTTATAAGTACAGTTCGTCAAAAGCGTTAAAAAGCATAAAAGTGTAGCCATGTGTGTTATAAGAAGAATTACCTTTGTGTATGTATGTATATAAGAGTGTATGTTTTTTTTTCATAAGTCTGTGTGTGTTCTCATCTTCATTGATGTAATCAGCATTTCATCCGTCATAAGAAGTAGAAATCTTTGAATTGATATTTATTTCTCATATTGTTGTTGTTGCCGTTGCTGTTGTACAAATGCAAATCAACAATGGCAAGCCAACAACCATTATCCAACCAACTACAACAAGGTATGACTGACATGAAGTAGCAGTCGTCGAAAGGTACACCTAAATCCGCCATTTTATCTTTCTCCCTTTTTCTAAATCCTAATGTGAACTTAATACGAAGTGTACACACAGCCATACATACAAGCTGCTGCTATAGCCAGCCACCATAGCCACAATCAGCGTCACGTCACTCCAGTCACTCAGCCAGTCAGTCACTCACAAGTCATTCATTCATTCAAGCAACACAAGCACCAACAACACCAAAGGCAGCCTTAGTCCTCAAATCAAAATGGTTGACAATTTGTGCAGTGCCAGCTTTCTATTAGGGAAAATGCGAGTTCACCTCATCCTACCCAACTTTCAGAGCCAACCCACCTTTCAATTTACCTTTTCAGCTTATGCACAAATAGACATTCCTTCTTACCATACACCAAGTACTACAACACAGTCATTCGCATTTGTATGGCCCATAGTATTCTCAGCCAGACTGGGGTGGTTGCAAATGCAAAAATCCCTTTTATGGCTGAAGTGTTTGGACACTAGGGTGCGCTATGTTGTGCAGAATAGATAGAAATTTGCAGTTTTTTTATTTCAGTTTAAGAAGATAAGGAGAAAGGTTTTAAAAACAAATTGAGGTCTAGAAGAATTCAACGGGGGGGAGGACTTTTTCTTTAAAGTTTTTAATGATTTTTCTCAGAACACTTTACTATATGCTGTCCGCGGAAAAGAAGCCACAAATCTAGTTTAATTTTTTCAAGTTTTGTGTAACTCAGTTTGCTACCACGAGTGGCACGAAGACTGGGACTAGCAATTACGTACTTGTTAGAAATAAACTTGGACTCTTCTTGTTAAAGAGGTGGAACCAAAATATTATAATCTAATGGCATTCTAACACGAGGTCCCGGGACTTTAAGTTAATGTAGAGAATTGGTTTGCCATGCCTACGCGCGAGTGCTCTATTCCAAATTTGTCTATCAACATACCGTTAAGGGGCAGGTGAGTTTATCATGTCCGCTTATGACGTTGAACGCCTGGGTTCGAATCCTGGCGAGACCATCAGAAAAAATTTTCAGCGGTAGTTTTTCCCTCCTAATGCTGGCAACATTTGTAAGGGACTATGCCATGTATAACTTCTCTCCAAAGAGGTGCCGTGCAGTGCTATGAGGTATAGGTATAGGTATATTGGGGAGAAGTTTTTACATGGCATAGTACCTCACAAATGTCGCCAACAGTAGCAGGGGACAACCACCGCTGACAATGTTGTCTGATGTTCTTGACAGGATTAGAACCCAGGCGTTCAGCGTCATAGGCGGACATGCTAACCTCTGAGCTAGGGTGGCATACAAAGGCAAACGTATTCGCAGAATAAAATGGTTTTGTCGAAAATTCGTCTAAGTTGAAACTTGCTTCTGTCAGTGGTATATTTCCCTACTCGGGGTGATCGAGTGAGAAAAGTCGTCATGTCACCCGTGAATCACATGATTCCTAGGTGATATTCAAACCCGATTACTTTACTGTGCATTATCGTGATTAAACACAAAATCTTTTTTACATGACCGTGAGTGACTGAAATCACACTGACGACAATAATAAGGACTCATTGCGCACAAAATCGAGGCTTACGAAAAAATGCAGGGTTGCTAGAAAACTCACAAAAAACCACGAAACTCAAAAAATCGCAGCGTACCCAGAGCAAAATTTTGTCCTAACTTTAAGGATTTGTCAAACTAAATTTAAAGATGCAAAATTTTTTCAATTTCTTAGGTAAAAACAAGTAAAAGCGTTCGACCGGGCCGAATCTTACGTACCATTGATCGCATTTGTTAAGTTCTTTGTCCGGTGTATCTTTATAGGCAAACAAATGATAATGGATAAGAATCAGTGCCATACTTGACTAGAATGTTGGAGGCCTTAGTAAATACCTTTGTGTAAAATTTCAACCGAATCGGATAAGAATTACGCCCTCTTAAGGCTCAAGAAGTAAAATCGGCAGATCGGTTTATTTGGGAGAAATAACAGGTTATATACCAATTCAGACCTTATTTGGCAGTCATGTTTAAGGTCATAAAAAAGTCACTGTTCGAAATTTCAGCCAAATCGGATAGCAATTACCCCCTCCAAAGGCTCAAAAGGTAATATCGGGAGATCGGTTTATATGGGAGAAATAACAGGTTATAAACCGATTCAAACCATATTTGGCACATCTCCTTCAAGTCATTGCGCAAAATTTTAGCCAAATCGGATTAGAATTGTGCCTTCTAGACGCTCAAGAAGTAAAATCAGGATATCGGTTTATTTGAGAGCCAAATCAGGTTATGAACTGATTCAGACTATATTTGGCATGTATGTTTAGCAAGAGCTTTGTTTGCCTTAGCTATGTTTAGCAAGAGCTACCAATACATCCAGAAAAAGTCACAATTTGGCGCGGTTTATGGGCTGTTAGCATCATTGGGCCGTACTGCTTCAAAGATGATGTGAATCGTAACGTAACAGTGAATGGTGAGCGTTACCGTGAGATGATATCCAACTTTTTTTGTCCAAAATGCAACAGCTTGACTTGCATGACATATGGTTTCAACATGACGGTTCTGGACCGATCAATTGGCCGCCGAGATCGTGCGATTTAACGCCTTTCGACTATTTTCTGTCGGGCTATGTTATGTCTATACAGGCAAGCCCGCTTCAATTGACGCATTGGAAGACAACCTTGAAGCATTTATTCGTGAGATACCGGCGGAAATGTTGGACTCAGCGGATGGACCATTTGAGCAGTCACGGTCAACATTTTTCCGACCCTACAAGTATATATATTCGGATCTTCGTAAAATTCTAAGACGATTTAACGATGTCCGTGTGTCTGTCCGTCCGTCTATTGCAATCACTCTAGAGCCTTCAAAAATTGAGCTATTGATATTTGGCACAGATACGTCTTTTTTATGCAAGCTGTTAAGTTCTTGAACGGGCCAAATTGGATCATGTTTTGATATATCTGCTATATAGACCGATTTTCCGATAAGGGGTCTAATGCCCATAAAAACTTTATTTTTTATCCGATTTTGCTGAAATTTTAAACATTGAGTAGTTTAAGACTTCCCGACAACTGACCCAAATATGGTTCAGATCGGACTATATTTAGATATAGCTACCATATAGACCGATCTTTCGATAAATTTCGCTGAAATTTGCAAACAGTGGGTTATTTTTAGCCTCCCGACATCTGACATAAATATGGATTAGAGCGGCCCATATTTAGATATAGCTGCCATATAGACCGATCTCCCGATAAAGGGCCTGAAGCCCATAAAAGCTTTATTTATTACCCGATTTCGCTGATATTTAAAACAGTGGGTTATCTTAAACCTCCCAACATCTGACCCAAATATGGTTCAGAGTGGACTATATTTAGATATAGCTGTCATATAGACCGATCTCCCGATAAAAGCTTTTTTTTAACGGTTTCGCTGAAATTTGAAAGAGTGAGTAGGTTAAGACCGATTTCACATCTTTATCCCCTTGAAGCCACAATTTTTGTCCGATTAGGCTGAAATTTTGCTCGTGGTGTTCTGTTACGACTTCCAACACGCTCCAAATCGGTCTTTAACCTGATGTAGCTCCCATATAAACAAATCTCTCGATTGTCCTTGTTCGTTTCCTAGAAGCTTACATATTTGCCTGGTTTGGCAGAAATTTGGTACGTAGAGTTAAAGTATGTCTTTCAACTAATTTTATTTTGTGCCGATTTTACGCAGAATTCATGGAGGTGGGTTTCAAAGATTCGGCCCGGCCGAACTTAGCACGTTTTTACTTGTAATTTTTCTCTGACAACATTTTAAAATGGCCAACTTGAAAACCCTGAATGTGATCCAACCTCAATTAAACTCTCCAATGCATTACACCCCAGTATCCCCAATAAAGCCAACCTGGATCTCTTTTGCACAAAGTCAAATGATTCGATGCCTTGGTAAACACCCATCACCATCAACAGCACCCCCTAACCATCATCAACACATCAATTTCAGGGCATGAATGTCACATCGTTCGTCGCTTTTGTTCTTGTTCTTGTTATGGCTCAAATGAATGTACCATTCCGTAGCCATATTCAGCCATGATGATGATGATGATAATGATGATGGAAGCCATGTACAATTGCAGGCCCAGATCTACACGGGAATGCTGAAGAAAATACGAATTATTTCCACAAGACTTGAGGTTGTTAATGAATTGTGGGATCGGATCGGGAGGATTTGAATAAAAATGTCGACTCGAAAACGCTACAAAAACAAAAAAAAAACCAAGCCTCGAGACCCCAACTGAATGAATATGAATAGCTGAGCGAATGAATGGAGATTCAAAAGGAAAGTCGAGAAAAAAAAATACACAGAACAACGACAAGAACCCCACAACTACTTGCCTTGGAAGCACACAAGGACTAAATGACTGCCTATGTATATGCAGGGTGAGTGGGAGTAGTAGGAGGAGAATGGATGGATGACAGCATGGTTTTGAATAGCTAGAGGATTGACGCTCTCAAGTGGCACAATATGACGGATTTCTGATTTTAATTACTCGAAACTCTTGAACGTGTTCAAAGGTGGAAATGTGCGCAATATGCAAATTAATCTACTTCCTATATTTATGTGAATTATGAACGCGTCAAGGACTTCTTTCTAAAGGCATGCAGCGCGGCTTCTTGTACACCTTAAAACCTTACGACGTCTCCTCATCTCCCCCACACAAACGAAAAAAAAACGAGAAGAAACCCAAATTAAGGCATGCATACCAAGCTTTGATTCTTATTTCATGCCATGGCAGTCAATCATCAATGCTTCCGTCCTTCCTTCCCTATTTAGATCCTTGTCAGATTTCAATGGTGCACTTTTGCCATCCTCTTTAGACAAGGAAATAAACACTAGAGCACACACTTTGGCAAAACGTCAAGTGCCGCCCTGCCATTCGTTAGCGGATTTGTTGAGGGTGCCATTGTATCGCACACAGCCCGCCATGGCATGGCACAACACCACTCTGACAAATCTACTCTTGATTTGTCGACACACGACCAGGCGACCTGGCTGATGGATCGCATCTGCGAGTGTGCATAACACCGAGTGTGTGCATTATTTTGCAAAAACGTCAATTAGAAAACTTGAGGCGTATTACCAATTCTTTCATTTTTGCATTTGCAGCATGCAATTCTCAATTTACAATTTGCAGTTCACAATTCACTTGAGTTAAGCGGCATCCAGCCAGTCAGTCATCATCTATCCATGAGTCGAAGTGCCACATAACCACCACACAAAACTCTTGGCCTAAGCCAACAAAGACATTAAAACCACGATGACGACTACGTCTACGAAGGCAACGACAATGAAGTGCCACAATTGGAGGCATACTATATACCTTTGTTGGGCCTATGCACATGCCTTCTTGTGTCACCTCTCCATATGGCTAAAGACTTGCCTACTCGACAATGGCGCAGCACGATGATGGCCTCCATGTCTCTGTGTGACGAAAAATATGAAAATATGACTGACTGACTGGTCTGTGGGCCCCCCATCAATGCTGTCATTGTCATCAGCATAGGTATTTGCTCAATGGATTTTCTATTGCCAACAAAGACACCAAGGAAAAACATGATGAATTCATCAAACATTCGTCCATCCATCCATCCATCCTTTATTGAGAATTCATCCATTGTGTTTATGCGAATCCACACACAGACACACAAATCGCGTTCATAGACATAGACTTATGGGCTTGCCAACAACTCATAAGTCCCAGCATTTCTAAAGCTCCACCTTGGAATTGCAGAGGCCAAATGATTTGGCATACTGCTGGGGTGGAGGCAAGGTTCCAAGTGCTCGACCACGAAGCACAATGGTGTCTTCTGGATAAACTTTGGCAAATTATCCATTAGTTCCTAGAAGTTCTTGAATAGAAAAATGTGACTGTCATTTGATATTTATTTGTTTCTCTTTCGAGACGAGCTCAATGATCGGCGATTTTCTTTGCAAATGGAAAGGGAAAGTCAGAGATAGCAACACACACCAACCACTATGGGAAGCGTTTCATCTTTGGTTAAAAGACTTTTCAACCATATTAGGTGTGATGGCTTCAAGGGCCGTGCGTTGGTATTTTGCATTTGAATCTTATTAATTGAGAAAACGCCTATGATACAATTACCACCTTAACCACGCTCGACAATCCTGTCTATTAGCTGTACTTTTCCCAATGCATGTGTTTTTGTGCAATCATAGACTTTTTTCTGTGACAATTACACTACTTCCGTGGTACACATAATTCTGTGCATCTGTTTGAAGTTGTCTTGTTGGTTTCGAACGCTAGAGTTTTGATTTTTATTTTGAAGCTGGATCTAGAAATTGGAGAAGTATGGAAGTGGGATTATGCTATGCAAATGCAAATTTGCCCATGAACATTCCGTTAAGGAACAGGGACAAAGTTCTCACATATCAATGAGTGCTGTCCGATTTAAGTTTAAGCTCAATGATAAGGAGCCTCCTCTTTATAGCCGAGTCCGAACGGCGTGCCGTAGTGCAGAAGCAAGTAGCTTGGATTTTTGAAAAGAAAAATCCAACTTAGCTACATAAAAGGAGAATGTCGGTGTCTTGTGAATTACAAAATGTATAAGCTATGCGTCAACATTGAGAGTGGAAGAGAAACTCCAGCCGCCATAATTTTTGTAGGCCACCGTAGAGCAGAGGTTAGTATATCCACTGAACGCCTGATGAGAACATCAGAAAAATTGTCAGCGGTGGTTATCATCTCCTAATGTAATGGCAAGATTTGTGAGGTACTATGCCCTGTAAAAACTTCCCCCCAATAGGGTGACGAGTGCCTTTCGGATTCGGTACCTTAACATTGAGCTTAAACTTAAATCGGACAGCACTCATTGATATGTGAGAAATTTGCCCATGTTCCTTAATGGAAAGTTCATGGGCATTTGTATTTTACCCACGGTTAGCAGGTCCGCCTATGATTCCGAACGACTGGGTTCGAATCCTGGCGAGCACATAAGAAAATTTTTCAGCGGTGGCTATCCCACCTAATGCTGCCTACATAGGTATAATGCCATGCATTGAATCCACGTAAAATCATCTCCCCAAAGAGGTGCCACCCAGTGGCATGCCACTTGAACTTGTCTATAAAAATAGGAGATCCCTTATCATTGAGCTTAAAACAAGAACCGTACAGCACTCATTGATATGTAAGAGGCTTGCTCCCTGTTGCTTCACCCATTAACGCCTGCCCCTTGATTCCTTACCCGATTTTGATGAAATTTCATACATTCATTACTTAGAGAATATAAATATATTGCAAATTTTGCCCATGGACATTCCACTAAGGAACAGAAATACTACTCCAGAAATACTACTCCTTACAATTTCGAGAAAATTTTTTGTTTAATTTTTTGGATATCAAAAATTGTCGAAATTGAATTGAAAAGCCAATTGTCCCCCAAAAAACTACCTTATTACACCAATCCAAATTTCATTAGGATACCTCTTTCCTAACTCGAGCTAGAATTTTTCCAAGACAACTCTATTCTTGGGTATGTTTGTGGGCAAATTTCCAATTTGCATTACCCATGAAAAGAACAAATAAAGAAAAACCTGGTGTTAGATATTGGAAACATATATCCCCCACCTATGCCAGTAGAAAATAAAAATGGAAATACCACATTTTAAATTTTACATTTTCTAAAAACTCAAAATTTTTACAAAAAAATCCACTGTGTCTAACGACCATTGCGGTATAAAAAAACATCGTCAGCAATTTTATGCATTTTGTCAATTGATTTGCGACCTGTGCTTTTCAAATCAGCCTACTTGAGAATTTTTATGTTGCTTTCGCTAACAATGATGTGGCGGTCTTTATGTAAAAGGTAGGCCTTCTCCTGCGGCGGCGGAGTGACTGGTTTCTTTTACATACAGCCAAGGTAAGCCTGCTTTAAATATGAAAATTGTTTATTTGCTGCCACTTGATTGTTCCATTTCATGCCATTAAGTAACGGAAATGTAAATAAAATGCCCTCGTCCAACAAACAACAAACACTCGCTAAAGTACTTGTAAGGCGGAAAGGACCAAGCGAGGATATTTAAAACCACCACCCTATGACGCCATCGCAACAAAATGTTTAGCTTTTGTTGTCCTGCAACACAATAAAATATACAAAATTTTAAGCGAATGCCCCATGAGTGTTTGGAGATGAATTTGAAGTCCTCTTCCTCCTCTCAGTCGACTTCTTGCCTTTTTCAAAAGTATCCATGCGACCATGACTTGGTGTGGTAGGCATAGGCCTACAACCATTTTCGCTGACAATGTTGATGGCTGCATTCGCTTAACTAATTGGAACTTCTTAAGAGGCACGTAAAACATCACGTTTATTAAATACTGAACGGAGTGTTTAGCTTTTTTTTCAATAATATTTTTGAGTGGCTTGACAGACAATGGAAACACATTTTCTTTGATCCCAAAGTACAGTTGATATACAATGTATGAACTATGGGAGGAGATGATAAACAAATTTTCTCGGAACATCATCGACCTTTTTTAATCTTTGGGTTTTGAAAGATTCTTCTATGTCCGGCCCATGTCGAGATATTACTTCCATAGAAAACGATCATCTGATTTGAATTTTTCAATATTTAGAGGGCATAATTCTTATACGTTTTGAAAGATTCTTTTGTATTCGGCCCATTTTGAGATATAGCTTCCATATAAAACGATCATCTGATTTGAACTTTTCAATATTTAAGAGCACAATGCTTATACGATTTGGCTGGAATTTTGAATGTGATCTTCTATTATGACTTTCAACATCCGTAAGCCATAACCGTAAACCGAGCTTCCGATTTGGCTTCTTAAGCACCTGTAGACCTGTGTTGCTCTAATGCGATTAGGCTTAAGTTTGTTCATGTCTTGTGCTACGACTTCTAGCAAAATGCAAATTTACCCATGAACATACCACTAAGGAACAAGGGCAAACTTCTCACATATCATTGAGCGCTGTCCGATTCAATCTCAATTAAAAAGGGCCTCCTTTCTATAGCCGAGTCTGAACGGTGTGCCGCAGTGCGACACTTCTTTAGGGAGAAGTTTTAGCATTTCTGAGGTACTACCTGTGTCAGTACTGCTCTTCTGGGACTCCCTGTTGCGAGTCTTTTTCTTCACAGCTTTTTACCATAACAGTGCCTCATGTGTCAATACTCACAAAAGCCTTCTACAACCTGTAAATCATCTTCATGCTTATCAACCATTTCCTACTGAACAAACTCCTGTAGGAGTAGAAGACGCAAAGCGCTTATCGGTTTTTTCTTTTGTATTCCTCTTCCAGTACAGTTTCGAGTCGGGGACTAGTCCCAGTTATTATGCCTCCTTCAACAACTGCAGGGTGTTAGGGTCAAAAGACGGAAGTCTGAAATATATCTCATATCTCAGAGTGAAAAGGATCAGCTCCGTCTTCCCTGGGATTGTCGTTAACCCTTTTATAGTGGCCTATAACGATAGTCTGCACGGTGACTTAGATCTTGCGGACCTTTGAGAGTAATTGGGTTTGGATCAGTAACACGATCTCTACCGCATATGCGACCAGTTTCGCGCCATCTTTACTAAGTTCAAATAGGATTTCATTTATCAATAGGTTCCAGAGAAGCGTCGAGAACATCAGCCTTGCGATTAAACTATTTCCCACGTCCTCATTTTTAATCCTGTTGCGTAGGATAGGACTATCGACCTTATATCCACCCACATTTGTTACAGCCCAACTCACACCCTCCTTTTGGTCACACTTTTTACCAAATCCGCGATTAAAATTCTGCTGCGTAGCTTGCAATCCGTTACCGGGAGATATTCAGGTGGACCCCTGTGCGCTCCAGGGCTTCTAACATTGACCCTATCTCCACAATGTTAAAAAAAGGCACCCATGATAAGAATACACCGACCTTAAAGTGATGAAGCCCTCATATAAACGGATGATCTGATGTGACTTTTTGAGCGTCGTCAGAGAGTAGTTCTTCCGAACTGGATGCCATTTCTCACATGGACTTGTTTTTGAATACAAAAAACATGATAATTTTGGCGGAAATTTGTAAAGTGGGTTTGTGCTAATACCAGCCCTGCATTTGTGAACGTACACACGGATAGTCATATGGCTATTAGGGCTATAATGGGCAGGGCGGTAAAGATAAAGACTGTACTAGATAGAGGTTTTCGCTACATAAGGTAGTTGCCGAGCTACTGTGGGGTAGAAGCAAATTACTGTTCGGACAACCCGGCAGTAAGACCCAAAGGTTTACCGTTGATAGACTAAGAATAAACTAAATCCTATGTGGCAACTCGATTCGAGCTAAGACCATGGAAGAAAGACTCACACGTGGAAAACGAGGAAGTTGCCAGCATGGCAGCAAATAATCTATAGGGAGATCCAGAACGTAACTATACGGGAGGATTCCTGAGAGAGTATAGAAAGCAGACCAGTCTGGTTTTCGGCATTAACATCGGAAGCGTGGGAAGAGGCTTTTCGAGATTTCTTTTAGAATTTTAAGTTAGGTTAGGTCGAAAATGGGGCGCGGATATTAATCCATTCCATGCCACTATGGACATGCACCTAAGCCAGTAATCAGCTTGTTGTGCACTCTAAATACAAAGAGTAACCTCGAAAAAGATAATAAGTCAGGAAAATCGTACTTCCTACAAAACCCCTGATTGTTTTCCACACTAGGCCCCAAAGTTGGTTCATGACTGGTATTGTGTCCCCACCTAAGTGCCGGTATCTGTTAGACGGGAAAGGCGGGTAATGATATAAGAAATGCACCAACGTCTCAGCATCTTCCCCACATGACCTACATATGCTATCAGTTGCCGCACCGATTGTGCATAAGTGAGATTGTAGTCCTATGTGACCTGTTATGATACCGAAAACTATACTGACGTCCTTCTTCTTCTCTTCATTTATAGCCTCGTCTTCTCACGATCCGAATCTCCCCATAGGATTTTCGTCGTCTTACCGATCGTTGGTCGCCCATGCCTTAACTAGGACTGTGTGACCTGAAAGTCTTCGGGTTAACCAAGTTTATTGACGGCAGTCGTCCGGCCTTCACTGCCAAATCGTTACTCTCTCATTCCCTCTTGGTCCGCTATGGCTTGGCACCCAAACGATGCGGATTATGCTATCCCATTATCAATGAACTTAGACTTCAATTAGGCGAGATGGATATGAATAATCTCTTCCTTCATGTAACGTTCAGGATACATCTACATTTTATTGAAAGTATGGAGAATTGATGAAATGAAATCGTTTGGGCATTTAATTAAAGTTTTGCCTTTGGAAAGGGGTTTTTTGAAATCAATCAAAGCCTAACATAGCTAAAACAGAAGGCAGGGGAAGGTAATCCTAAAAAACCCTTGGATATGAGGGATAATTAACATTTAAAAGGATGACAATGACAGCAGTTGTGATAGAAAACAGTTGAGAGGTATTGTCTGCTTTTGAGTGTGGGCAAATCGCCAGGGACATGCAATTGAAGCCATATGCACACTTATCAATGAACAGGGGTATATACGCATACATGTAGTACATATTTATATACACAAGCGCTCATACATATTTATGTACGTATGCCTAAATGTATATGCAAATCTCGTACCATATATGACGAAACAGCATTGGGTATTTGATTGAATCAAAGTGACAAATGTGTGCATATCCCTCTTAATTGACAACTCAAGTATGCCCCTTGGGGTTTTTCCGAAATAAAACAACAAAGACCAACGACAACGACGACAGAACACCACAACGACAACGACAAATAACAACAGACAGCCGCCTCTCGGAAACATTTGGCATTTTGACAAAAATGTTAATGCTGCATAAATTAATAAATCGGATGCCTTTCATTACAGTTGAAGGGAATTAACACTCCCATACACTTCAATGAATTCATAATGGCGTCGTTGCTATTCTACTGCTGCTCCTCCTTCCCTTTCACTTGGTTGTGGATGTGGATGTGGCTGCTGCTACTGCTCCTTTCCTACTCTGTGACGCCTTTGTCCTTAACGCCGTTGTAGTTTGCATTTTTTCAACCCTGTGGCAGTGAATTTTAGCGACATGTTGAACGTGTTATTTACCAAACACGTTCGTTCGACACACACTTCCACTCACACACACACACACACGCTAACCAACAAACCTACACAAAAACACTCGCCTGTAGATATAAAAACATACGCACACACAGCCAAACACTTTGAAGTACATATTTATATAGCCATACACAAATGTCTCTTGGCTGTGTTTAATGCGAATGCGAACGAGGACGACGATGATGAGTACATACTGTGCTAGTATTTACCTAATTACATGCCCTTCCCTTATCGTTTCGTCGTTCCCTGCTGTTTGCCACCAACAAGTCGTCGTCCCCCCCCCTTGCTTGGTGATGGCTCCATTTGCTTGGTGATGTACTACAGTGATAGGGCCTCAGCTGTACAAGTTTGTGAAAAAGGAAAGCGTTGTGTTATAATCTCCAACAGACTCAGAACTATACACACTTATATACATGCATACAATATATACCTATGTTAATGTGTGTGGAAAGTAAGTATGTTTTTATACCCAAGTGGTCCATAACAGATCTACTGGCACTCACTTGCCTCTCTTGAAAAACCATGACGAAAAGGAAAACGATATGAAACCATACACAACCATCCAGGCGTTCGCTCCAATGATAGCTAAGTGGGTGAAAGGGAGGATGATTGCCTTGATGTTACATATTCGCATTTTATTCATTTAGAAACCAGGGAGTATTTTCAAAAATTGGGTTTTAATTTGAAATATTTTAGTAAGTAGGTCTGTTTTTAGGGCTTTTTGTAAAAACTCTTAACAGAATTAACTCAAGAAAGACCAATCGGCCAATTCGACCAATTTTTGAAATTCATTCGAAATTATCTTTGAAGAAATTTTTTTTTTCTTTGAAAATTTATGTAGAATTTTTATTAAATTGGTGTAATTCTTACGTTTTTTACTGATATAACTATGTGGTATAGATTATAGATATATAGATTTACTCACCATTTTGCCAAATTTAATCAAAATAATACTAAAACCCAATTTGCCGAAGAATGATAAACCCTTTGAACAAATGGAAGCACATTTGAATGGTATTTCTTCGAATAAACGACTCCAAACTTTTCTTGGGATATTTATTTAATTTTTCTATAATAAATATGAAACTTTAGTAAGAATACATCTTTTAGGTGAATTTTAGCGGAATTCGGGCCGCTCCTCTTCGCCCTCACAAATTTGAACATAAATTTTATTGTCATCTTTGTAATCTACTCCAACATAGCTTTCATTTGAACCCCATATAGCCATTTTTGGCTATTGGGACGTGGATGAGACGGCCCCTTATTATGATCTTATTTTTAATGTCATATATGTAATCTACTCCCAAATATCTTTTATATGAGTTCCATATTGATATGATCGTGTAATAAGCCTATTTGGGATCGGAGAGGCCCCCTAGGTAGTTGGACCTAATTTTTAATGTAATTTTTGTACTCTACTCCCAAATACCTTTTATTTGAGTCCCATATTGTCCCCAACGGTCCACTTTTGATTTTGATTTTCCAATATGAAACAAATAAAAAGGCATTAAGTTCGGCCGGGCCGAACCTTGGATACCCACCAACTTGGGAATATTTGTAAACCCCCTTTCGTTACAATCCGGTGAAAATTGGATAGCTTCGGCATGAACATTGAGTGGTCTAATAAATAGAAGTCAATGCTGAATTTTGTATTTCAAGTTTCAACAAAATCGGGTAATAAATAAAACTTTTATGAGCTTCAGACCCTTAATCGGCAAATCGGTCTCTTTATCAGGAGATCGGTCTATATGGCAGCCATATCTAAGTATAGTCCTACCTCAACCATATTAAGCTCGGATATCGGGAGGCTCAAAACAACTCACTGTTTCAAATTTCAGCGAAATCGGGTAATAAATAAAGCTTTTATGGGCTTCAGACCCTTTATCGACAGATCGGTCTATATGACAGCTATATCTAAATATAGTCCGATCTTAACCATATTTGGAGCTTATGTTGGGAGGCCTAAAGCTACTCACTGTTTCAAATTTCAGCGAAATCGGTTAAAAAATAATGCTTTCATGGGCTTAAGACTCATTATTTGGAGATCGGTCTATATGGGAAATATATCTTAATATAGTCCGAGGTAATCCATATTTAGATCAGAGGTGGGGGGGCCTAAAACGACTTACCGTTTCAAATTTCAGCGAAATCGGGTTATAAATAAAGTTTTTTTAGGCTTCAGACACTTTATCGGCAGATCGGCCGATATGGCAGATATATCTAAATATGGTCCGATGGACCATATTTGGGTCAGATGTCGGGAGGCCTCAAACTACTAACTGCTTTCAAATTATAGCAGCTATATCCAAATATGGTCCGATTTGGCCACTTCAAGAACTTAACCAGCGTGCATCAAAAAGATGTATCTGTGTCAAATTTCAGCTCGAACGTGAAATAAAATTTTCACCGAACTCGCCTCTCAATAAGTCCATTGTTACGTGTGCTGTGTGGCATGTGGCACCGTCTTGTTGGAACCACGTGTCATGCAAGTCAAGCTCTTCCATTTTGGGCAAAAAAAGTTGGATATTATCTCACGATAGCGCTCAGCATTCACAGTTCGGTTACGATTCGCATCATCTTTGAAGAAGTACAGTCCAATGATGCCACCAGCCTATAAACCGCACCAAACTGTCACTTTTTCTGGTAACGTTTTGTTGAAACCACGTGTCATGCAAGTCAAGCTCTTCCATTTTGGGCAAAAAAAGTTGGATATTATCTCACGATAGCGCTCAGCATTCACAGTTCGGTTACGATTCGCATCATCTTTGAAGAAGTACAGTCCAATGATGCCACCAGCCTTTAAACCGCACCAAACTGTGACTTTCAGGATGTATTGGTAGCTCTTGCAATGCCCAGAAGCATTGAAGAAGAAGAAGCGCGCGATGAACTTTCTTAACAGAGCATGCATTTTGATAATAAAATTCAATAATTTGCGAGAGTTGTTCGTTTGTAAGACGATTCATGGTTTAATTATAGGCCAAACTGAAGACGTTCGAAAGTTAAATAATACACGAAACGTGCGTGAGCTTTTTAAACCAGTGTTGCCAAAAAGATAACAGTCAAAAAACCACCTTTTATATCTATTGGGTTGCCCAAAAAGTAATTGCGGATTTTTTAAAAGAAAGTAAATGCATTTTTAATAAAACTTAGAATGAACTTTAATCAAATATACTTTTTTTACACTTTTTTTCTAAAGCAAGCTAAAAGTAACAGCTGATAACTGACAGAAGAAAGAATGCAATTACAGAGTCACAAGCTGTGAAAAAATTTGTCAACGCCGACTATTTGAAAATCCGCAATTACTTTTTGGGCAACCCAGTATATTTTCTTCAACCGAAAAGGAGCATAATTTAAAAAAAAAATTGTTTCAATATCAAAATTTTTCAGCTAAAAATGAACCCTATAATTTTGACCGGTACACAAGAAATCTTGGTGTTTCTAGTGTTAAAAATTTCCGAAAGAAAAAATCCTATTTTGTGGACCTGAGTTATAGTTTTTCTGAAAGAAAGCCCTATTCCTATGTACTGAAATGCAGTTTTCTTACAGAAACCCTCATTCAACAGGGCTGAATTGAAGTTTTCTTTTTCCTTGGGAAAACTAAATTGAAGTGTTCCTTGGGAAAACCTCATTCAGCAAGGTTGAGTTGAAGTGTTCCTTAGGAAACCCGTATTCAGCATAGCTGAATATAAGTTTTCCTAAAAAAACCCCATTCAACAGGCTTTCTTAGGGAAAACCCCATTTAGCCGGCTGAATTGAAGTTTTCCTCCGAAAAATCCGAATTGAAGTTTTTTTAAGGAAACCTCTGTTCGGACGGACTGAATTGAAGTTTTTCTTGGGATAAACATTATTTGTCCGTCTGAATTGAAGTTTTCCCGAAGAAAACTCATTCAACTGAACTGAATTGAAGTTTTCCTCTGTAGTCAGTTGATTGAAATAAGGTTTTCCCAAGGAGACTCCTATTTAGCTGGACTGAAGTGATATCATCCTGAGGAAAACTCTAAACAACCATGTTGAATTGAAGTTTTCCTAAGAAAAACTCCATTAAGCCGTGCTGATGTGAAGTTTTCCTAAGGAAACTCCTATTTTGCCATGCCAAATTAAAATTTTTCCAAAAAAATTGTAGAGTGAATTGGAGTTTTCGTAAGAAACCCCTAATTCGGCGAGACTGAATTGTAGTTTTCGTAGAAAAATCCAGGCTTAAATGAAGTTTTATCGAGGAGAATCTAATTCAGCCAGACTGAACAAATTTTAGAGTGCTTGTTCGATTACATTCCACATTCTATTCTTGTTTTTGTTTAATTGCTTCTCAAAGTTTCAAAATTGAAACTCTAACAAATGCCTCATGTTTTGATTTAAGTGATTGGCGGTAGTAAATGCTGTCTAAACAATTGCCAGTACTAATTGCAATCAGATAAAACAAACGATCCTTGTCAGACAAGGATCGATGCAAATAAAAACAAAATTAAATGGGTTTTAAGTTACACTCAAAATGCCTGTAGGGTGAAATTTCTAACAATTTGAATTCCTTTCCGTAAAAAAAAACTGTAACATACCAAAATCGTAATAAAGTCCTTGGCTCAATGTAGTGTTTATAAATGCAAGGATACATTTCTATGTGTAGTGACTCCATGCATGTATAAGTGCGCTTTGGGAGCAAATACTGTCTCGGATGTGATGAGTGGTGTTGCCGAGTGTTGCTGTTATTGAATGAAGGGATCTTTTCTTTTTTACTCTCCATGGGTGTTTATATACTACAGTGTGTATGGCTGAGTGTGTGTCTGAGCGAATGTGTTTGTGTGGGTAAATAGATTACAAACGACAAAACAGTTTCCGTTCCTTTGCTTTTACGTTGGCGAGTCGTTGCTGTTTGTTTTCGTTTTTGTTCTCATGGTCCTGATTGTTTACGTTGTTGTTGTATTATTTTGCCCTGTTCGTATATGGCGGTACTTATATTGCGAGAGTGCTTTTTTCTACAATTCTGACATTCACGAAGAGTGTCCCTTGCGTTTACATTTCGCATTCAGAGATGAGCTTACTTACATTCATTCGCATATACATCCGAACACATATGTTTCTATTCATATACAAGGAGAGTGGCTGTGTAAGTCTGCTGATAATGCCAAAAGGCAAAATTGGGTTTGAGTTGGGCGATGTCCTTCGTGAGGCGTGTTGGGCTTAAGCACACATACTACAGTGTGGTGTGTATTTTTAGCCAGTGTTCATTGAATTGTGACAAGGTTTCGATGATGCTGTCCATTCCACTGTCGAAAACACTTAATGGGTCAAATAAAGCTATGCATTTAAAATTTTCGACAAGTACTTCTCATTAGCGTAAATTGGCCCATAAATCGATATAGGGCCATACATACCGATTCGACTTCTGAGAACCTTTAGGGCACATTTCTTATCTGACTTAGCTTAAATTTTGTAAATAATGACTCTGTTATGGCTCTTTGGAAGATCCATTACTGGAGCTTCTCATATGGTCCAAATCAATGCACAACCTGATATAGGCGCTAAAGCAACAACAACAAATCTAAAACAATGATATGTTGTCGAAACTTAAGACCCTTTTGGACGGCACGTCATGATCGTACTCATCGTGTGTACGTGTTGATTACAGCTTTTGCCAAAAACGGTCAACCTTAGGTAAGGTTAGGTTGAGTGGGTTGCTCACCAAAGGTGAGTTCACTCGGAGGCCAGTCTGGCCCATTGTGGTACTCTAAAAAGGAAAGGGAAGAGAAAGAAGATGTGAGACCTCGAACTAGAGGTTATACACGAATAAAAGAAAAACAGGAGTAATGGAGAACCCGAGCGGGGGGTGAGAAGCGTCCATCCCCACGCAAGCACGGATGAACCTACTTCGGAACTTATGGCACCCCCCGTCGAAACCATCCTGTTCCTTCAACAATTCTCAGGAGACCTACCAGAAGTACGTTACCAATTTCACCAAGATCACAGAAGAAACGGCTTCCCAGAAAGGAGTGCCTACGTCTCTGTAGACACGGACATGAACACAGCAAGTCAAAAGGGAAGTCATTGTGCGGTATTCACATGCGCGCCGCCATGCGGTCTATGGAACAGTGCCCGGCTATGACCCCTTTTAAGGTACTCATCGACCTCTCTTTGAAAGCCAGAAACTCCCTCGTCCTCCTCTGATCGATGACAGGCCATAGCGCCTTTGCACTCCGGCAACCATCCACCGAGTCCCATCTCGCCACCCTGGCCATCCCCTCTACGGTTTTCAGTAGCTCGACAAATGATACGTAGTCAAGACGAAACTCTCCTGGTTCATTCGTCTACGCTCTCATTTCCTGGAATCCCCTCATGCACAGGAACCCATGTCAGCATCACATCGTGTGCTGGGAGGCAATCCAGAGAATCCAAATAATCTGTCACGCATATCGACCTCAAGGCCTTGAGCGCCGCCATACTGTCCATATAAATTCTGAGTTTTGAGGGTGGTAAATCGCTTACCAGAATTGCGCTTATGGCCACTGCAATGGCACAGACCTCTGCCAGAAAGACCGTACACTCGTCCGGCAGTTTCAGAGATATATCAATATTGAGTGCGTCAGAGTAGCCCTCCAATTAATCCATAATCATCCTCCTCAAGTACAGCATTCGCCCTCCATTCATCCCTCCCAGGAAAACGGATCGCGAATGCCCTCACTCCAGTCGGCACTGGTGCCAGATTTTCGGAAATCTTCCTCAGTCTACCCTCCGCATCCATAACACCCTGAATTAAACTGTGGCCGCAACCATCCTCCTTCGGCATGCAGAGCTCTCTCAGCTTTAGCTCAACCTTGGCGGCGCAGTTCCGAATATAGGCTTCAATGCGCTGCATATCGCACGCGTCCTCTTCTCTACGGCATTCCACCATACCAGTGCTCTATAGGTCAGTACTGGTCTCACGATGGCCGTATATATCCAATAAATTATCTTTGGTGTCACCACCCACCACCTTCCTACCGAACATCCATCCTTCTGCAGGATTAAAAAGCGCACAGTGCCTTACGGCTTCTTTCCTCGGTGTTCCTCTTTCAGGACAGTTTCGAATCGAGGACTATGCCTTGGTTCTTCGCCTCTTTTGCCAGCCGCAGGGTGACCTCGTCCAATGACGGGAGTCTGAATTCCGGCATCTTGAAGAGCACCAGCTCCGTCTTCCCTAGGTTGGTTCTGAACCCGTTACTGGTAGCCCATCGCTACAACCTCCTCAGTGGCCCCTCCATGATCTCAAGAGGTTCCATAGAATCGGTGAGGACACCCCTTCTTGGGGCGTTCCCCTTGTCACCCACATTCTGACCGCATTATTTCCCAGGTTCGCATTAATAATCCTGCCATAAAGGATCCAGTGCATTGACTATCGATCCTATCTCCTATCTCTATTGAAGGCCCCCTAAATATCCAAGAAGGCGGCCAAAGTGTACGCCTTCTGTCGGAGAGACATCTCGATCTCCTGTACCACCTCGTGAAGGGCTGTCTCCACCGACCTGCCTTAGAGGTATGCGTGTTGTACCCCACTGAAGTTTTTCGGTGTCAGTTCCCCTCTCACCTACAGGTCAATCAGTCTTTCCAGTGTTTTCAGCAACAACGATGACGGACTAATAAGCCTATAATCCTTCGTCCTACTGTGGTTTATTCTTCCCGGCTTGGGGATAAAGACCTCCATGATCTCCCTCCATGCCCTTGGTATGTAGGACCATGCCAGGCTCGCTCGGAAAATCCGCTCAATCCAGGGCAGGGTGACTCCAAGGGACTCCTGCAACAGTGCCGGGATAATTCCGTCAGGTCCGGCCAACTTAAAAGGCCAGAAACGGAATGATTACACATTTTTTTAATCAATAGATGCCATTCATAGAAAAAAAATCAAATGATTTTGGTTTTTCAGCCATGACACCAGATGTACCATGTAAACGGGCCATAAGCAAGAAGCGGAGCAATTTAGAGGTTTATGGCGTTTACTACTTTTTATACTTTTTTTTTACAAGTATATGACGTTTACAACTTTTTAACCTAAAAAACCGACATACAGACCATCTCTATTCATATCGCTCCCAAATAAAACGCCTTTGGTTTTTGCTTATGGTAAGATACCTTCTCGGAATCGGCCTGGTCAAACATGAACACTATACGAGTATACATGTATTTTTATTAATTTTTTTTTTTTGTAAAATTTAAGATATTTTATTTTATATCAAGTTTAATTTATTTTGTTTTATTTTATTTTCTTAATTTTATTTTAATTTATTTTTTCTTTGAATATAGTAATAATTCAATTACCTTAGGCTGTAGTTCAAGTAAGTGTGTAAGTTTGAACAGTGATTATATTATAGTAGAGAAGAAAATCATACATGGCTGTCTGTGTGGGTGTGTGTGTGCTGAACGAGCTTTTGAACATTTGGATCGATTTCAATATCCTCTCCGCCACGACAGTTCCGACCGGGACTTATACGAATGTTTTCATTATTTTTCCACTTGGCTCAACTCCTTGTCTGTTTGATTTCCGTTGATGATTACACTCCAAACGCCACCATCACCAACTGCCATGAAAACCCGTGATGGTGATGGCGACGAGAGGACCAGGGCAAGTACCACGATGATGATGTTACGAAAGCCAAGCAAGAGGGTGGTAATGGTCTTGGTCATGGTGATGAAGCTGGGTGGTTTTGGTGATGAAGCTTGCTTAGTGTCTTCCAAACAATGGTGTATTGGCTCTCTGGCTGAGGGGGTGGTGGTGGTGATGACGGTGTTGTTGTTGGCTTTTTTCAGCAGCCTTAGAAGTCTACGTTATGTGTTAAGGTTTGTTGGTAGTTTTTCGGTGTTGCTAGCACTTCACATCCACGTTACTGGAGCAGCGTATGTTTTTGCCCAGTCACCCTGTATTGGATGGGGTGATGTAGACTTCTTTCTTTGGTCTTTGCTTTTGTGTTGTTGTTATTGTTGTTATTATATATACTATCTGTGTTATATACTCGGCACCCTCTTTGGTTTATGGCCCACCAAGCACTCCAGTGGGAATTTGGCTTTGGCAATTCATTTGAAGTCTTAATAATCACGCTCGAATAATAAAAACATGTCGGCGACGGCATTGAGAGGGCTTTTTTTGGGACTGGCTGGCGGGTTGGACGAATGGATGGATGGCTGAATATATGGAAGGATGTATGGGCTTGCACATGTCAGGGATTGATTAAAACGCTCAAAAATCAATTTTGCCAAAGCGCTTAAAAAGGGATAACAACAAGGCTGGTGCTGAAGCCGGTTGGTGGTGATGGTGATGGCAGTGATGGCGGCAACAGCCGCGAGAGTATCTGATAACAAAAAGAAAAAAAATTGAAATTGGGTTTTTCTCGTTCGCTTCGTTTGTACGTATGTTTTCGGCATTTAGGTTAAATATGCCGCCGTTGCTTAGATATGAGATATGATGAAGATGACGCCGATGGTCGTCATTTAATTTGGAACGAATGTATGTATTTGATTTGGGTGAATTGTCTGCCCTGTGGGAAATATCCATATCCATATCTTTAGCGAATAAATTTACCCGTGGTCGTCATCGTTGTCGTTATGCCGCTTTGATTTAGAGCCTTTTGCCACAATATCAAATTCAGGACTTCGAGTCCTTGGTTGTGTTATTTAATGCATTCATTAAAAACGAAAAATTATTATAATTTTAATTAAGCAATTACCTTGCTTGCCACTTGTAAGTTTGGAGGAGCTCTCTCCCGTACCTTCTTTTTCGCCTCCTTCGCAAGGGGTTCACAAAAATTTGTTTTGAAGTATCCCATTGAGAAAATAAGCATCTATCGATTGCCATATACAATCGAACTGTGCTTGCTGCGGTTTTGAATTAAAGGCAAAGAAAACTGAACTTCTCTTTAACGCCCCCTCCTAACCCACTGTTGTGGGGCTCATTGGCTGCCTTCCTCTGTTAGCTGCCTTCACATTTTCTATGTTTTTTTAGAGGGTGTTTCACATTTGTAGCAGTGGAGAAAAGAAGTCCTTGTGTTTATTTTTCGAATTAATTGGAGCTGTTGACATTTTTTTTCCTCCTCGATTCTTCTTGAGAATACAAAATGGACTTTCCTTGAAAGGTTGCCATTACTGCTGCAATGGCAATAAAAATTATAATTATTATTCATTCATTAAATTTAGCTGTGGTGGGGTTTGTAGGTAATGACCGTATAAGCATGACTAGTACAATTGATGTGCTTATTATACTCGTAGCTTTAGAAGTGGAGTAGGAAAAACAGATTTAATTGCAAATGGTCTAGAAGTCAAGTTAATGGAGATTTGAAGTGTCGCAAATTGTGAATAAAAGACATTATTCATTAAAATTATATAATAACAAAATACCTGAAGAAAAGAATTTTTGATTATTTTAAACTACAAATACAGGGAATAAAGGGCAGTAAATAAAGGATTTAAACATAACATAGATAAGATTTTATCTCGTATTGAAGAGATTCCCAGAATTAAACCTTTATAGTGATGCTATAAGAAAGGAACTTGGTAATCGGGCGTAAGCTTCTCCGAGTTCAAAACTCAGCTAATTCGTGTAAACTTTTTATCTTCCATGAGAAAATCCGAAGAACGGTTTATAAGAATAATATCACAACGTAGAGCCATATTTTATATGAGTAATTGACAACATTACACCACTAATAACGTCAATTTTCTACGATCGATTGTTTAAAAAAGTATGGATTTTAGCGTTTGTTTGAATTATAAGTACATCCGTCTTGATAAAGTTATATTTAGTTATATAATGGTATATTGAAAGACAAAGATACACCTTCTAGTTTGTCTCTTTAAACAATCAAATTGTATTAAAATAGACATTTGTGAATTCGATTCTGCATAGAATAAATCTTTCAAAGAAATACCAGTTCTTCCAAGAATCATAGATTTTATTCATCAATACATACATCTCCAACAATCAGTCTTCCGCCGCTACTTTATTTCTTTACCAATTAAAATAGAGTTCAGTTTTACTAACCACCTCTTAATATGAGAGAAATGTCTTTCCGACGAAAAGTCAGTAGTCAGTCAGGATCCAAATCTGAAAAATGCGTTGGATGTTGAATCAATTAAAACTTGAATTTAGTCAGCTTGTCATTGTTGTTGTTGAATGAGAACGTGTTCTTTAGTTTTTTTATTATCTTTAAAACCAGTATTGTGCATTTCTTCAATTTTATTTGACTTTTGTGAATTCTGCATCGCCAGTGTCTCCACGACCACTGTAGAAGCAAGCATATTTAGTTAGTATAAAGTTTTAATTCAATGCAGAATATTGAGCACTGGCCTATTTATTGAACACTAAATATAAATTAAGAAAGACATGCTAGTAAGTGTTCCTCTAGAAAACATGATATGCTTCTGTAACATTTATGAGTTTTTAAACGGCAGGGAACATTTTTTGGCATTTAGTGAATTTAACAGTTTGAAATAAGATTTTCTCTCTGTAGTCAAAAAAGGTGTACACATACTGAAAAAAAGTTGGTCCAAAATTTAAGATTTTTCCTTATTCGTAGGATTTTAGCAATGAAAACGAGCCAAAGAACCAAAACTTTAAAATAAAGATACTTTCTTTAAATTTAATTCCTCATGACACGACCATCCGTTTCAAATTTTGATCGCTGATTGCTTCTTATTTAACTGCATAGATGACTGTCCAATATTATATTTCGAAAAGTTCTTTTTTTTAAACTTAGCATCGTCTTGCCCCAAGGTAAATTTTCTAACATTCATCGACATTTTGACCCACATGTTAGGTTTTCGTCTATAATAACATGACGCAAAGTTAGGGATTTATTAACCTACCATTTAAAATTAAAAATTCTTAATATGAAGGAAAAAATGTTTCACCAAAGGGGATGTTCCCAAAAAAAATTGGAAAATTGATCATCTTTAAATTAAGTTTGCTAATCTTGACTTGAATCTTTAAAATTAGAACATCAATTTTTTCAGTGTAGAAGCTACATTTATTGGAATATGGAACAATTCAGCCCGAACTTAGCATGAATATTGGATGTCATATCAGAACTCAAAATGTGAAAGTTAAATCCCAGGAAGTCAAATCTGAGTATCGCTTTATATGGTAACAGAATATGCCAAAAAATGCCAATTGACCACTAACATTCTATTAACCCATTGACGATGAATGGGTAGAAGAATCCCAAGAATAGAGCTTTCTTAGAAAAATTCTAGCTCGAGTTAGGAAAAAGATATTCTAATGAAATTTGGATTGACGTAAAGCAGATGAATGAAACTTGTTACAAAAAATTTCCGTTATATAAGGTCATGCTTTAGGGGAAAATTGGATTGTCGAAAAATGTTAAAAAAAAAATCAAACAAAAAATCTTCTTAAAATTTGTAGAAGCCAGATTTCTGGAAACTGTTTTAGAGTCTTGTTGTATTTGGTGGTTTTTATATTAAAAAAGAAATATGGCAATAAGCCTACAACTTTTGACAACAGAGGCGATTTTATATCAAAGTCATTAAAATCCACTCTTCTTTGCCAAATGCACATAAAATATAAGGAATATGATTTTTAGTTGTAGTAGAAACATAGGGACTTATTAAATAAAAAGAAAATTTTTCAAAAATTCGTCTTTTTATTCAAACAATTTTTAAAAACTTAAAAAAATTTAGTTCAACAAATTTAAAAAATTACAACGTCAATATAGATGCTCTAAATAATGACTACATGAAATTTCATCAGAATCGGAGAAGGGATGGAATCGATGATCAGGCGTTAATGGGTTAAGGAGCAGAAGGAAAACTTTCACATATCAATGAATGCTGTCCGATTCAAGTTTAAGCTCAATGAATGACCTCCATTTTGCAGCCGAGCCTGAAAGGCTTGCCGAAGGGTGACATCTCTTTCGAGAAAATTGTTTACATGGCTTCTATGCCATTTTTTTTCAAAACCTTACAAATTTCGCCAGCAGTAGGAGGGGATAATCACGGCAGACAATTTTCTCGAACGTTTTCGTCAGGATTTGAAGCAGGATTACACCATAGGATTGGGGTATGCTAACTTCTTCATTCCATTTAACACATCGAAATATTGGTCTTGGACTCCATAGAGTAAATTTATATTCTAAATCGCCATGACATTTTAAGTCGATCTAGTCATGTCCGTTCAACTGTCTGTCTGCCGGAAGCACGCCAACTTTCGATGAAGTAAAGCTGGGCGCTTGAAATGTTGTCCAAATACTTTCAATTAGTATAGGTCGATTGGGATTGTAAATGGGTCATTTCGGTCCATGCTTTGATATAGATGCCATTTACTCTGGTATCGGATATTAACTTCTTGAGCCTATGCAGGCGCAGTTAGTTGAAATTTTGCCCGATGTGTTTTCTTTACTTCTAATAATTTCAAATCAGCATATAATCTGATATAGCTGCCATATAAACCAATATAAACCAATTTGACTTCTTGAGCCTTTAGAAGGCCCAATTACCGCCTGATTTGAGTGCAAATTGGGCCGTTAAGTTTTACTACGACTTCCTATTGCCGTTCATAGGATGGTATAAATAGGTCTTTAACCTGATATAGCCTCCACATAATTCGATAGCCCGATTTGACATACAATATTAAGCCTCTAGAGGGCGCTATTATTACCCATTTGCACGAGTACGAGTAGCATCATGTGTTGTTTAAGCTTAGTAGTCAGCTGTGCTGGTTGATAAGTTGGTAGTCAGCTGTGCACGTTTTCAGTTAGTAGCTATTATCCCGAGAGCGAAGTTGACAAATTCGCTTTGCCAAAAATCTTTGTTTTTTAAAAGTGTTAAGAAACGTGAATATAATTAATTCATCCTAAAACCAAGTTCAATAACTTAATTAAGAGAGGAAAATGAGTAATTAAAAGAAGCCAGGAGTGAAAATATTTAGTTCGCCTGCAATAATTTTGTAAATGTAGTGTTACGTATATGCAACATTTGTCAATTGAGGTAGTTTTCCAAAAATAAAAACTTCTTGAGCCCCTTGAGGGCGCATTTCTTATCCGATATGGCTGAAATTTTGCATGAGGTCTTTTGTTTTAACATCGTCAAAATCAGTTTATAACCGGATATAGCTGCCATATAAACCGATTTCGGATCTTGACTTCTTGAGCCTCCTGGGGGCCAAAATCACAAAATGAATGAAAAAATTTTTTGATTTCTTGAGAATTTTCTAATTACTCTAAGATTTAACAGAATTTTTTTCCTTTTCAAATTTTCTTTAGGATTATTGCTTAATTTTTGGGTATTCTTTAACTTCTAATTACAAATAAGTAATTATTTAACTCATTTAGGTAATCCATTATTAGGTATTCCTGCGAGTAACAACAATTTGCTTACTGGTATGCCAGTGTGTAATGATATGTGCTTACCTAGTTTTTGCTGGGTTCCCATGCTATTTTTTCGGTCTTAAAAAAAATCTTTTTTTTGTCTTTTCCAAGGGTTTAATAATTTAAAGTGCGGTGATTGAGGTGGCTATTGCATTACATTATTAATTTTTTCCGTAAACCAAAATTTCAGGACCTAAGTATGCCAGGTGGCCCTCAAATTTAGTCCTACAAAATTAGTTCGGGCTGGAAAAAGCGTATTTGTGATCCGATTTTGAAATATGAGGCATTGTTTGAAAGTGCTTCCAAGGCAACATTTGTGAGGTACTATGCCATGTAAAATTTCTCTCCAAAGAGATGTCGCACTGCGGTACGCCGTTCGGACTCGTCTATAAAAAGGAGGTCCCTTATCATTGAGCTTAAACTTCAATTGGACTGCACTCATTGATATGTGAGAAGTTTGCCCCTGTACCTTAGTGGAATGTTCATGCGCAAAATTGTTTTGTATACAAACATTTTGTTCACTTTGAGGTGTTTGAGTTGGCCAACAATAGCCGGTTGTGATTTTTTAACCAAATATAACGCAATCACACTATTAGGATTTAACTTCACCACCTAAAACTCTCTTTTTAAATAAATTCAAAAGCAAATGCTTTTGGTGTCTTGTAAACAATATAATGAGCTGTCAATAAAACAAATATCACGTAGTAATTGATTTCTGGTTTGACAGATATACAAGTGTTAACTTGATAGCCCTTCGTGTCAGTTATGCAACAATCCTGCAACAATCGAAACATTATTATTTTTTAATTCGAATTTGGGTTTAGCACATTTATTATAGAAAGTCTCTTAAAATTACCATTGCCTTGCTGCTTTTTTCCCGTTAAAGTTTTTCCCCCTTCTTGAACTTTGAAGTAAATTAAATATTACTACTGTGTTACTTCCTTTAACAGAATAATAAAATATTTTTTATATGTGTTAAACTCACATATGTATGTGCACACCTCTATATGTGGATATATTTTTTCATTTCAACGCGTTATAGATTTCAATTTCAATATTTTCGATCTTTAAATATTCACAACTCAATGGAATGGCCCCACGAAAATCTAATGTTTATTGAAACAAAAGAATGATTGTTGGCTGGGCAAAATGTTACCAAAAAAGAACAAGAAAGAAGGAATAGGAAACAAAACGCTGTGGCTACAATGCATAATCGCCAAAATACTTTTAAAAATAACAAATATTTATGTACTTCATATGTAGGAGTATGTGAAACTAAAGGCGTTCATTTGTGTTTTTGTATGTATGTTGCAATGGGAAGCCATTGCATATTGAATATTGGCTTATAGCAAAGTGCCAATATATTGCTCTCATTGTTTTGATGTGATACCCTACAATGTTAATTTTAGGTCTATTGCAGGGTTAACGTTGAGATGTTTTGAAAATGGTCAAAAAAGGGTACTTTTGAAAAAGGTCAAAGCTTTTTTTGTTGTAATCATCTTGTTTGACCCATCTGTAATAAAGTTGGGGCCACCATAGCTCAGAGGTAAGCATGTCCGCCATTAACTCTGAACGCCTGGGTTCATATTTATTTTATTCACTAGCCGAACTGGTCCCGCTCCGCCGCGCCTTCTTTAACTCTCTAATATCCTTTTAGGGTTTGGACACTTCTTCCTGAATGTGGATATCAAATTAGTGCCACTGTAGCCTATGTCCGCCTATCACGCTGAACGCCTGCCTTCAAATCCTGGCGAGAACATCGGACAAAATTTAAAGCTGTGGTTATTCCCTCTTAATGCTGGCGACATTTGCGTGGTACCATCCCATGTATGGTCATGTAAAAAATTATCCCCAAAGGGGTGTCGCACTGCTGCACGCCATTCGGACTCGGCTATAATATTTCCCAATGCATGTATTTTTGTGTAATGACAGACATTCTTTCTGTGACAAATTACACTTCTTCCGTTCTACACATGATTTTGTGCATCTGTTGGAAGTTGTTTGCATCTCCGATCATTGAGCTCGTTTCGAAAGAGAAACACTGAGGCGGCAGCCCTTGCCGATGAAGGAATCAATGAGCCTATTTTGCGTATTTTTAAGAGAATAAGCGCCACCTAGACCTGAACGCAAATTATGATGTCATATTGTCCAATATTGTCATTATGGGTCAATGAACCTATTTTGCGTATTTTTAGGAGAAATAGTGCCACCTAGACCTGAAAGCAAATTTTGATGTCATATTCGTAATCTACTTCCAAATTGCTTTGATTTGAGTCCTATATAGCCATGATCTGCTAAAATGCCCATTTGGGGGTTTTTGGGGGTGGGGACACCACCCATTACATGGACTTAATTTTTTGCCATATTTGTAATCTAATCTCGAATACCTTTCATTTGAGGATCATATTGACATGATCGTCCAATAAACCTATGTTGGGGGGTTTTGGGGTTAGGGCGGCCCCCCAGTTACTTGGAGCCGATTTTTAATATGCAATTCGTACTCCATTTCTGAATACTTTTCTTTTGAGTCCCATATTGTCCCGATCGGTGCACTTTTATTTTTGGGTAGTACTTTTGGGGTAAGGGGGAGGGTCCGCCCCCCTTCCGATATCGAGAAATGACGTCGATTTGAACAAATAACATTCAACAACTCTCAAATGTGAAAAATAATAATTTTGTTTTTATTTTTAAAAATAGATAGATAGATAAGAGAAAGAAAATAAAAATCAATACACTGAAGGATCTCAACTATTGGGTTGCCCAAAAAGTAATATATTTTTTTACACTTTTTTTCTAAAGCAAGCTAAAAGTAACAGCTGATAACTGACAGAAGAAAGAATGCAATTACAGTGTCACAAGCTGTGAAAAAATTTGTCAACGCCGACTATATGAAAAATCCGAAATTACTTTTTGGGCAACCCAATATAAAGTTGTAAAAGAATCATTGAGAAACTACTGGCGAGAAGTTCAAAAAATTTTCAGCGTTGGTTATCTCTTCCTAGTGCTGACGACACTTGTGAGATATTTATCTTAGTTAATAAGCAGTGTTTTAAGTGAAGTCAGAAAATTATCCTCGCTGTTTCTAAACGGAATGTTCATGAGAAAATTTGCATACTGACATTGTCATTCTTTGAAAAAGATCAGGAAAATGTTTTCAGAAGATTTCGGTTGGTCAACATTTTTTAGTTCTGAATCAAATGTGACATTGTTTCAAAGTCTGTTTTCAATAATTCCTGCAGATTTGTTTGCAATTGATCACTGCCAACGGGCAATTCATAGTTAAAGCCGAGTGCTGACTTCATTCACAGCGAAAACGCCCATTAAATTATTGCAAAATTTCACGGTCTCTATTCTTCGCCAGAACACAAACAAAACTCAAACAACAACGATTGGTTGTCATTTTGTGAGAATTTAATTATTATACATTAACAATTAATTGAAGCGAAGTTTATGACGACGCTGCGACATGTCGTTACCATTTTTTCATAGAACTCAGTACCACTTCTACGGAAGGTGTTCGCATATTCTTCGTCACCATTTTTTTTATTACGCCTTTTGACAGTTGTTCGGGCGAAAAGTCAAAGTCACTACTAGGCTTAAAATGTGAACGACCCATAAAATATTTCCCTTAACCCGTGTTTTCCTCTGTAGAATCCGGTGATACCGATAAATTGACGAACGAATGATGTAAGAATGTTTGTTAGGGATACTCTATTCCAGGAACTCACGCCGGTTTGTAATTGACTGGCCAGCGGACCGCGCAATGTATTATTTCGCCCGAACCGTTCGTATATGGAATCGGCTTTCGGCTAATTTTTTTCCCACCACTACGACATCCAGAGATTTAAGACAAATGTCAATAAGCACTACATTCTTTTCCCCCCTCCAATTTCAAATTTCCTTTCGCTAACGCAGTGCACTGCATTTATAGGGGAAATCCCCCGCGTGTTGATCGATACAAAAAAAGTAGGAAAAATTATACCATCACCATTTGCTAAAGTAAATAAAATTTTCTTTTAAATTTACCGTAACGCACCATTCAAAGAAAATTCAAATCGAATTTACTTCCACCATATTGATATTATTATTGATCAAAACAAAAGGTCCTTTGAAAGCCGTACGTTACCAATCCAAATTTTGGCAACATATTAACAATAGAATCGATGAGCAGCTACAGCAACAACAACTTGTATGCATACCCACGATGATGATGCGGATGGTGATGGCGAAATGTTGGTGATGGTTTTCATCATAAACTGCAATTGTTAAAATTCAGCTGAAACTGCAGCAGCGTGAAATCATAACGAAAATATTCAACTTTGAACAGAACAGAGAACACAGGAAGGTATTGAAGCGGCACCAACGCGTTCACTTTTCATATTTTATGATGCTTCATCATTGTTTGTGGGTAAATTGCCTGGAAGCCATTTTAATCGGTCAAAAATTTACAAAAATATTGTACAAGTATGTATGTCCGTCTGTGCAGCAGAGCGTCTATCCATCCATCCATCCATCTATCCATCGGTTGGTCCATTCACTCATTCATTTACTTTGTTGTTGAATACCAAGCACATGTAACCACCATTGGGCCGCTCTTAATCCAATAAAACTATGATGGGCTAGCACCTGGATGTGAAGCATCAAAAACAGGAAAAAAGCAAAATCCTTTAAAAACAAAAACAGTAGAAAATTTGGCGAAAAAGGTAAACCATGCAATTTTTCAACAATCAGTGATGATGGGAGGGCGTTAAGGTGGTTAGGCCTCGTCTGAAGTTATGGATTTGCAAGTCTTAATGGGTGGGTGAGAGGAGTTGGTTATAATTTATTTTTGCAATTAGCGTTACAATTTTTTTTTTTCTTACTTTTGTTTAAAGGTAGTACTTTTTTTTTGGGAATTGGCTATGAAATATGTTTGGCATGCAGAAGGGGGTATCACTGGGGTGTCTTGCAATTTAAAAAATTAGTTTTTGATTTGTTGGTGGTGAAATGCAAAATAGTTCAAACTGAAAAAAACTGATTTTAATAACAGAAGAGGCTTGATAACAAAAAAAAGAAATATTGTCAGGTTTTTATCGCACTAAAAAGTCTAATATGCAAATTTCTTTGGTTTCTCTTAGCCAATGATATTATAAGGTAACAACATGAAATCCAAGAACTTTTTCAAGATTGTGGACAAGATTTGGTTCCTTTAGGTACTCAAGGTGGTAAATTATGAGATCAGTTTATATGGAACCTAATCAGGTTATAAAGCGATTCCAGTCATGCTTGATAAATCTCTAAAAGCCATTGGAGAAATCATCATGCAAATTTAAAATTTTCGTATAGGAATTGTGCTTTAGATGGTCAAGAAATAACATTCTGAGATCGGCTTATATGGGAGCTATATTAGATTATGGACCATTCTTGAAGTGGAATTTAGGGGTCATAACAAAAATCTTTAAAAACTTAAGCGAAATCGGATTGCGCCCTATTTAGATGCAGACCGATTTATACAGGAGCTTAATCTAAACAAAGACAGATTTGATACCTTAAGATATATTTGTGCTAAATTCTCGGTGATTACCTTACTCTACCAAAAGTTTGCGTGCGATAGGCAGACGGAAGACATGTACGATCAAAAGTGTATTAACTTATGGGGTCTGAGACCAACATTTTAAGGTGTAACAAACGGACTGTACTGAAGTTTGTATACCCCCATCAGGTTTCACCAATTAGTTTTGACTTAAGGTTGCCTGCGGGAGAAATAATAAAGTTGTCCTAAGGGCAATAATGCTATCCATTCCTGAGGGAAAGGGCAACATTATTACCCTTTTCCTTGGAAAACGGTAGTAATATTGCCCTTTCCTTAATAATACTACCCTTCCCCAAGGGAAAGGGCAATGACACTACCTTTCCCCAAGGAAAAGGCAATAAAACTACCCCTCCCCAAGGAAAAGGGCAATACTTCTACCCTTCCCCAAAGGAAAGAGCAATAATACTTCCTTTTCCCAAGGAAAAAGAGCAATAATATTACCCTTCCCAAGGGAATGGGCAATAATATTACCCTTTCGCAAGGGAAAGGGCAATAATGCTACCCTTCTCCAAGGGAAGGGGCAATAATACTACCCTTAACCAAGCGAAAGGGTAGTAGTACTACCATTCCCCAAGGAAAAGGGCAATAATACTACCCTTCCTCAAGGGAAAGGGCAATTATACAACCCTTTCCCAAGGAAAAAGGCAATAATACTACCCTTCCCCAAGGAAAAGGGCAATAATACAACCCTTCCCCAAAGGAAAGGGCAATAATACTACCCTTCCCAAGGGAAAGGGCAATAATACAACCCTTTCCCAAGAGAAAGGGCAATAATACTACCCTTCCCCAAGGAAAAGGCAATAATACTACTCTTCCCCGAGGGAAAGGTCAATAATACTACTCTTCCCCAAGAGTAGAGGACAATAACACTACCCTTCGCCAAGGTAAAGGGCAATAATACTTCCCTTGTCCAAGGGAAAGGGCAATAAGACTACACTTCCCCAAGGGAAAGGGCAATAATACCCCCTTCACCAAGGCTAAGTTTATTAGAACTACCCTTCCCCAAGGAAAAGGGCAATACTACTCTTCCTCGTGAAAAAGGGCAACAATACTACCCTTCCCAAGAGGAAAGGGTAATAATAATACCCTTCCCCAAGGGAAAGGGCAATAATTCTAACCTTCCCCAAAGAAAAGGGCAATAATTCTACCCTTTGCAAAGGAAAATGGCAATAATACTACCCTTTCCCAAGGGAAAGGGCAATAATCCGACCCTTCCCCAAGGGAAAGGGCTAAAATACTATCTTTCCTTAAGGAAAAGGAGCAATTAACAACTCTCCCCCAAGGAAAATTTAGTAACAAAGAAAAAAAAAATAATTAATTAAAAATTAATTATATAAAAATTAGGAAAAAATTAGAAAAAAATTATTAATATATTATTAAATAATTAAAAAAAAATAACAAAAATAGTTATAAAACGAGAAAATCTGTATAGGCCCGGGCCGGCCGGATACCCACCACTTCGGGTATATATGCAAACCACCTTTCGTAATAATCCGGTAAAAAATGCATAATTTATGCACCCATAGCAGCTATATAAGATATGGTTCAATTCGGACCAAATTCGTTACGGGAATAGAGTGGCCTTATACATACAAGTCACTGTTCAATTTCGTAGAACAAAATATTGTTATTTTTGGCAGCTATATCCAAATATAGACCGATCTGTACCATATAAATCAAATTTCAGCGAAAGCGCCTTTTATGCGGGCGAGATTTTAAATCGAGAAATCGGACTATATGGCAGCTATATCCAAATCTAGGTCAAATTAAAAAATAACTCACTGTCCCAAATTTTAGTGAAATCGGACACAAAATGCGCCTTTTATGGGACCTTAAATCGAGAGATCGGTCTATATGGCAACTATATCCAAATTTGGACCGATCTGCAGCTATATCCAAATCTGGACCGATTTGGGCCGAATTAAAGAATTATGTCAAAGGGCTTAACACAACTCACTCTCCCAAATTTGAGCGAAATTGGACAACAAATGCGCAATTTATGGGCCCAAGACCTTTAATCGGCAGATTGGTATATATTGCAGCTATATCCAAATCTAGACTGATCTGAACCAAATTGAAAAGAAATGTCAAAGGGCTTAACACAACTCTCTGTCCCAAATTTCGGTGAAATCGGACAATAAATGCGCCTTTTATGGGCCCATGATCATAAATCGAGAAATCGGTCTATACGGCAGCTATATCCAAATCTGAACCGCCAAATTTAAGGAGAGTATCGAGGTGTCTAACTCAACCCACTGTCCTAAGTTGGACAAAAAATGCGCCATTTACGGGCTCAAGACCTTTAATCGGTAGATCGGTATATATTGCAATTATATCCAAATCTGGACCGATCTAAACCAAATTAAAAGGGCATAACACACCTCACTATCCCAAATTTCAGCAAAATCGGACAATAAATGTAGCTTTTATGGACCCAAGACCTTAAATCGAGATATCGGTCTATATGACAACTATATCCAAATCTGGTCCGATCTGGGCCAAATTGAATGAGGATATCAAGGGGCCTAATAAAACTCACTGTCCAAAATTTCAGCGAAATCGGAAAATAATACGCCTTTTATGGCCCAAGAACTTAAATCGAGAGATCGGACTATATGACCTGGGCCGAATTGATAAAAGACGTCGAAGGGCCTAACACAACTCACTGTCTGAAATTTCAGCAAAATCGAGCAATAAAACTGTGTCTTTTATGGGCATAAGCCCCATCGATAGATCGGTGTATATGGGGGCTATAACAAGGTTTAGTCTGATATAGCCCATCTTCGGACTTAACCTGCCTATGGCAAAAAAAAAAGAATCTGTGCAAAGTTTCAGCTCAATATCTTTATGTTTAAAGACTGTAGCGTGATTTCAACACGTATATATATTCTCGATCGTCTCGACATTCTGAGTCGATCTAGCTATATCTGTCCGTCTGTCAAAAACACGATAGCAGTCGATCACCGTATAATCCAATCTCCCGATTTGATTTCTTAAGCCCCTGAAAGCCTCAATTTTCATCCGATTTGGCTGAAGTTTGGCACTTAGTTTACTGTTATGACTTTCAACATTCGTTCTGAGTACGGTCAAAATCGGTCAAGAACCTGATATAGCTCTCATATAAACCGATCTCCCGATTTGACTTCGGACAAAAATTGCGGCTCCCAGGGGCTCAGGAGCCGCAAATTTTGTCCGATTTGACTGAAATTATGCACATAGTGTTCTGTTATGATAATTGGGCCAAGTACGGTCCAAATCGGTTAAGAACTTGATATAGCTCCCATATATACTGATCTTTCGGTCAACATTGTTCGGTTCCTAGAGCTTTAATATTTGCTGTTTTGACAGAAGTTTGGTATGTATTGGGTAATTGCGGATTTTTTAAAATAAAGTAAATGCATTTTTAATAAAACTTGAATGAACTTTAATTAAATATACTTTTTTTACACTTTTTTTCTAAAGCAAGCTAAAAGTAACAGCTGATAACTGACAGAAGAAAGAATGCAATTACAGAGTCACAAGCTGTGAAAAAATTTGTCAACGCCGACTATATGAAAAATCCGCAATTACTTTTTGACAACCCTAGAATAAAATTATGCTCTTCAACTAAATTTATTTTGTATTAACTTTTAGCATGATCCATGGTGGTGGGTTCCCAAGATTCGGTCCGGTCGAACTTAGCACGCTTTTATTCGTTGTATGAAATATTGGTGAAATTTTATTAAATTTTGGAAACTTTCTTAGCAAAGTCAGAAAAACGAACGGTATTTGATTTACTTGGAAATTTTCGTAATATTTCATTTTCAAAGAAAATTTAAAATTTTCTGCAAACATTTATTTCCAAAGAAATCTTATTTGATTAATTTTTTTTAGAAATTTCAATTTTATAGCAAATTTTATAAAAATTATTATTTTGTCAAATTGACTAAGGTCATTTTGCCTTGCATCAGACATTGTGTATTTACGTCATTGCATTCTTGTATTTTTTTTTAGAATTTAGATTTTGATAATTTTGACTTAGTTCTATTTGCTTTGCATCAAACATTATGTATTTATGTGTTTGCACTCTTTTATAGCGTCTACTTAGCAGAAATTGTGGTGTTTTCTTGACGGCCATTTGTAATTTATTTTTTGTCACATCTCCATTTTGCCACGCTTTCTTGCTGTGTTGGTGTTGTGACTATATCAGGGTATTGGTGACAAAGAAGGATGGTGACATTCTTTGTAGCTGACATCGCCCACCACCAATTGACATAAGCCCACAAGCATAAGAGAAAAAAACAACCCTTAGTGAGGGTTTATCAAGGCGAGTGTCTTGTCAATAACAGGAACATCAGCACACGACGATAAACGGCACTTTTTATATACATAAAATCATTTTTATAGTGAAAACCCCCTACGGTTTAATAATTTATAAGTTGTTTTTCCTCTTTCTCGTGTTTGGTGCTTTTATAAACCAAAAATTCGTTTTAAGTATTTTAACATATTTTCACATTTTTACTTGAGGATACCTTCCCTGTCATCTACCCTGCAAATGTTCTTTTAACATAGCAACCCCTAAAATTCGCACAACAGTATGAGAGCACACAAGTCCTTTACTATAAAGTGTATGTGTGAGTGTTAATGCTTCTGTAGACTTTTTCTTAAGTCTGTTGCTGTAGTGTTGTGCATACAACACAGATGGCACCTGTTAATCTTAGAAATTAATGTCATTATTTTGCCATAGATGTCGCTAAATCTGTGGATTTCCTTTTTTTCTCTAGTTTACCAAAACATCCACCATATCCCTAAGAAAACCAACTATTGGTTGGCAATACATACCTGTGGTGCAAGGAGCTTCTCTAACTCTACTCTGGGAATTGATTTTCTTTGGTTTGTGTAGCAAAAAGTTTTGCTGTATGCCGACATAGCATCTTTCGCATATTGCCCGTATATACTCGTATGGCCTACAACACAAGTGGCACTTAATGAAGTGGAAAACTTTCATTTCAAAAAACGGATCATGTCCACTGTTGTTGTAGTTGAGTTTGGAGCTATTTGTTTTTGCTTTAGAGTTGCTGTGGCTATTGTTGCTAGTATGGGTTTTGGCATATAAAAATGGAACAGTGGAGGAACATTTGTACAGAAAAAATTTTCATTTAATTTAATAAAATGTTCTTGTGCTTGAAATATGATGCATTACGAAATAAGTTCTTCTGACGGCCACCATAATTTTCCATTTTTCATGTCTTCGGTCGAAGAAAATGGTAAAATGCTTGATGGATGCAAAGAAATTTAGGCACTTTAAAGCAGCATACCTCTAAGATTGTAATAAATTTCAGGCGATACTCAGTAGTCGACTTGGCGGTGTGCTTGACTACCAAGGCAGAAGCGGGGTTTTAGCACCAGAGGCTTTGGTAGTTCGCTGCAAGATATAACTCTGGTATCACGTAGGACTAAAAAATGGTTGTCAGTCAGTCTCATTGCAATATCTGCCTATCATGTAGGCGCTCAAAAGGCAATAATGGTGTTGCATATCTTTAGGCTGCTAATGAATGTAAAAGGGAAAAGCAGTAGCAGAGTTAGAAGTTACCTGTGAGAAATTCATGAATTCGATGCGTACCAAAGGCTGTGGTCAAGGTGGTCTACAAAAAGACGACCACTAATTCGTAACCTACCCTACCTGTGTATTTAATTTCCACCTCTTAATCATACCATATCATCATGCCAAAGGCTGGGAATGTTTATACCCTACACCACTACTTTGGTAGAGGGTATTATATCTCAGAGAATTTGTTTGTAACACCCAGAAGGAATAGAGATAGACCCATTGATAAGACTCAGGCTCAGAATGACTTTCTAATTCGATTTAGCTATGTCCGTCTGTCCATGTTAATTTGTGTATAAAATACAGGTCGCAGGTACAGGACGATCTTCAAATTTGGTATAGGCATGTTTTTCGGCCTATAGACGAAGCCTATTGAAATTGGAAAAAACCGGTTCAGATTTGGATATAGCTCCCATATACATATTCGTTCGATTTGCCGTAATAATGAAATCAAATAGTCATTTGTCAACCAATAGTCTCGAAATTTAGCAGCAAGGATTATGCCCAGGATTGGGATTTTATTTTAGATACATGGTTTCTTCGGAGAAACTTGTTAGAATTGCGTGTAGTCTACGGTTTCGCTATACGATTTTTAATTTTTTTTTCATCAATACAAATCGTCCCGGCCTATTGTATATTCTAAAACGTCAGGACTTTCTAAGTCGATTTAACAATGTCCGTCCATCTGCACCCATGAAGGGCGCAAATTTTAATCAATTTGGCTGAAATTTTGCACAATGACTTCTGTTATGGCTTTCAACAATTCTATCAAGAAAGGTCAAAATCGGTCTATAACCTGCTATAGCTTCCATATAAACCAATTGACTTTTTATGCCCTTAGAGAGTGCAAATCTTAAGAAATTTGACTGAAATTTTGTATAATCACCTCTGTTATGACAACCAACATCTCTGTCTGGTGCTTGGTTTGGTCCAAATCGGTGTAGCTACTCTACGGGCAACATAAACCGATCTCTCGAATTGACTTTTGAGCCCCTAGAGGGTAAAATTATGCTTGCCAGCATTTAAGCCCAGGTTTAGTCCTACTTGCCCATTTGTAAATCTCCCCCACTGTGTCCTCAGTTTTTTTTTATATATTTCAATGGCCATTCTACACCATCATGCAAATTTTTGTTGTTGTGCTCTAATGGAGCAAAGTTTTTTTTGTTTTCGTTGTCCATAAATGAAAACGGACACTATGGCAAAGACGACGACAACAGTGGCGGCGGCGGCGGTATACACAAAAATATGGACACCAATTTCACATATCCAAAGGAGTCAAGACAAACACACACACACACTACCCACATGTACTCATTCACGCAAACGGAGGCCAAAAGCATTTTGTGTGACCCATGCATGGGACACATAGAACAAACACGATTAAAGTTAAAACTACACACGTGTAGGAGGACTGCATGTGTGTGTTTGTGTGCATGGGGGGAGTTTGGGTGAGTGCGTGGGTGTTCCTTGTGTGTATGTGCACATTTGTGTATCGGTATTGGGGCATGTTTGCAATACCCTCATGCCCAACGGTAGGTAACGTTAAATCATGTGGAAATGCTGGGCGAACTTGTTTCGCCTGCGTTTTTGGGCGAGAAAATTAAATTGGCCAGAGCTGCTGAGTCCATAACTCTTGGCTATACAACAACATCCAGTTGGGCACAGCACAACACAGAGTACAAGGAACAAACGATGCAGGCATTCAGTCAGTCAGCCAGGCACTTTTGGATTATACAAGGCAAAGAATCAAAGAATGAGTAAATATGTACCATATATACTCCATACTCGGACGTCCAAAGCGTACATTCATCGTATCGTCCCCATTACCCCTCCAAGCAAACTCTCATATATTCTGGATATGGGAAAAATACTACCATGGCAAGTGTATGCTGGGTGCGTATTCCAAAACGAGGGGTGTCCTTTTTGCAGGCTGACTTGAATGAACTCTTCATGTGCGTATTTTTCAAGCACCTAGGCCGACACACACACGCTCATTCTGCTGGGCGCCATACATGTGGGACCATAAACATAAATCTACATATGAATGTGTCATTATGTTGCCTGTGTGTGTGTGTGAATGTTGGCGCTACTATGGGATGGTGTAATCACTACATGTCCAGCAGCAACACCAACGCCACTAAGTTTCCGGATGCGTGTATATGAAGTCCCTGGCAACTGACTGAGGATAATTCCTGGGTTTACAGCAGCCAAGACTCAAGTCCACTGCATTCCAAGCACTCACAGGCTACACTTGCCACAATATAAAATGTCCTTAATGCGTAGCACTCTATGGATCCCATTCAGTCAGTCATGCAAGACGACGCTGCCGTTTACCAAGATTACCATTGCGTACGCAGGCTGGAACAGTATCCAAGTGGTTTGTTAAGAAAGAACTGAAATCTAGGACTAAAATTTCTATATAAATACTTTTATATTATTTTCAATGTCCTACATTGCTATCTACTGCCTAAATTAAGGTAGGTCCAAATAAGTCCGATATTTGTCCGAACGAGGTGCCGTAGTGCGACACCTCTTTGGGTAGAAGTTTTTACATGTCAGCATTGCAGAAAATAATTCTTCTAAAGGATCGAGCCAAAGATTAGTAAATTAAAAGATGATCAATTTTCCAACTTTTTAAGGAAAGATTTCCTTTGGTGAAAAATATTTTTCTTCATATTATGGATTTTTTATTTTAAATGGCAGGTAAACAAATTCTTTAGTTTGCGTCTTGTTAGACGAAAGACAAAACTCTGAAATGAAGGTCAAAATATCGTTGAAAATTGGGAAATTGAACTTGGGAGAAGACAAAAGTGAAACGTATTTAAAGACGTAAAATAGCCTCACAAATAGGAGCGTCTTTAGTTTTTAACTTTTTTAGGTAAATATATTAAGTTTAAAAAAAGAATTTTCCAAAAAATAATAATTTGAAAGTCATATATGGAGTTAAATAAGAATTAATCAGCGATTAATATTTAAAACCGATGGTCATGTCCGTTAGTAAATAGGAAATTAAATTTAAAAAATAGCATCTTAATTTTAAAGTTATGGTTCTTTGGATCGTTTTCATTGCTGAAATCCTACGAATGAGGAGAAATCGTATATTTTAGGCCAATTTTTTTCAATGATGGGGGGATAATCAATTCTGAAAGATTTTTCTGATGTTTTCGCTAGGATTCGAACCCAGGCGTTCAGTGCCAAAGGCGAACATGCTGGCCTCTGCGCTACAGTGATGTCTAATCTACGTACCAAATTTCTGCCGAACCAGGCAAAAAAATTAATGCCTCTAAGAACCGAACAAGGATAATAGAGATATCTGTTTATATGGGAGCTATATCCGGCTAAAGACCGTTTTGAACCGTACTTGGTATGGTTGTTGGATGGCCTAACAGATCACTAAGTGCAAGGTGTTAGCCAAATCGGGCACACATTACGGTTTCGAGAACTCAAGATGTCAAATCGGGAGATCGGTGTATATGGGAGCTATATCAGGTTATAGACCGATTTGAACCGTACTTGACACAGTTGTTGGAAGTCGTAACAAAACAAATCGGGAGATCGACTTATAAGGGAGATATATCCAAATCTGAATCGATATGACCCATTTACAATCAATCAAAAGTATCTGTGGAAAACTTGAGACGGGTAGCTTTACACGTTCAGCCGTCATCGTGATTTCGACAGACGGACATGTCTATATCGACTGCGAATGTCCAGACGATCAAAAATACATATACTTTATGGGGTCTTACATCAATATTTCTAGGTGATAGAAACGGAATGACTAGATTAGTATACCCCCCATTCTATGGTGATGGGTATAAGAAGGCTTTTTATTTGCCCTACATTCGATTGCACTGAACTTACCTTTAATTATTTATTCTTGAAGCGGTCCGAACTGCGGATAGTGGTGGTATTACCCCTATATGAGAGAGCATTGTTGACAGATTCCTGAATGTTCAAGGATTAAGACAATCTAAACTTTCCTGTCAATTGTTTCTGATGTTCTCGCCAGGATTGGAACCAGAGCGCTCAGCGTCATTGGCGGACATGCTAACCTATGCGCCTCCATGAATAACATAATAAGTAGTACATGTGCAAAATTTCAAGTAGCTAGCTTCAGCCGTTCGACCGCAGTTATGATTTCCATAGATTGACGAACGGGCATGGCTTGATCGATTCAGAATTTCGAGACGATCAAGAATATTTTTACTTTAGAAGGTCCTTAACCAACATTTCGAGGTGTTACAAATGCTATGACTCGATTAGTATACCCCCATTCTGTGGTGTAGGGTATAATAAAACGCTTCCATCTGGAGTGGTCTACTTCACTCTGTCCTTATTCCTATTATGAGAGTTCAGAGTCCCCTCCAAAGTCTTCATAAAGATGGTATGATGAATTATTGGTTTGAGTATAAGATAAAAGTTCGCGTGGACTAGTAAGAAGAACGTTCAGAAGTACATTATGAAGAAGTTGAGAAATCGCTATTAGCGAAGTGTATAGGATTAGGAAATCATTCCTAATCAAAAAATTTTTATTTACATCTACGTTCACGTCACCTTTTTCGTCTACGTATACATCTACATCTTCATCTTCATCTTCATCTTCATCTTCATCTCCATCTCCATCTCCATCTCCATCTCCATCTCCATCTCCATCTCCATCTCCATCTCCATCTCCATCTCCATCTCCATCTCCATCTCCATCTCCATCTCCATCTCCATCTCCATCTCCATCTCCATCTCCATCTCCATCTCCATCTCCATCTACATCTACATCTACATCTACATCTACATCTACATCTACATCTACATCTACATCTACATCTACATTTACATCTACATCTACATCTACATCTATATCTACATTTACATCTACATCTACATCTACATCTACATTTACATTCACATTTACATCTACATTTACATCTACATCTACATCTACATTTACATCTACGTTTACATTACTACAGTTACATCTACATCACATTTACATTCCCATCTTAATCTACATCTACATCTAAAGGGTGATTTTTTTGAGGTTAGGATTTTCATGCATTAGTATTTGACAGATCACGTGGGATTTCAGACATGGTGTCAAAGAGAAAGATGCTCAGTATGCTTTGACATTTCATCATGAATAGACTTACTAACGAGCAACGCTTGCAAATCATTGAATTTTATTACCAAAATCAGTGTTCGGTTCGAAATGTGTTCAAATTTTGACAAATTTTGTTCAGCGATGAGGCTCATTTCTGGTTGAATGGCTACGTAAATAAGCAAATTTGCCGCATTTGGAGTGAAGAGCAACCAGAAGCCGTTCAAGAACTGCCCATGCATCCCGAAAAATGCACTGTTTGGTGTGGTTTGTACGCTGGTGGAATCATTGGACCGTATTTTTTCAAAGATGCTGTTGGACGCAACGTTACGGTGAATGAACACATTTCGAACCGAACACTGATTTTGGTAATAAAATTCAATGATTTGCAAGCGTTGCTCGTTAGTAAGTCTATTCATGATGAAATGTCAAAGCATACTGAGCATCTTTCTCTTTGACACCATGTCTGAAATCCCACGTGATCTGTCAAATACTAATGCATGAAAATCCTAACCTCAAAAAAATCACCCTTTACATCTACATCTACATCTACATCTACATCTACATCTACATCTACATCTACATCTACATCTACATCTACATCTACATCTACATCTTTTTTTTTTTTTTATTTTTTTATTTTTATTTTTATCATTTTCTTATTTTCTTACATTTTGGTTTTAAAAAATTAAGTTCCCACGAAACCATTCGGTTTGTCTGCAGGATGAGATCTTAGCCAAGCTGTAATATTTATAACAAAATAATAATAAATTTCAAGATTTTACTAATTACATTTTTCTCAAAAATTGTACTAATAACAATACTTTTTAACATTTTAATTCATTAATTTTTAGTATGATAGTAGGTATTTCTTGACCATATTCATTCTTATTGCATTATTGTTCGTATTTAATATGTCTAATGGTAATTTATTTAGCAGAGTTGGTAGAGTTGTGATGAGTGAGAGTTTGCCGTAGTCGTTGTTGTGTCTTGGTATATGATATTTTCCATTGAGCCTACTTCGGGTGTTTCTTGTGTGTTGTATGTGTTTTAAAAAATCAGAGTTGTAGAATTCACGACATATAGTCGCGTTGTATATGCCTTCAATGTTAAGGATGCCAAGTAATTTAAAGAGATTATGATCCATTGGCGCGTTTTGGTTGGTTTGTATGGTTTTGTTGTTTTTATACAGGAATTTTACAAGTCGGTTTTGGTACTTTTGAAGCAGCCTACATTGCTTTGACTTGCCCCAAGCCGTAATTCCATGTCGTAATTGTGATTCGACTAGAGAGAAATAGGCTTGCTTTAAGACATAGTATGGTGAGCAGTTGCTTAGATGGTATAGAGCAAACATGGACCTTCGTAGTTTTTTGGTAAGTTGTTCGATTTGTACTTTCCATTTGAAATTATGGTCTAGGTGCACTCCCAAATATTTATATGTAGGAACTAGTTCAATCTTTGTTGTACAATAATCGTCACTGCCGCTCAGTTGTGTTTGATGTAGACAGTTAAAATCGTGAAAGATTATCTCAATATCTGCATGCGGAATGTGTCGAGGTCTAATGTGCATTATTTTTGTTTTGCTGGAGTTTATTATAAGGCCATTGTCGTGGCACCATTTACATACTGCATTAAACTCAGATTGCATAACTTTTTCTGCCTCTTTTACGTCTTTGTGTGCAACGACTATTGCAGTGTCGTCCGCATATGAGAACATTTCGCTATTATTCAGTAATTTCACCATTTCGTTTGTATAGATAATATAGAGTATTGGACCCAATTTCGAACCCTGCGGTACTCCGTAGCTTGTTGTTATGTGACTGCTCATCGTATTATCTATTTTTACCCGATACTTTCTGCAGTTCAGATAACTTTTGAACCAGTTTAGGCAATTGCCTCTTACTCCAGATTTTTCTAATGTGTTCAGTAGCTGGGTATGTGACAGGGTGTCGAATGCTTTGCTAAAATCTATAAATAAAACAAGGCAATGGTTTTTATTATCAAGATTTCTATTAATGCAGTTAGAGAAATATCCGAGAAGCTGATTTATATTCTTTTCCTTTTGGAATCCATACTGGTTATCGCTTAATACTTTATATCTCTTCAGGAAGCTAGTTAGTCGTCTCACCATGATTTCTTCTAATACCTTTTCTATAACAGATAGAATAGAAATAGGTCTATAGTTGTTAAAGTCAGCTTTACTACCGTTCTTGTATATTGGCCGTACTATTGAAGTTTTTAAGAGATCGGGAACAATTGAGTTATTAAGGCTTCTGTTTATGAATTCGGTAATAATTGGTGTGAGATATCCCGCACCTGCTTTTAAATCCACAGCCCTCACGCTATCAATCCCTGCACTTTTCCTTTCGTTTAGTGTTTTCAATATATTATAAACCTCTTCTTCGCTGGCTTCTTCAACGAATATGGTATTACTTAAGCTGGTACTTAGACTTGGGCTGGTTTTTATAGGGCAAATGTGAATTATTTTATTCACATTTTTTTCAAGTGTAGTGGCAAATTCTTCTGTTAGTTCTTTAGTATTTTCGGTTGAAAAATTTTTCTTAATAGTTTCATCTATATTTTGAATTTTTTTACCTGTTATTTTATTTATAATTTGCCATGTTCCGCGTATGTTGTTTTTATTTTGCAAAAATTGATTGTAATTGTATTGATTTTTTGAATAGATTATCATTTTATTTAGTTTATTATTGAAGGTTTTATATATATTTTCATTACTTTTGTTGTTTTTGTTCTTCAACCATTTTTTGTGTAATTTATCCCGTATTTCGCAACATTTAAGTATTTCGTTGTTTAACCACGGATGCGGATTTCGTTTTTTAATTTGGTTTTTTACAGTGTATTCGCACTTTTTATATATTTCTTCGAATTTCGTATAAATTTTGTTAAATAAGTCATTGGCGTTGTTTGTTTGGTCTATTATCATTTTCCAGTCTGTATCTTTAACCAATTGGTTAACTTTTCTATTATTAAGTTTAACTTTTGTATTACCCTGTGCATTGTCTCCTTTGCTTATTTTAATTTTTTCGTTTATATGATCCAAGCATCCCATTATTGCATAGTGATCGGCTATTGCTGTGTTTATTATGGCTGCATATGCCCTTTCTCTTTTTCTATTACATCTTATAAAGAGATGATCTATACATGTATTGGTTCTTTTATTTGTGTCTTCTCTTGTTGTCTCTTTGATCATACATTGCAGACCGTGCGAAGAGAGCAATCCAAGGTAGTTAATTGTCGTAGTGTTGTTTTTTTTAATATCGATGTTAATATCTCCCAAAACTATCAGCTCGTGTTTTTTGTTTACATTGTTAATGTGTTCATCCAATTCTTTTAGGAACTGTTTGATGCTAAGCTTTGGTGGTCGATAGATTGGTATGATGGTAATGTTTTTGTTTTGTGCAACAGTGATGTCTATTCTCAAAGACTCTGCTGTGTTCATATGAATTTGTACTTGTTGGTATTCTGTGTTCTCATTAATATAAACAGCAATCCCTCCTCCTCCTCTTCCCTCTCTATTTAAAAATATAGAGTCGAAGCCTTCGATTTCATAAAAAGTGTTTTCATCTCTTGTTATATTTATTTCTGTTAATATTATTAGTCGTGTTTTACTAAGAATATTTTTCGTTTGGGCCAATAAAGTGTTAAAGTTTTTTCGCAATGATCTTATATTTATATGAAGTATTGAAAAAGGATAATTCATAATTTCATTTTTAATTTCGCTGAAATTGCTTATAATTTCGCGTGTGTAATTCATTTTAATTTAAAAAAATAAGTTTTTCGACGCCAAAAGCAATGTTTTGTGTACTTTATTTTTTATGTATGTATGTTTAAAAAAAACGTTTAGAGCTCTAGCTCGCCAAGGGGAAAACAAAAACTGTTTTTTTTTTTATTATTTTTTTTTTTAATTTCGATTTGTGTGTTTAATTGAATTTTTATTTATTTCAGTTGGTAATCGATTCCAAGTCTGATGCATTATATAAAATTATAAAAGATGAGCTTTCGTTTTTCCTCGCATAAATAACACCATTTCGCACCCATACAAACTTCCAACCATTTTCTTTTGCCTTCATCTTTGCAGCCCACAAAAGGCGCCTATTGTGCATAGTCAGCTCATCATTAATATAAACATAACCACCGCTCTCATTTTCTGGTTCGCCTTTCGCCACATTTGCCTTTACGCGATGGCTCTTAAGCTTTCCCATTAACTCTTTTTTCTTATTGAGAGTTGAAAATTCCACAATTATTTTCTTCTTTCTTTTTATTTTATAGGTATGGCTGATATGATCTCTACTCACATCTACACCAAGGGAATCAGTAATTCTCTTAACTAATACTTCGGCTTCGATATCCATGTCTTCCACATTATTTATCTCTATATTTTTATCTATCGCTTGTTGCTCTAATCTCTGTATGCGCTTGTTGAGTTCATCTATTTGCTCAGACTTTTCTTTATCCTTCTTCTGCAATTCGACCACTTGTGCTGCTATGGTCGCTACATTTTTATTCATCTCCACTAATGCTGAATCCATATGTGACTTCAGATCAATGCTTAGCGATGAGATGCTTGCTGCAATTAGCTGTAAGCTGCTCTTTAAGTCGACCATTCCAGTTTTAAGTTCTGCTATGTCGTCTCTTGTATTCGTTGTTTCGTTGCTGCTGCTGTTGTTGTTGTTAATGTTGAGTGCTGTTGCTGCTTCTTTAAAACGTTTGGTGTTATTGGTGTTAATCTCGTCATCTTCTCTTTGCTGTTTGTTTTGTTGTTCCTCAGGAATGGTTTTTGGCGATTCAATGCTTTGGCTGGAGTTGTTGGTGCCGCCAAATACGAATGTCTTGTACGCGTTGTTGGGGGATTTCCTCGGTTTGCATATGTGGCACTTCCAATCGTTCTTTTTACTTGTACTCATGCTTGCATGTGAACTTTCGGAAAGTGAACAACAAGGGCTATGGTGAAAATTGCGATTACACTGATAACAACGCACGTATTGGATTGATGTTATTGGTAAAAGGCATTGAGAGCACTTGTTAACCGGCACTTGCAAATGAGACATTGTTTCTCGTTTGGGAAAGAGAATAATTTAAGAGATATTTATAAGTGTTTGAAACGTCTCCGATAGAAAAAAAAGTTTTGCTGTTGTGCGCTGTCTACTATCACACGACCGTTCGCTTTGAATGCTGCAGCTCTACATCTACATCTACATCTACATCTACATTTACATCTACATCTACATCTACATCTACATCTATATCTATATCTACATCTACATTTACATCTACATCTACATCTACATCTACATCTACATCTACATTTACATTCACATTTACATCTACATTTACATCTACATCTACATCTACATTTTCATCTACGTTTACATTACTACAGTTACATCTACATCACATTTACATTCCCATCTTAATCTACATCTACATCTACATCTACATCTACATCTACATCTACATCTACATCTACATCTACATCTACATCTACATCTACATCTACATCTACTTCTACATCTACATCTACATCTACATCTATATCTACATTTACATCTACATCTACATCTACATCTACATCTACATCTACATTTACATTCACATTTACATCTACATTTACATCTACATCTACATTTACATCTACGTTTACATTACTACAGTTACATCTACATCACATTTACATTCCCATCTTAATCTACATCTTTTTCTCCACCCACTTCTAATTTTTCTGATCCATTGTTTATTGGCATATAAAGACATCTCTCCGCAATACCGCTTACTTTTGCTCATGGATGCTCCATTTCCGCAATAATTTGTTGACCCTATACTGTACTTAAGAATGTACTCTCCAACAGGGGCTTTTCGTCCGCAAATGTACACAAAGCGTTTATAAGAAGTGGAAGATGGGGTAATTTGGCATACGGTTAAATGTTTAAAATGCTTTGCCAGTCTCTCTACAAGATAATTGACATTTTCCAAAAGAATAATCGTACACAAGCACTTGCAGATCCACACACACACACACACACACACACACCAAGGCCACAAGGAACCTGCTAAGTATGAATACACAAGTACTAACATCATCATCCTTATACTTGAAGGCAGCACCAAAAGGAGCAAAAACATATTCACACTATAACTGCCTACTCTCCATGTAGTATCCCCCATTTTAGGTAGATGTTAATGTTGTTCTGTGGGTCTGGCATGCTAATCACACATAGAATATGTGCTTGCCGCCTATATCATTTATGGTGAAGTGGAGGCTGGTAAAGAAAAAGTGTCCTTTTCGTTGTCTACCTTAAGTTTGTTGTTTGTGGAATAGGGTTTCTTTGAAATGTGCCGCCAGTATCTTTGTCTTTCACAAATGCCGCTCTGTTGAAGAAAGTGTGAATCTTGAGGAGTCCTTAGATACTTCTTGCTTTGATGTCATCATAAAATACCAACTCGAGGAACTTATGGGGGATCCTTAAGGAAATGTGATGAGGTTTTAGTCAGTTGATGTTGCAATTTGTTGCAGTTATAAACAACTTATTTGCAGCGTTTTCTCTTCAGGTCGATTGTCTTAGATTATAAGTCGAGTATCTGCACAAGTATGTGATGCTTAGCTTAGGTGTTTGAAATGTGAGAAGTCAACTTCCCCTTTGGAGCATTTTTTTTTTGTTTTTTCGGTGTTATCTCAGTATTTCTTAACGTTTCCCAGGAAAGCGGTGAAGACTTAATTGATATTCTTCTTTGTTGCGACTATTAAACAATGTCAACATATTATTGCTTCCGCCATGCTTCCAAGATTCCTAGAAGAGTGTTGTCAGTTTCTTGTCATAATTCCTAGCACATGAAAACAAATACTGAAACTCCACACATTCCATTGTCTTTTTGAGATCGGTGAAATTTTTAAATTGAAAATTGAATTTATCACTCACACACTTTGCTTGTTTGGGGCTGGCTCAACTCAACGATGGTTGATGAATAGATGTGTGCATGGACGTATAGCCAGACGCTGGTTTGCCGCTTCTGTTTCGAGGAGGTGCAGCGGCTTTGCTTCTTGGCTGTGTGAATTATGGTTCTTCTCCGATTGAATTCGAAAGAGTGCGCGCGTGTTTTGAAATGACAATTATCGCACGTTGTAATCCAAAGCAGACAATGGACTGGCCGGATTGGAATGGGTCTGGCCTGGTCTGCTTGTGCTCGTAATTGATTTGTTCTTCTTTTCCTTCTTCTGGTGATTATTCCAAGAAGATTTTTTTCGTGTTTGTTTTGGTACGTGAGTGCGTTTGGTCGAGTGTCCGTTTGTCTTTTGTTCAGCCAGATATTTATTAATTATGTCTCTTTACAGGCCATACGATATTGTTTGACACAAATTACATTAGATCTGTAAGGAGGGATTCCACTCACTCAGTGGTCGATCAACTCTGAATGGGTTCTTTGGTTTGAAGACAAACAAAGCGAAGTTGCTTGAAATACATAAAGGGAGATTAAATGCTCATCATGTGCAGGCACTTTACATTTCACACCTTCGAATGCGAAGGGCATGGCACGTAGCATTCGGGATGGTACAATAGGGAATAAAGAAAGATTAGACGATTTTATTTAAATGTGAAAAAGACTGAGTGCAATCAAAAACTTGGATATACTCGTGTGAGTATTTGAAGACTTTTGCGTGGCTGAATAAGATTTTCGTTAGGAAAACCTTTAATTCAGCCTGGCTGAATAAGGTTTTCATTAGGAAAACCTTTAATTCAGCCTGGCTGAATAAGGTTTTCATTAGGAAAACCTTTAATTCAGCCTGGCTGAATAAGGTTTTCATTAGGAAAACCTTTAATTCAGCCTGGCTGAATAAGGTTTTCATTAGGAAAACCTTTAATTCAGCCTGGCTGAATAAGGTTTTCATTAGAAAAACCTTTAATTCAGCCCGGCTGAATACGGGTTTCATTAGAAAAACCTTTAATTCAGCCTGGCTGAATACGGGTTTCATTAGAAAAACCTTTAATTCAGCCTGGCTGAATAAGGTTTTCATTAGGAAAACCTTTAATTCAGCCTGGCTGAATAAGGTTTTCATAAGGAAAACCTTTAATTCAGCCTTGCTGAATAAGGTTTTCATTAGGAAAACCTTTAATTCAGCCTGGCTGAATATTGTTTTCATTAGGAAAACCTTTGATTCAGCCGGGCTGAATAAGGTTTTCATTAGGAAAACTTTAATTTTGCCTTGCTAAGTGGGCTGTTCGCTAGGGTTTCGTTAGAAAAACTGACGACATTGGTCTAAAATTGTTGTTCTTTGTTGAAGGACAAGAGAATTCCAAGTAGATTAAGAAATGATTCCTTTAAAAATGTGTATTGACCTGGAATGCAAAATACTATTTTTAGGACCAAGAATTGTAATTTTCCCTTTTATAGTTTGCCATTTCATTGGTCTCACTACACAGTTTAAAACTTCTTCATTTTTAGAATTTGTTATGTTATTTTGTTGATGTCCATGTAGTGTTCATGTGTCTGTACATAAGTAATGTGACTTTTTCCATACGCCAACAATTTTTTGTTTTATTTTTGGGGGCCGAAAAAGTTTTCCTTCAATTAAAAACGTATGTAGTACGTAAGTTTCGTTTCCTGACCGTTTTCATTAGGAAATGAAGTGAATGAAGTTCTTTTTTTCTGCTCTTTGCCACCAACAAACTTTGAGAAGTGTGGCCTGTGAATGCTGTTCAACTATAGTTGAAAATAGTTTCTACGCTTGCTTTGCTGTGTGAAATATTTTTACAAAACAATGAAAGACAAAAGTATTGGGCATTTTGAGAAAGCTAGCCATAGGGGCAATGAAAATGAATTTTTTGAAAAAAATTTTAGTAGCACTTCAATAAAAAAAAGTATTAAAGATATTTTGAAAGATTAACTGCTTATACCACAAATTTTTGTTTGTCGCTCATTCGTAGTTTCCTCGATAGAAATTGATTTAGCGACCGCTAAATGAGTCAAGAAACGAATAAATGAAGCGAATGGACATTTAAGCTTTTAGATTTAAGCTGTTTTGGGTTATAATTGCGGACCAGCAACTTAAATTTATGTCATGCATGCGAATGAAGATGATAAAAGCGTAATACCTTATACCTACGTTATAAGTGTGAATTGGGTCATCATTATATGAACGCAATATAAAAATCTGAACCGATTTTTATATACTTCGACAAATGCGTAAAAGAAAACGTAAGAAGTTTCATCCAAATCTGTGCAAAATTTTACTTACCAGGACCTTTCAAATGTAAATCCGTCGATGTATATATATGGGAGCTATATCTAAATCTGATCCGATTTTCACCAAAATCTATACCGTTCGTCTTTGGGCGATAGTTGATAAATTTCGTGCTGATTGGATATCAAATGCGACCTGCACGCTGTTTAGCAAAAAACGGGCGGACGGAAAAGCCGAATGGAGAGAAAACACGGACAGACAGGCATTCCAAAACCAAATTGGGAAGAATTTTTGATTCGATCGCATTATTTTTACGGTAGTGGTGCAGGGTACAGTTCCTTAGATAGCTGGACGGACAGACAGGACGACGGATACGACTAAATCGAATTAGAAATTGATTCAGTGTCGATCGTTATACTATTTCACGAACTTATTTGCTAAAAATTTCCTTAAAGAATTATATAAAGGCCCAAAAATGGTAATTTAGAACAGTTCTTCCACGAATAGATCCACCTCTAGGTATAAAAAGTAAATAGCTTTGAAAATAATCTTCAAATTGCATTTGAATAAAAATATAGGTTTACTCCAAATATAGAAGAGTGCACGAATTCTCAAAAAAGCTTTGTTTGTTTTTGGACAAAATATTTCGGATAAAATTGTCTTTCTGTTTTTTTTCCTCTTTTGTTAAAAATAGGTGGGTGCATGTTTATTTATGTGTATGTACAGCAATATCATATGAAACTCCTAAAAGTATACTACACATTTAGGTTTTCCATATGATATTTCGATTTTATTTGAAAATGTTGAGCTTTTTAGCAAATTTGTACTTTTTCACTCACAACTTTAATGGCTATGCGAATTAATATTTTAAATATAGTGGTCGCCATTTGAGTGAATGAGTCAGTGACACCCATTTATTCGTTTGGGTTTCAGAAAAGTTATTGGTCTTGGCAGTAAAATTTTTTCTGACTCCTGAAAGCATACACTGTTATAAAAAAACAGTTTAAACGTATGTGCTTTTATCGTATACAATGTCTGATTTTTCGTTTTTATCTCACCGCTGATAATTTTTTTTCTGATTTTACCGCCAGGATTCGAACACAGGCTTTCAGCGTCATAGGCGGACATGCTAACCTATGCGCTACGGTGGCCTCCATACTATCCGTTGCCAAGATTAATTTTTTTAAACACTTAGTTGTGTTTTTGGCTCCTAAAAGTATACTGCGTTTGCAAGATAATTTTTTATTTATTAAAAAAGAATAAAAATAAGCCCAAAGATCGGTTAAACATATGTTTTCGCTGACGCATCAGTGTTCCACATTTTTGCAATGAACGAAACATAATTTGTAGGCATTGAAATATTTCTGCTCAAATATACGCCTTAAAGTATGCAATACTGTCCACCATAACAGACACGGTTTAAAACTTCTTGCTTGTACCTAATATACAACAATCTGTTGAAATTAGTTAACATAAGATAAATATTTTCATACCCACCACCGAAGGATGGGTTATATTCATTTTGTCATTCCGTTTGTAACATATCCATCTAAAATATCCATTTTGGACCCTACAAGGTATATTGATTGATTGTCTTAAAATTCTAATACATGTTCGTCCGTTTTAGATTATCACGCTTCAGTCTTTAAACATTAAGTTATTGATATCGCACAGTTAATTTGTTTTACCATGGACAGGTTAGGTGCTGATGAAGAAACATGGCGTATTGGAAATCGCGATCCACCATGCCAGTCAAAGTGGTTTGAAAACAACACACAATTGCCTTACTTTTAAAATTTCTTTGCTATGCTTTTGTTTGAATAGTAAGCATTGAATTTGATCTTAAGGTGGAATATGTTCGAAAAATCACGAAAAGATGTTAAAGATGAAAATAAATGACCACAAACAATGTGGCCCAAGCACAAAATGCACTTGCAGTGACATTCAAGTGTACAGAAAAAAAAAGAGTTTGGCAATGTTAATGAGTTTGTTGTTCTTAACGTTGTTTATTATTTTTTTTATCGGAATGGTGGAAAGTATGACATTGTTCTCCCTTGCTGCTCTAAGAAGAGTTTGATCACTTATTGAGACCTGTTTCAGAATAAAATCAGTAGTTGTTGGGTGTGTGAGCACCTAAAACAATTTCACAAAGGTGTTGATGAACATACATGGCGTATGAGAAATCGCGATCCATCATGCCACCAATTCTTTGCTATTCTTTGACCAGAAAGCATTGGACATGATGTCGGGCTGGAATATATTCGAGAAGTCACGAAAAGATTTTAATGATCAAAATAAAAGAGCGCAATGGGACATGGCCTGGTTAAGTTCGAAGAAATGTGGCACTGTGATTTGTGCTAGGCCCTTCGTCAACTGTGCGGAGTATGATTTAGATCGCATCAAATTATGGTACAGCTGCCATGTATACTGATTTCCCGATTTGAGGCCTTCCACCCATAGTTTGTGTATTTATTATCCAATTAAGTTGAAATACGGTATGGTGAGTTATATTTGACCCCGCCACATCCTTTCCGAATTTGGGGCAGATTGGATCGTATTTGAATAAGGTTGCCTTATACACGGTTCTCCCGATTAACGGTCTGGCATTAGACCCTTGACATACGTATTGCGTTTGGTATAGATCGGACCCTATTTCGATATTGCTGCCATGCGTTCATAAATCGATCATTTTTACCGGATTTTGTCAAAATGTGGTTAAAACATGTATATAACAGAATGCCCTTTTTCTTTTTTTTTTTTAATGTTGAGTCACTACTTATTTGTTTTTTTACTTTGAGTCCATACTTTTGCTCTGATATGTATTTAGTTGTGTGAAAGTTTCATTAACACACTCAGCGTTCCAACAAGGATGCTGCAGCATATGCTCATAGATAGTGAGTATCAGGAGGAAAAGCTACTGCGACCTTAAGCGACATAGAGTGGCAGGCAAGGAAGTTGGGTAGCTGGGAAAGCAAGCAAGCATTATTTTTATGCAAATGACTTGAAAGTTTAAATGGCTGTTGCGATGGCCAGGCGGGCGTTTCATGCGCCAAACGAAAACAAAGCAACCAACACAGCATAAAAAAACTGTCGTCCGAGAAGAGATGTCGAGTGACACAATCGGAAACTGCCCCGAAAAGTGCTAGAGCAGAGCATTAAACGTTTACTTTTCGACGTCCTTTACATGATGAGGCGGCGGACAAACTTCTAGCGCAAAGTTGCCACATAAATCTTGTCGTTACATAATGTTGGCGGGTCAGCCACAAATATAGCCATGTTTATTGTTTTACACACAAAAGCTGGGAATGGTTATCACCGTGGCTGTTGACTGGCTGCTGGTCTTTAGATGTTGAAATCCAACAGCGGCTTCTGCTCTTTTGCCAGCCCCATGGCCATGTGATGACAAACGAAGTGAGGGGGCGTGTTGAGGCGAAGCGCGGCCAATTGATGTGGTTGCTTGGGTCCTTTTCGCATAGCTGTTCGCTCGTTAATTGAAATTTAGCGCTCCAACTGATCAAAGGACATTTGCATGCATAAACATACGTAGGTATGTATGTATGTATGTATATGTGTGTGGTTATGCGAATGCATAAGTATGTGTGGCAGGGATTTTTACATGAAAATTGCAAAACATGCACAGAAGGGAAAACTGTTTTATGAACATTAGCCTAGAGGTAAAGCAAAAGGGATTAATGATACTTTCGGTTATATGAATTTCAAATGTTTTGCTCAAATACATAAATCGTCTTAAAAGATTTATTTTTAAAATGTTTTTTTAAAAAATTAATTTTTTTTTTTGAAAATCTATTCAAAATCGAATTTTGGAAATCGAATCGAATTTTTTATATCAGGAATATTTGGGATATAAAAAATCTTTGAATCAATCTAAGTTTTATTAAAAATGAAAAATATTTATTAGCTAACTCCAATAGCATCAAAATTCATTTTAAGTCATTCTGCCTTGTAGTTAATCCTTTAAACACACTTCATGTTTATTGTCGCCTTACATATGGCGTTGTTGTAGGTGGCAGGAGTTTTCATTGCGTTCATTATAATTTTTTGTAAGTATGTACCTACATATGTATGTTGTTTTTGTGTTGTTTGGAGCCAGTAGTCAGCTGGCGCTCTAGGTGTATGCTTGAGTATGTGTGTGTGTGTGTGTGTGTGTAGGTGTGTTGGTTGCCAGCATGTGGCGCTTTGCTTGATGCGTGAAGCGTACAGCGTAACAACGAAAACATCAAGGATTGCATGCAACATTTAAATGTGGCGGTTCTTACCCATCCCAATGTGGCCGGGATGGATGTATAATGGGACAGCCAGCCAAGCACATTGACAAAATTCAATAAGCTTTGTATTATTTTGGCTTCTATTTATTTGCCAGCCACTTTGGTTGGTTTGGTATGGTGGCCTCCTGCTCCTTTCGCTTCAAATTCTGTTCGGTTTCGATGAGTTTTTGTGAATTTGACAGTTGTTGTGGCGTTTGGCAATGGCGGTGCGGTTGGTGCCATGTTGCGATGTCATTTTCAACGAAACGGAAATTATGGTAATTTTTCATTATATTGTTAAAAACAAAAACATTGTGGCACACACGTAAAACATAATGTTAATTACGCATGTTGTTCGCAAATGAGCAGTGCCAGACGCAGAGTGTATAGCCAGCTCCAGCGACCTGTCCAACCAGCAAGACAGCCAGCCAGACTCCGCAAAAGCAGCAGTATATGGAGTTGTATTATCTCAATCCCCACCCTAGGCTAAGGCATGTGACAAATATTCAACTCCCTCCTCCATTGGGATATTTGCTTCTCTTACCTTTCTGTTCTTAAGTTTGATCTCATTTTACAACTTTCCAGAGTTTTGAGATGCGTGAACATTCGAATGTTTATATGGCCCTACTCACACGAAAATCGTCACGCTGCGCCAGTTATCATTGCAAGAATGTGACTCTAATTAAGATGTAGATAGAGGCAAATTTCTGCCACTCACCAATTAATGATTCCAAATTAGCACTTTATTTCATTGGAAATGTCCTTTGGCTTCCGCATAGAAAATAAGATTGACAGTTTTACCAAAAATAGAGCATGTTCTTAAAACAGCATCATAATTCCTGGGAATGAAGCAAATGAGACATCAAATGCGCCTATATAATGGAAGAACATACATGAGTAAAATATCTCTTATGGGCTTTTTGTGTACATCTTCTAGCCCTTAGATGGATCACTTGTTGATTTTTATACCCTACACCACCACTGTGGTATAGAGTTGGTTCATGTCTGGTATTGTGTCTCCACCTAAGTACCGGTATCTGTTGAACGCGAAAGCCAGGCAATGACAAAGGAAATGCTCTAACGTCTCATCATCTTCCCCGCATGCCCTACACATGCTATCACTTGCCGCACCGATTTTACATAAGTGAGATCGTAGTCCTATGTGTCCCGTTATGATGCCAATAGCTATACTGAACTCCTTCTTGCTTCCTTTCAGTAATAGCCTCGTCTTCTCACGATCTGGATCCCCCCCATAGGATTTTCGCCGTCCTACCGACCGTTTCGCTGTTCCACAATGTTGCATTCGTCGCCCATTCCCTTAACTCGAACTGCGTCGACCCGAAAGGTTTCGGTTAACCAAGTTTATTGACGGCAGTCCTCTGGCCTTCACCGCCAAATCGTCTGCCCTTTCATTTCCCCTTACTCCGTTATGGCCCGGCACCCAAACGATGCGGATTTTCCCATCCTCAGAGAAGGCGTTAATCTCCTTCTTACACTGCAAGACTGTTCGTGACCTTACCGTCCTGGTTGTTATTGCAATTTTACTGTCGGTAAAGATGTTCAGACTCGACGTCCTCGCGATAGCACCAAACCACTTCATGCATTCCGTGATCGCCCGGATCTCCGCCTGCAGGACCGTATTATGGTCAGGCAGTCTAAAACAGATCTCAGTCCCTGGGTCTTCAATGTAAACCCCCAGGCCCACTCTGTCCTCTAGTTTTGATCCATCCGTGTAACATGATCTTCCAGATGGCAATACTAGGGTTCCGTCAATCGTCTTATTGAGGAAACGTGGTGTGTTAAATTCGTCCACCTTCGTCTTCCTCGTGTACAGGCATATTTCCTTCCTTTCCTTATTGGTCGAACAATAGTATTGTGATTCAATCGCCACCTTGTAAGCTATTTGGAATTTAACGTCTTCCTCAAAATTCAGTCTACCTGAGACCTGATGTCTTGACAAAATGTTGGAGTCCTTTCATCTATCATGTTGGTGCCAAATCCTGTCAAGAGACTTGATAGGATTTGGCAAGGTGGTCTTTTATTAAAGCTGGTTGGACTTTTTTCGAGATCGTACGGCACAAGTTGTTATAGATGTATATATAGATCTAGAAAAGGCTCATATCAAATTCTGGGTGGAATTGTGCTGCTTCTTGGAGAATGTATCCGAGACCTCTAGGCTGCGGAAGATCCTAGCCCCCAAGCCTTTAACGGTGAGGAACATACAAAAAAAAGGCCAAAGGTGGAGTAGAGGTTTGCATATTCGCCAGAGCGGCTGGGTTCGAATCCTGGCGAGAACATCAGAAAATTATTTTACGGTGGTTATCTCCTTCTAACATTTGTAAGGTATTTTATCATGTTTACATAGTACAGCAGCCATGTAAAAATGTCTCTTCAAGTCGGAGAATGTATGGACAATGTCTAGTAAGTTAATACTAGAGCTACTCCTGGATACATATTTCCCGGAATGCTTTCCAACGGACAAAATGGCTCCAGAAGAGGTTGTCACTACTAAGCATTCGTCGGAAAATTCTGGGGGCGCAAAAAAGTTTCGATTCCTTTAAATCTCCGACTCTGATAATATTTTACCGGTTAAAGTGCATCTATAGACTGGCTCCTTAGCTTAGGGAGATATATTCTACTTGTATCGGAATGTTGTTATACCTGTGGGATGGAGAGATACAACAGTAATTTTCATTCCATGCATATAGCAAGGGCAAGTCCACAGAAACAGCCTTGTAGGTCCTACTCGGCTACGTAGAGGTCACTCTCGCTGTCATGGTATACCCAATTGAGAATTTGTTGATATTGAGCGTGCTTTCAATAAAGTAAAACCGATTTCAATTGTGAGGGAGCTGAGAAGGAGAATCTAGGCGATCGGCCCATAAATGACTTTTGGGCAAGCAATTCAAACTAAGACATGTTCGAAGGCACCAACATTCAAGCACCATGGATCAGCCTCTGAATTCAAAAGGGTGCTCAAATTTTGCATTCTTATTGAAAACACCTCAACTTTGACTTTGTGATGTTACATGTACATATATTTATTCGTTCAAATGTTCCAAAATTATTTCCAAGATTTTCCGTTTTGGCACACTTTGATGGAGTCAGTAAACCACCATTAGATTCAGTATTCATTTCGAATCTTTAACTCTTCTGCTTAGTGACCAACATCTATAAGTATTTTCAGCATGCTCTCGAATATGGTACTTCCAGTTCAGTGACCAGTTCATGGTCACTCCAAGGTATTAAACTCTATCCAGTATTAAGATCGTTTTGTCTGAAAAGCGTGGTTGTCCCGTTTAAGCCTATCTTTCTCTTACTTGTTGGAGGGCAAAAGCTCATTTTCTCAGGGTTAGTGACGAGATCCTTGGATTTGGCCTAGTCTCAGGCTATTACCCAGTACCTCTCGACCTCCCTTAAAAGAACTTCGGATCTCTTCCCATAAGATGTAAGAACTTTAAGTTTCAATTGTTATCATTATTTTTCATCGATACTTGTTTCTATAACTAAAAAACCTTTAAGAAAAACTGATTTACACTTCAAGGCATCCCCTTGTGTGGAAAGCTACATCAGCACCACCCCAAAGCCCCACACTGCACCGTAAAAGAAAAGGGTTACGATCTTTTCCGCAGCACTTGGTGTTTAATAGTGATAAACACAACGAGTAGTCATAGAAATATCCAAGTGTTTTTTGGAAAAGGATATCATTAGCATATCTCGATTTAGAATTACGCTTATTTTGTTTGTTTTAGTGTGTTCTGTGGCAATAAATCTTACGCTAGGTCGTAAATGTTTCAGAGTAGTTTTTATTCATTTTCATTACATTTATGAAACTATGTCAGCACAAGTCAAAAGCCCAACTATGTACTACCACTACGACTACATCATGCTAGTCATTATCTATTGGAGGAATACTGGTGGTACTTATAACCAACCATCCATTCAAGCAGTCAGCGAGCAGCCGATAAAATGAACTTTTTTTTTAACCCTTTTGTGTTGTTTTCGACATTCAAGGCAAATGCGAATACTTTTCGCCTAATTTGTTAAGTCACCCAAAATAGTAAATAATAATAATGCGATATGATGATGGTTGTTGCTGTTGTTATTATCCTTGTTGACTTGTTTTGGGGGGTATTCTTTTGTCTTGGCTGATGTTGTCCTCAGTCATTAAACGCAATTTACATACATGCGTTCATAAAATGTTTATGATAATTTCAACAACATTTCAGTTTATTTATTCACATTCACATTCTACTCATCCATGTCGCCTGAGTCGTCGTCTCTGCCTATCAGGATATCATGTCACCGTCATTATGGATGAGCTAGTGAGTGTGTGTGTGTGTGTTGTCCTTATTGGTTTGTAGTATGTCTATGGTGGCTTAGTTCGTCGTTTGTCGTACTTTATGCCATAGAAAAATCACTTGTTTGCTTTCAAGTCAAGTACTTATTATTCATTCTCAGGGCCGATACTCCTCCTGCCTGCTGCCTGCTGCCTGCTGCCTCTCCTATTTTTCTGTTTTTCATGTGCTTAAGGGTTCCAATTTGATAATTTCGATGCCGAAAAGTAAAAAAGTGCTGAAGACATAAAACCTATCTGTTTTTTATGGCAAGTGGGAGAAAATATTTTTTTCTCTGGGTTATTTTTGTTGGTTTTTGAGGTGGGGTGTCAGAGTGAGAAAAAGGGTTTCCTCACAACGGTGACATCACCCAACTGGTACGTACGCTCTACTGCTGAGGTTTTAAACACTTTACTTAAAGGAATCAGGGTGCTGCTGCCGCCGCCGCTTTAGCCGCCTTGTAAGGGAATGTTGGCTTAAATGACTTGCAGAAACTTTATCCTTGTTTTCTCTTTTTTTTATTTGAGTTGGTAGTTGGGAGATTTTATTTATTGATGTCGCTGTCGCTGTCCCTGTCGTCTCTGGCTAGCTGGCTGGCTGTTAGGCTTAGTTTGTGGTTGAAGGAGCTTTGCCCTCCTTCTTGGCTTTTTCCGTAGCATTCGTTTTATATTGGAACTGACTTTCCTCTTTCTTACGTACGGTGGCATAAATAATATTCTGAAAATTACTGTGCTGTTAGCAAATTAATTTCCATTTGTGTGCAATTATCGCATCAAGCAAAATGTGCCAAATTACCTGGTTAACTCGCATTAAAACTTTTATCCAAGTCCGTGCTTGTCGTTCTTTCATGCCTAACTTCTTTGACTTCTATACACTGTGAGTAAAATATAAACAAAAATGTGGATAACTCTTGTTGATATAAATTTTATTTATGGTGTCCCATGTAAATTCCTAGGATTCGTTCAGAAAATTCAATCCAAGCGATCGATTGGGGAGAGTAAATTAAAGTCGCCCAGACCGAAAAGTAAACATCTTTCCTTGTTGTGCTCTACACCTTGGGATGGAGGGTATACTTACATGATCATTTCGTTATCCTTCCGTATGTCTGTCTGACAGATAGTTTGTCGTAAGCATTTTAACTTTTGGCGAAGCTGCCATATAAATTAATCTCTAGAGGGCGCAAATATTAACCGATTTAGCTTTGATTATGTTGGTAGGCTTCGATTTGCAACAATCGTGCGAAGCATGGCCCAAGTCAGTACATAACCTGATATAGCTACCATATAAATCGATCTCCCGTTTTGGTGTCTTGAGCCTCTAGAGGGCGCCAGTATTATCCAATTCTGCTGGAATTTTGCAAACTACAAAGCTGAGTGGGATCAGAATCGGTCTATAACCTAATACAGTTTCCATATAAAGCGATCTCCCATTTTGGCTTCTTGAGCCTTTAGAGGGCGTAATTGTTCTATGATTTGGCTAAAATATTGCACATAGGATGTTGTTATGACTACCAGCAACTATCATCCGATCACTTTCACTTTCATTGGAAAAGTTATTCAAAGAAAAACTTGTCCAATGCTATCTATGGTACACTCAAGCAAATTTGTTAATCAAAACAGCAAAAATGTTTGCTAAAACAGCAGTTTTTGTCTGCTGAAAATAGGAAAGCAGACATTACTGCTGTTTCAGCAAACAAAGGGCAGCTGTATCAGCAAACATTTCGGTCAGCTAAATGAGCAAACAAAATCTGCTGTTTTAAGAACAAAAATCTGCCATTAATAAGTCACAAACAAGGAGAAGGAGATTAACGTCTTCTTTGAAGATTGCACGATCCACTTTGTTTGGGTGCCGGGCCATAGCGGAGTAAGGGCGAATGAAAGAGCAGGTGATTGGCAGTGAAGGCCAGAGGACTGCTGTCAATAAACTTGGTTAACCCGAAGCATTTCGGGTCGACGCAGTCCGAGTTAAGGTGTGGGCGACGAAAGTGCATGTAACTCAGTGGAATAGCGAAACGGTCGGTAGGACGACGAAAATCCTATGGATAGATGCGGATCGTCAGAAGATTAGCCATTTACTGAAAGGAAGTATGAAGATGGTTTGTATAGTATATCATGGCGGTATACATAGCACTACGAGCTCACTTATGCAAATGATAGGATGTGGGTAAGATGATGAGACGTTGAAGCATTTCCACCGACACCGACTTAGGTGGGGACACAATACAAGACATGAACTGATTTAGGCGCGCAATATGGAGAACAATTAAGGATTTTGTTAGTACTACGGAATTCCTGACTTAGATTTTTTCGAGTTACTTTTTATAACCTCCATCATAGGATGGCGGGTCATTCCGTTTCCGAAACACTCGAAATATTGGTCTAAGACCCCATAAATCATATACGTGGGTTACCTTTTATATTTTCGGATTAGAGAACACAAAAACAAATATTAATCTTCGAAATCGATTGTCGAAGCACTTTTACCACTCTTATTGAGGTATCTCCAAAACATGCATTCTGGTCGCATCAACCGCTTCTTTAGGTGTCAAAAAACATTGACCTCTCATTTTATTTTGTACGTTCGGGAATAAAACCAATAAAACCTGCCAAGTCAGGACCATACGGGAGATGGCTCATCAAATCGATGTTTTGAGTGCTCAAAAATGCAGTTGCTTTGTATTTTTGGGGAATTTTTTTCGACCAATCGAAACGAGCCAAGTATTAGTATTATCCAACGTGAATAAATTGACGGTTAAATGTTCATGTAATATTGAATGTATGCTGGTCCCTCTAATGCCTAAGGTTGTCTCAATCTGACGATAGGTCACATGACGATCTTGCAATATCAGCTGGCGCACAGGAGCAATGGCATTTGGAACAACAACTGATTTTGGATGAGCTTCACGAAATTCGTCTTGGAGCGAACTACGACCTCGGTTGAATTCACCATACCATCGATAAACACTGATCCTTGATGGAGCTTCATTGCCATAAATTGAATTAAGTTCATCAATGCACTGTTGTTGAGTTAATCCACGTCGAAAGTTGTAAAAAAATAATCGCATGTCCATGTTTTGATATAGCTGCCATATAAATCGATCTTGGGTCTTGACTTCTTAAGTCTCTAGAGGGCGCATTTCTTATCCGATTTGACTGAAATTTTGCACGTAGTGTTTTGGTATCACTTCCACCAACTAACGCTATGTATGGTTTAAATCGGTCCATGTTTCGATATTGCTGCCACATAAACCGATCTTGGGTTTTGACTTCTTGATCCTCTAGAGTGTGCAATTCTTATCCGATTGGAATGACATTTTGCACGACGTGTTTTGTTATCATATCCAACAACTGTGCTAAGTATGGTTCAAATCGGTCCATAGCCTGATATAGCTGTCATATAAACCGATCTTGGGTCTTGACTTCTTGAGCCTCTAGAGGGCGCAATTCTTATCCGATTTGAATGAATTTTTGCACGAAGTATTTTGTAATGATACCCAACAACTGTACCAAGTATGGTTCAAATCGGTTCATAACCTGATATAGCTGTCATGTAAACAGATCTGGGGACTTGACTTCTTGAGCTTCTAGAGGCCGCAATTCCTATTCGATTTGGCTGAAATTAAGCATGACGTATTTTATTCTTACTTTCAACAACTGTGTCAAATAAGGTTCAAATCGGTTCATAACATGATATAGCTGCCATATAAACCGATCTTCAGATTTGACTTCTTGAGCCTCTAGAGGGCGCAATTCTTATCCGCCAAGTCGGATTCAATTTTACACAATGACTTCTTCAAAGACCTCCAACATAGGTGTTATACTCATATATAGTCTGAATCGGTCTAAAACCGTATAAACCTATGACCACCAACATACATGCCAAATATGGTCTGAAAGGGTCCTTAGCCGGAGATAGCTCCCATTTAAACCGATCTCCCGATGGTACTTCTGGAGCCTCTATAGGGCGCAATTTTTATCGGATTTGGCTAAACAAAATGACTTCTACTATGGTCTAAAATCCAAATTAAGTATGACCTGAATCGGTTCAAAACCTGGTATAGTTCTAATAGCACCGCAATACTTATCTATATCGGGCAAAGAACTTGATAAATGCGATCCATGGTGGAGGGTACTGGTATATAAGATTCGGCCCCGACTTGTTCTTGTAAGTTTTTAGAGCGTTGATTACTGGTTAAGGTATATGCCCATAGTGGCATTGGGCGGATTAATATACGCACTGCCTTTTCAACCTAACCTATCACAAGATATATGAGATTCAGCCCGCTTGGCATACATACTTGCCATACAATCTTTCTTGATACTCGTTTTCATTTATTGTACAATTGGTTAATGAATCACACATTACATTCTCTAAGTGTGCTGCGGTTCGTGTAGGCGGTAAAGCTGCCTGTTAGAGAGGGTGTTGTTGTTGTTATTTGCTGCTAGTTAAGAAGTTTGTGGTTAAGAGGGAGAACATTGGAGGAGGAACTTCTACCGATGGGAAAATAGCAAAACGTTATTCATTTGTCATGCATATACACTCAGCCACACACATACACCCACAAACTTATAAACACACAAATACCTACATATATTTATATTAAATCTAACTTCATCCATGATATAGTGGGACTTATTGGCCAAGGATGAATGGTTGGGGATTTTTGCATTTTCTTAACGTCTTGCTGCCTTTGTAGGGATTTTGGTTGGACAGAGAGAGGGAACATTTTGCATGTTTGTTCTTTTCGTGAAGCTCCCTGGGTCTGATTGACGTTTAGAGCTTTGTCGTTTGCGTGTTAGTTTGGGGTATGGGTATAAGTATGGGTGTGTGTGTGTTAAGTTGATTTTTAGTCTGGTGAAATTTAATTTGACGACACTATTAAGTGGGCGTAACACGGCCCTATTTATATTTGTCGTTTGCTTAACTTACTCAGTCACTGAATTCGTCCCTCAAAGGCTTAGATCCCCATACAGTTGTTAACTGTCATGTTAAGGCAATTGTCGAGCGCCGCCGTTTTTGTTTTGGTGTTCCTTCCTAAACGCAACGCAATTTTCGAACGGTTATGTGTTGAGGAAGCCTAGCGGGGCCAACAATTTGGCAGACAATGCTGAGAAGGCATGTGACACGGGCAGCTGTGCCTTGGGTTTCCGTGTTTTAATAAATAGAAGAGAACCCAAACGTGTTTTTTTTTCTTTGTGTGGAAAGAGGAAGGCGGTTACGATTATCATATAGAAGCTTGTGGGACATTGTCATCTTTATGGAGTTGTTTAGCGTCGCATTGCAATTAACTTTATAATGCCTTTAACAAAAGTTTCAAACACTTTTGCAATTGGAAGCAAGAAAAACGAAAATAATTTAATTTAATCTCATTACACAAATCCCCCTTGTTGGCACCCAGTTGGGTAAATGGTACCCACTCCCCATGGCAAGTGAATGTCACCACCCCGTCAATGTTGTTGTGTTGTTCTATGCAAAGTGTTTTGCTCAAGTACTCTGCTTGACAAGGCACCCCATTAGAAAGGAAAGCTGAATTGTCATTGATAGTCATCTTTGAATTTAGCATCCCACCAACTTCTGCCTTAGATTTTCTCACAAGTGGATCAATTTCAATAGCCGATGATGCGTGCCGATTTTTTTTTCTAGATTGGGAGGGGCTGGGGCATGGTTTGGTTTCTGGAATTCCATTTCCATAGAATTACTTTTGCTTGCTTAACTCCCAACCCCTGCCAAAACGAGGAATAACAAAGCCATAACAATGACAACAATACAAGTACCACGAAATCAAAATCACGGCATACAATAAAACCTAACATAAATATAAACATCTCTAATAATTGTAATAATTTTCATTTCTTTCCCTCCACGAATATGTATTTTGTTCCAAGGTTGTGTTTCAGCATCCACCACGGCCACCCTGCCCTAGACGCAGCAAATGTCTCTACCCCGCTGTGAGTTTATGAGCCACAATTGCGCGAAATTCTCCATAGTCAGCAGAAATTATTCATTCAAATACACACCACAAGCTTTCTCATATTCTCCATAAATTTCCCTGTTTCACATGGGACTGGTATAGAAAGGGGAGATTTCCTTGAATATCTTGTTGTCGCCCTTAACAGGCTCACTGACTACTTCCTTTTTTTTATTAAAGAAATTTTTGAAGTTTTTTTTTTTTTTTGTATTGTAAGCATAACAAGATTCGGACGTATTAGTTCAACTCCTGTGGTGGCAAACAGTGTTGCCGTTATGGGGTTTTTTGAAATTTTGAAAAAAAATTAAAAAAGATCGTTATATAATTTGTTTGATTTTCTTGGATCTAATTTTGACAAAAAAAATTTAAAGAAAACTAAACTTTCTATAAAAAGTTAGTCAAGAAACATTAGCTTATTAATAATTTCCATGAAGGATAAACTCCTTCTGTCCCCTACTACTGTTAGAATAAGAATACAAAATTTTCGACGAAATTTGTTTCGAAAAGCAAATTAATCAGATTTTTCTGCTGCCCTAAAATTCGCGGGGATATCTCTCTAGGGAACAGAACGCAAAACATGTGTCCTTGTCGTCGCCTTTTGTGTCCTTGTCGTCGGACTATGTGACCCCCCAATGTCTCCTGCGTGGCAATATATGCTACAGCAGCATACCAGCCGCAATATTGCCAGACCAGTTCCGGGAAGTGTATCATTTTTGCAATTGAATTCCAACGGATGAACATATTTGTTGTAGCGATCCAGGAGACATGCAGCTTGCACAGTTGTCACGTATACAATGTGCTAAGTAGGAATAGCTTATGGAATGTAGGTGGGAGATTGGTCTTCGTGATGCCTCATTCCGTCCAGTATAGACCCATCCTTATGGAATGTAGGTTGGAGATTAGCCTTCGTGATACCCCATTCCGTCCAGTATAGACCCATCTTGCCTGCGCCTGGCGCTAGTGAACCCTACCTGGAGTGCATGGGGATAGCAGTCAGGTCCGGTACTTCCAAGATAGAGCTATACAACGTGTACATAACGCCTGTTGCTGGCTGTGTCCCAATTAACGGCCAGGCTTACAAGCCTGACATAAGTGGGCTGCTATCTAGCCATATTCGTCTTGTTTTAGGAGACTTTAATGCGCATCACATTTCATGGCATTCTTCCCTAGGTAACGAACAGCGGGGCACAGTGGAAATTCCGAGATATCATTAACGCAGCAGCAGGTCGAATACACCAAGTGCGTCCCTATTTTCCGGCGCAGTGGTACTTGCGGACGATCGTGATGGGATTCGTTGCACTGATCCCACTAACCTCAGAATCAGCGAGCTGAAATAAACAGGGTAGCCAACGAACATAAGCGGAATTTGTGGCTGGAATACTTGGAGCAATGTAACTTAGGCACCGGTTTAGGCAAGCTGTGGTCTAGTGTTAAGTCACTCTCGAACTCCGGTATACGGGATGACATGATCTCAGACACTTTTGGCGACGTAACCGTGACTGATTCGAAGAGGTGTGCCTGGTTGTTCAACCGTCAATTTGTTTCGCATCGCGAGAGTGACAGGGCAAGGAGGAGAGCCATTCATCGTATCCATGGTCTCCAAGCCGATGGACAGCCAACAAAATTCAACGTGGGCGAAGTTACGAATGTCATCCGTGACGCCAAATCATCCGAGGCGTTGGGCCCCGACAAAATCTGTACTGATGATGAAGAATCTGGATCTACCTAAAGCTGACAACCTTTCTACTGTCCTCAACCTGTCTTTGGTCACTGTTATAGTTCCCGATGTCTTGAAAATAGGCAGAGTTATTCCGCTACTGTAGCCTGGAAAGGACCCGAGTTTGAGAGAGTCGTACAGACCAATCTCCCTTCTCACACCAGTAGCCAAGACGCTTGAGGGATTACTCCTCCCGAGTCTCGTAGGAGAATTTCCATTCGCCGAGCATCAGCATGCATTTCGAAGACTACATACCACAACAACTTCTTTTGCTTTACTCTGGCGTCAATCAGCCCAGGCCATGTGATAGGACGTTCCTCAAGGAATTGGACCTGTCGAAGGCATTAGAGACCGTCAGATATGCCAAAATATTTGAGGACATCGCCAATACGTCCCTCCAGCCAGGCCTGAAACGCTGGGTCTCGAATTATCTGTGTGGTCGCCAGTCATTTGTGGAATTTAGGGATAAGAAGTCGAAGCACCATAGAGTGAAACAGGGAGTTCCCCTAAGGCGGGGTGATATCTCCTACACTGTTTAACCTCTATCTATCCTCTATTCCTCAAATCCTGGCGACTTTTCAGCGATGGGTTTCCCCCCTATGTTTTAGAAGGTTGCCACTTTTCACGAAATTATTTATTTTTGCATACTAATACCGCCATCTGTATGTCAGATAGGCCATTTTGGTAACCGTCCTCTTAGCTCTAGAAAGTAATAGGAGAAATCGTTGAGCAAAATCGGATAAGAATTGCGCCCACTGGAGTCTCCAAAAGTAAAACCGGGATATCGATTTATTTATGAGAGCTTTAATTTCCCTCTAGAGTCTCAAGAATTATAATCGGGAGATGGGTTTATATGGGAGCTATATCTTAACATGGACCGATTTTATGCTGTTAGCTTTATTACTTCTAAAGTAAGCGTGCTTTTGAAAACGGACGCATATGCCTAAATCCACTTAAAATGTCATGAAAATCAAAAACAGGTATACTTTATGGGGTCTGAAGCCAATATTTCGAGGTGTTACAAACGAAATGAAGAAATTATTGTACCTCCGTTTTATGGTGGCTGATAAAGGAAGTGCTTGTGGCAACATTGGTTATAAAAAAAATTTGCAGCCTTCACCACCCTCTTTATTGCTGCTACTCTCTTTTTTTGAATTTCCTCACTCTCCCATTACTATGCTTAACTTAGAGTCCTTCCAACGAATAGTATATGTTGTTTCTCTTTGGTTTTTTTTCTGCTTTTCACTTCCTTACATGGAGGATGAGCGCGTGAAACGCACGAATTATCACAGCTCCAAATTGCTTAAACAATTCCTTTCCAATTGATTTAAGGCTCAGGCCAGGGAGTTCTACACAGGGAGCCAGCTATACGCTTGGTTAAGATCTTAATCATAGAATTCATGTCATTAATGACTTGAATTTCCTACCACAATCCCTGCCTGCCTGCCTGCTCACACAGGGTTGTCCACATTATCAAGTCCCTTGCCTAGATTGTGGTATTGTTAAGTAATTGCTGCTAAGACTAATTCGTCTGACTGTTTGAAAACACAAAGTTTTCTTATCACTTCGCTAGAAAAGCCAAACTAATTGCTTAATATCATCAGATATAATGTTGTGTGGTGAAAAAGGGAAGTTTACTTTAGGAGAGTCTGGTGATTCAAAATAAAGTATAAATATTATTGCAAATATTGGAAAAATCGTTTGGGTAAAAATGCCTAGTGGTTAGTTGGCAACATTTTTGAAGATTCTGTAGTATTCAAGACTTGATATTTTGTTTGTATTATTGATGTTAACGTGCAAGAAGTTAATTTTTTACTGTTTACCTTGACATAATGGGTCATCCAGATATATTCTTCTGTCCCTCTGGTCCCAGGCTTAGATACCATTTCGTCTTTTGTAATAATAAATCAATCACATCGGCATAATAAACTGAATTTTGGCCCATTTCAGTCGTCTGTCTTCGATTGAAACTCATAGTTCATGGTTCATGGACCGCATTACTTATGCTATGACAGAACATTTGTCTCATTAGCCGAACTTAGAATAGCGTTCCAAGCGCCTCGATCTTCTGCGTTTCTTCTAAAATCTTCAATACCAAGTTTCCAGATAGTGTCTGGAAGACCACTTTGGGCTTTGGGCCGTCCCTGTTTGCGTGTACCACTGTGATCGCCTTCAAAAGACTTCTTCGGCGGAGGTTCTTCATTCATCTTCATAACATGACCTAGCTAACTCAACCGTTGTATTTTAATACGTTTAACTATACAACTCATACAGTTCGTGGTTTAAACGCCACTCGACTGACCTAACTGAAACTCAGATATGTCTTGAAATTCCTTTGAACGTATAGGCTTTTAAGACAATAAAGGTATGGTAAGAGTTGATTTGTCCTTCTCAGGTCTTTGCTGGAAATTGGCGCTGTTAGAATATCGGGTCTATGGTGGATTCACCTAAAGGTGGATTCATTCTAAAGCCGCATTGGTAGGGCCCAATTATCTAACTGACTTTAGGTTTTATTCTTTTACTTAGTACGTTCGAAAGTATTTTGCAAGCGTTGGAGAGAAGCCTCTATAGTTGGCACATTCCATCTTGACTTCTTTCTTGTGTGCGGGAAACATTATCTCTCTAGTCAGATCGCAAAGACAAGCTGATGCATACGCCTTATCAGCGTGTCTGCGGTCAACCCATCGGCTCCTGCTGCCTTGTTTTCCTTCAGTCGGGTCACTGCTACTTGGACCTCATTCTGACAAGGACATAAACAGGGATTGGTTTCGCTGTATCCTATTCGCCGCCATCGTCGGACACTAGCAGTTGGGTGAAATGTTCTTTCCATATACTCAGCACATTATCTGTATCAGTTATCAGATTTCATTCCTTATCTCTGCAGGAGGATGTGCTTGCATCAAAGCCATCGGTTTGATGTTTGTTCTTTGATAGAGTTTCCAAAATTCATTCTGACTCCTGTATATCTCAATTCGCTCACACTCACGTCTTTCCATTTCCTTTGTCTTGCTGCATAATAGACGTGTCTCTTCTTTCCCGATACATCGCTCTGTATGCCACATTCTTGGCTTCAGTAGCATTTCGACACTCTTGGTTTCTTGGAGGAGGCTTGTGGTACCTAAGTGCGGATTTCGCGACATTTTCTATAATGGAGTGCCACTGTACTGTTTTATCATCGGGTGAACCCGGCACAGGATAGCTGTGAGCATCACAGGGTCTGGAACATTGAGGTCCGATCTGTGTAGTGTTCGTTGTTGTCGCGAGAAGCTTAGCTGCGAGCTACCGGGCGCGTCCACAGGTTGCGGATAGAGGAATGATCCATGCGGAGTAGATGCAACGGCAGACGTGGATTATCAGCGGTATTAAGCAGAAAGTCTCAGTGAGAGGCCGGGCCTCACCGGCTCTTGCACAAATACTGAGTGCCTATAATGTTCGATATGACAAGGCGGGTTATTGGCGCCATTAAATAACCAATGGCTAACCTGTTCCCACGGCGATCGGTCCTTTGGACCGGAACGAGATTGCTCACCTACAGGAGCTTGACAAGGATCGCCACCTCCACAGGAAAATGTAACTGGAACAACAACAACATTATCGGGACAAGCAGTGCTTTCATCAAGCAGTTCGGTCAATCGAGTGGAGTATGTCGCTGGCATCTGTTGTGTTTGCAGCTTTTAAATGTCCAGCCTTCGTGCAGTGTCAGATCGGTCTTTTCTCGCCATACTCAAACGGGTGCGAACTTTTGCTCCAACAAGGTAATGATCCGAATCTATATTCGCTCTACGGATAAATCTAATACGCCAGATGAATGTCTTCTATCTATCACAACGTGATCAATTTGGTTCCTTACATCTTGATCTGAGGACAACCGTAGCTTTGTGCATTTTTTTATGTTGAAATCTGGTGCTACTAGCCTCAATCCATTATCGGAAGTTTTTTCGTGTATGCTAAACTTTACGACGGTTGGGCCAAAAATATTTTCCCTTCCTATTTTTCATTAAATATCATGGTCGGGGCAGCGATTGTATTCTCTCTCTCTAGGCGCTCGTAGAAAATATACTTGGTCTGCTTGTTCTTGTTTCCCGTCGGGGCATGGGTACAAATAAGACTGATGTTGAAAAATTTGGCTTTTATGGCTAGTGTCTCATCCACCCGAGTAAAGCTGGCGACAAGGTGTTGCAGTCTCTAACTAACCACAAATCCACAGCCAAATTCATTCCTCTTGTCATGGCTGCTATAGTATAAATGGTTACCGTTTGGTTTTATTGGGACGCTATTCCCGCTCCATCACACTTCCTGTAAGGAGGTAATATCTGCCTTGTACTTCTCCAATACATTTGTATTTCTCCTATACAGGGCCTATACTGCACCTTTTCTATAAAGAGTCCGAACATTCCAGATGCAGATCCGCAGACCATCGCCCGGTTTTCGTTTACGTGGGTTCTAAACTTTAGGGCGTCTGTTTTTACTAATCTTTTGCATCTCAGAGGAATTCTTATTGTTTTCTGCGGCGGGTTACTGGCCCTACGCCCCAACAAGAGTTTTGTGAGATCGCATATATATCCCTCTCGCGAGCTGCTTGCTCCAAGACCCGACACTCGCTTCCAGCCGCCCCTAACCTGGGAACAGACACTTATATTGGCCATTGGTTATTTGAAAGCGCCTATAGCTCGCCTTGTCATTTCGATTATCATTGACACTCAGTATTTGGGTAAGAGTCAGTGCCACCTGACCCCTCACTGAGACTCTCCTCTCGGAATCGCGGACTGCCCACTGCCGCATTTGCAGCTACTCCGCATAATACGAAGTTTTTCAATATGCGCAACCTGTGAACCCACCCGGAAGCTTCCAATTAAGCTTCCCGTGATAACGATGAACACCACACCAGTCGGTGCTCAAAGTTCCAGCCCGTGTGGTGCTCACCGTTTTCCCGTGTCGGCCGGGAACCGCCACATCATGTTTTTCAGTTCGCCTATAACGCAGAACGCTGGTGTTCGAATCCTGCCGAGAACGTCGTCCGGTAAGAGTTGATTTGTCCTTCTCAGGTCTTTGCTGGAAATTGGCGCTGTTAGAATATCGGGTCTATGGTGGATTCACCTAAAGGTGGATTCATTCTAAAGCCGCATTGGTAGGGCCCAATTATCTAACTGACTTTAGGTTTTATTCTTTTACTTAGTACGTTCGAAAGTATTTTGCAAGCGTTGGAGAGAAGCCTCTATAGTTGGCACATTCCATCTTGACTTCTTTCTTGTGTGCGGGAAACATTATCTCTCTAGTCAGATCGCAAAGACAAGCTGATGCATACGCCTTATCAGCGTGTCTGCGGTCAACCCATCGGCTCCTGCTGCCTTGTTTTCCTTCAGTCGGGTCACTGCTACTTGGACCTCATTCTGACAAGGACATAAACAGGGATTGGTTTCGCTGTATCCTATTCGCCGCCATCGTCGGACACTAGCAGTTGGGTGAAATGTTCTTTCCATATACTCAGCACATTATCTGTATCAGTTATCAGATTTCATTCCTTATCTCTGCAGGAGGATGTGCTTGCATCAAAGCCATCGGTTTGATGTTTGTTCTTTGATAGAGTTTCCAAAATTCATTCTGACTCCTGTATATCTCAATTCGCTCACACTCACGTCTTTCCATTTCCTTTGTCTTGCTGCATAATAGACGTGTCTCTTCTTTCCCGATACATCGCTCTGTATGCCACATTCTTGGCTTCAGTAGCATTTCGACACTCTTGGTTTCTTGGAGGAGGCTTGTGGTACCTAAGTGCGGATTTCGCGACATTTTCTATAATGGAGTGCCACTGTACTGTTTTATCATCGGGTGAACCCGGCACAGGATAGCTGTGAGCATCACAGGGTCTGGAACATTGAGGTCCGATCTGTGTAGTGTTCGTTGTTGTCGCGAGAAGCTTAGCTGCGAGCTACCGGGCGCGTCCACAGGTTGCGGATAGAGGAATGATCCATGCGGAGTAGATGCAACGGCAGACGTGGATTATCAGCGGTATTAAGCAGAAAGTCTCAGTGAGAGGCCGGGCCTCACCGGCTCTTGCACAAATACTGAGTGCCTATAATGTTCGATATGACAAGGCGGGTTATTGGCGCCATTAAATAACCAATGGCTAACCTGTTCCCACGGCGATCGGTCCTTTGGACCGGAACGAGATTGCTCACCTACAGGAGCTTGACAAGGATCGCCACCTCCACAGGAAAATGTAACTGGAACAACAACAACATTATCGGGACAAGCAGTGCTTTCATCAAGCAGTTCGGTCAATCGAGTGGAGTATGTCGCTGGCATCTGTTGTGTTTGCAGCTTTTAAATGTCCAGCCTTCGTGCAGTGTCAGATCGGTCTTTTCTCGCCATACTCAAACGGGTGCGAACTTTTGCTCCAACAAGGTAATGATCCGAATCTATATTCGCTCTACGGATAAATCTAATACGCCAGATGAATGTCTTCTATCTATCACAACGTGATCAATTTGGTTCCTTACATCTTGATCTGAGGACAACCGTAGCTTTGTGCATTTTTTTATGTTGAAATCTGGTGCTACTAGCCTCAATCCATTATCGGAAGTTTTTTCGTGTATGCTAAACTTTACGACGGTTGGGCCAAAAATATTTTCCCTTCCTATTTTTCATTAAATATCATGGTCGGGGCAGCGATTGTATTCTCTCTCTCTAGGCGCTCGTAGAAAATATACTTGGTCTGCTTGTTCTTGTTTCCCGTCGGGGCATGGGTACAAATAAGACTGATGTTGAAAAATTTGGCTTTTATGGCTAGTGTCTCATCCACCCGAGTAAAGCTGGCGACAAGGTGTTGCTGTCTCTAACTAACCACAAATCCACAGCCAAATTCATTCCTCTTGTCATGGCTGCTATAGTATAAATGGTTACCGTTTGGTTTTATTGGGACGCTATTCCCGCTCCATCACACTTCCTGTAAGGAGGTAATATCTGCCTTGTACTTCTCCAATACATTTGTATTTCTCCTATACAGGGCCTATACTGCACCTTTTCTATAAAGAGTCCGAACATTCCAGATGCAGATCCGCAGACCATCGCCCGGTTTTCGTTTACGTGGGTTCTAAACTTTAGGGCGTCTGTTTTTACTAATCTTTTGCATCTCAGAGGAATTCTTATTGTTTTCTGCGGCGGGTTACTGGCCCTACGCCCCAACAAGAGTTTTGTGAGATCGCATATATATCCCTCTCGCGAGCTGCTTGCTCCAAGACCCGACACTCGCTTCCAGCCGCCCCTAACCTGGGAACAGACACTTATATTGGCCATTGGTTATTTGAAAGCGCCTATAGCTCGCCTTGTCATTTCGATTATCATTGACACTCAGTATTTGGGTAAGAGTCAGTGCCACCTGACCCCTCACTGAGACTCTCCTCTCGGAATCGCGGACTGCCCACTGCCGCATTTGCAGCTACTCCGCATAATACGAAGTTTTTCAATATGCGCAACCTGTGAACCCACCCGGAAGCTTCCAATTAAGCTTCCCGTGATAACGATGAACACCACACCAGTCGGTGCTCAAAGTTCCAGCCCGTGTGGTGCTCACCGTTTTCCCGTGTCGGCCGGGAACCGCCACATCATGTTTTTCAGTTCGCCTATAACGCAGAACGCTGGTGTTCGAATCCTGCCGAGAACGTCGTCCGGTTTTCGTTTACTTGTGTTGTCAACTTTAGGGGAGTCTGTTTTACTATTCTTTTATTTCTCAGAGTAATCCTTATAATTTTCCAGGCCGGGTTACTGGCCCAGCGCCCCAACAAGGGTTATGTGAGATTGCATATGTAACCCTCGATGTCGCAAGCCGCTTGCTCCAAGATCCGACGCTCGCTTCCAGCAGCCCCTAACCTGGAAACAGACTCTGATATTGGCCGTTGGTTATTTGAAAGCGCCTATAGCTCGCCTTGTCATTTCGAGTATCATTGGCACTCAGTATTTGTGTAATAGTCAGTGCCACCTGTCCCTTCACTGAGACTCTCCTCTCGAAATCGCTGACTGCCCGCTACCGCATTTGCAGCTACTCCGCATAATACGAAGTTTTTCACTATGCGCAACCAATGGACGCGCCACGAAGCTTTCAACTAAACTTCCCGTGGTAACGATGAACTCCACACAAGTCGGAGCTCAAAGTTCCAGCCGGTGTGGAGCTCAACGTCATCCCTTGTCGGCCGGAACTGCCACAATAGGTTTTTCAGTTTGCCTATAACACAAAACGCTGGGGTTCGCATTCTGCCGAGAATATCAGTAAATAAATTCAATGTTGAATATTCCCTCACTAATGCTGTCTACATTTGTGTGGTATTCACTCATGTAAAGCTTGTCTACGAAAAGGTACTGCTGAGAAGATTAAGATGTTATTATTATTAACTATAACTTGAATCTAACCACACTCTGGTTGAATCGGTGACCACACTCTCGTTTATGGGAGAGAAGTTTTCTCGCTGTTCCTCAATAGGATGTTTGCAATTCTGCATATAAAACCTTTACTTATTAAAAATATATATTTTTCCAATCGAGATTATCTTTGAGCAAAGTTTTGATTTGTACTATAGATATGTTTTTTTTTGTTCAATAAACTAAAATCAAACTTGACAAAAGAATTGAAATGGGCTTTAATAAGATAAGTTTATAAGAGAACGAACACTTGCATTAGAGGGACTACAACAAGTATGACATCCTACAGACATGCAGACATTAGAGATTCAACTTTGAAAGTCCATGCTTAAATATGTATGTCCTCTATGCATGACAAATCATTGGGATGCACAGAATTACAAAACAGAATTGCTATTCCTCTGTGACAGAGAGATATTCACATAGACCAACATTGGGTGGGTGGGTGGTTTGGCTGTTTGGATGGCGTGCTGGGAAAGATGCCAGAATCTTCGGCCTATGTGGCCCGGTTTGCATGTATATTGCCATAAAGGTCGAACTAACGTACATCGTCGTGTCGCATGTGTGCCACAAACACAACAGAGGGTGACATGTATTCATGCGTGCCAAATGTGCTGCAATTGTTCTGTGTTTGTGCAATTTCAAATACCCAACGACTATGATAACCAACAGGCCACCAGTGGGCCACACTGTGTGGGGAGAAGTCAGAGGGAGCAATGAAATAAATCGCTATATCTCCGGATGTCGTACAATTGCATTTCCAACGTACGTCCATCCGTCCCTCCGTCCAGGCAGGCAGGCAAGCAGGGCAAATTTGAAAAATTCTCGTAGCCAACATTCAGATGTAGTAAGCATTAGAAGATTACTGCTAATGGATGTGAAGAAGTAAAGCTAAGGCTGAGAGTTGGGAGTTAGCAGTTGAAAGTTGAAGTTTGTATGCCATTCAACAGTGTCCAAAGGAACTACAGGGTGGCTCTTGCTAATGTAATGGAGCTCTAGCCCATTGTAGATGAGTTTACGTGATTCATTCACTCTTCATACGTTATCACATGAAATAAATGGCATTGACTTCCAGGAACACATGAGTCCATATGGTGATACAAGTGATTGCATGCCTGTATGTATTTCCCATTTGATACAGCTCCAAGTTTCAGTGTACATTGTAAGGGTGCATGTATGTGTTTTAGTGGAGCTCTTACTCAAGGGGTTCACAAGTGCCCTCCCTGATATGATGTTTAGTTATGCACTCTCATTGGGAGGACGTTTCAATTGTCATCGCCACCAATCTCCAATGATTTTCGATGTTAATTGAAATGTCAGAGGATGTTACAAGGCTATACATATCCACAAAGGACACAGGCCAGCCCAAATACAAATGTATGTTATAACTAAGGCTATGGCTTTACATTAAAAATTGCCTTTCAAAGAAGCTATGATAAGTTGTATTGAAATATAAAAAAATAGGTATTAATAATAATTGGAAAATAAATTATATCCCCCAGCTTAACATAGAAGATAAAGGTTTGCTTAAAACCACAAACACTGGGATATAAATTGAAATTAAATGCAATAATGGGAAGAGACCAATAAAAGAAGGTGGACAATGCTATGATCTTATTCTAATTTCTCCTGCGAACAATAGATTTAATTTACAACAAAAATTATCTTATCTTAAATTTACAAAAAAATTTGTCTTATTGTATTGAAGAATTTGTTAGTCCTTTGTTAAGAACACACTTCAAGTTATGGATCGTATTTGTCATGACTATTAGAACTCATAAACCAGCAAGGAAAGACAAAAATCGTTGCCGAGTAAAAAATTGATAGCTATATTTAATTCTAAACCAATTTTGATGAACCTTGGTGAAGGTTTTCAGATGGGTTATGAAACATTGCGTATCAAATTTCAAGCAAATATATTCGAATTGTAATAACTACTATTTTTACTCTATAAGTACAAAAAGGACGATGTAAATATGTATATGGAAGCTAAATATTGGGTTGCCCACACAATTAATTGCGGAATTTTTAAAAGAAAGTAAATGCATTTTTAATAAAACTTAGAATGAACTTTAATCAAATATACTTTTTTTACACTTTTTTTTCTAAAGCAAGCTAAAAGTAACAGCTGATAACTGACAGAAGAAAGAATGCAATTACAGAGTCACAAGCTGTGAAAAAATTTGTCAACGCCGACTATATGAAAAATCCGACAGTTATAAGAGACTTATAAAAGCCCATTTTCGTGATAATCGGTTGACAAATGACAACATTATTGCAAATTACTCAAAAAAAAATTTTTTTAAATCTTTCACAATCTTGTGGTGGTCATCAAGGAAAGCATTGTGCAAAATTTTGGAAAGATTGGTGAATAAATACTTTTACTTTAATTGGCTATGAAAGAACATTTGTTCCACTAGCCGAACGTAAAGGGTGATTTTTTTGAGGTTAGGATTTTCATGCATTAGTATTTGACAGATCACGTGGGATTTCAGACATGGTGTCAAAGAGAAAGATGCTCAGTATGCTTTGACATTTCATCATGAATAGACTTACTAACGAGCAACGCTTGCAAATCATTGAATTTTATTACCAAAATCAGTGTTCGGTTCGAAATGTGTTCAAATTTTGACAAATTTTGTTCAGCGATGAGGCTCATTTCTGGTTGAATGGCTACGTAAATAAGCAAAATTGCCGCATTTGGAGTGAAGAGCAACCAGAAGCCGTCCAAGAACTGCCCATGCATCCCGAAAAATGCACTGTTTGGTGTGGTTTGTACGCTGGTGGAATCATTGGACCGTATTTTTTCAAAGATGCTGTTGGACGCAACGTTACGGTGAATGAACACATTTCGAACCGAACACTGATTTTGGTAATAAAATTCAATGATTTGCAAGCGTTGCTCGTTAGTAAGTCTATTCATGATGAAATGTCAAAGCATACTGAGCATCTTTCTCTTTGACACCATGTCTGAAATCCCACGTGATCTGTCAAATACTAATGCATGAAAATCCTAACCTCAAAAAAATCACCCTTTAGAATAGCGATCCAAGCGCTCGATCTTCTGGGCTCATTCTAAAATCTCTGGATCTAAGTTTCGACCTAGCCAAAGCAGCCGTTGTATTTTGATGCGTTCATACGCCGCCTATATTCTCCATTAACTTAGACTAGTCCGATCTTCCGATATAGGGTATTGAGCCCATAATGCTCCTCTTATGGGCTCAATACCCTATATCGGGAAATCGACTTATATGCTGCTGCTGTATCCCAATATGGTCCGATCTGGACGATATTCAACAAAAAGGTGTAGAGGGGTATCAAAGCTCACTGTTTCAAATTTTTTCGAAAGCGGATGAAAAATGCTTCTCTTATGAGTTCAATACTCTATATTGGAAGATCGGTCTATATGGCAGCTATATCCTAATACGTTTCGATCTGGAACACATTTGACAGGAATGGAAAGGGAAGTTACCAGAAGTCACTGTGCCAATTTTCTATCTATCTATACCACACTTTACTAATAGGAGTAGGGGTCCACCAGAAATCACCCCAAACGGATGAAAAATGATTAATTTACTGCATCAAGACTTTAAGTCTGGAGATCGTTCTATATAGCGGCCATATATAACTAATGAGATCAGAAGGTCAAAGATACGAAATCAACATAAATTGTTTGGAAAATATTTTTATACACGGGATATCTGCAAAATTGTAAATACCCAGCTTTTGGGTATATATGGAGTTGATATCCACAGTCTTGGAAACGGACAAGGATAGTCGCAATACCAAAGAATATCCAGGAGTTTATGCCAATAGCAATACTTCCATACATCTCTAAGATATTTGAGACTCTAGTCAATCGGAAAATATCACGATATACTGCTAACAGATTTTCAATCTGGTTTCCGGCCAAAGCACAGTTGCACTACTGGCCCGGGGATTTATTTACGTCTAGATTTTCAAGAACCCTTTTAACTCCACGAGTTCGAAAAATATTTGGGGCATGACGCCAGATACATTTTCGATTGAGGGGAGTGGTTGATTGCTATCCGGCAGGGAAGAGTTCCCTGCAATTATATCAGCCAACAGGTTAGCCTTATCAACCGGGTCAGTGAACGTTAGATCGTCCTTAACAAGAGTTGGAATAGATGAAGAACTACCCTTTACTCTTTTCACGAACGACCAAAAGCTCTTACTACCTTGTGTAGAAGCAAGAACCTTAGTACGCAGACGCTGTTCGTAAAGAAATTTTTCGCGCCTAAGCACATTGGCACACGAAGATACCCGAGTATTTACCCAATTTACCGAGTAAATACCTTTTGGGTATTTTTCCATCGCACATCTCTACAAATGTCATATGCCATATTTTTCAATAAAAAAAAATTTAGGTATCGTTGTCAATTTCAGAGCGACAGAAGACTTTTTGGAAGTGTGGGGTGGGCCCCCCTCTAGATAAAATCCTGGTTACGTCCCTCATAGAAGATATATTCAAATCTGAACCGATTTTTTCCAATTTCAATAGGCTTCGTCTCTAGGCCGAAAAACATCCCTGAACCAAATTTGAAGATGATCGGACTAAAATTGCGATCTGTACTTGGTACACAAATTAACATGAATAGACAAACGAACGGACGGACAGACAGATGGACATAGCTAAATGAAATCAGAAAACGATTCTGAGTTGATCGGTATAAAATTATTCTGGGGGTGCTTAGTCCACCTCCCAAAGCCCTTTCTACGCTTGTGGCTGTCATATGGAATGATCTGCTGATATTTATTTATTGCCAAATTTCGCTGAAATTTCAAACTGTGAAGGCTTCTTGGCCTCTGAAGCAAATATGATCCAGATCAGCCCTCCAAACGGTTCATATTTACCGGCCATGGCAATATGGCCGGTAAATATGCCATATTGCCATGGATTTAGAAGTGCAGCACGAATTTGATATCCATATTTGAGTCGAAATGTTTAAAATGTCTTCCCTCCCCTATTGAGAACTTTACCCTAAGGAAGAACTTTACCACCAGGGACCGAGAAGGGGCAAATTCTCACACATCAATGTGTGTTTTCCGATTCAAGTTTAAACACAATTATAAGGGATCTTTTTTATAGCCGAGTTCTAACGGCGTTCCGCAGTGCGACACCTCTTTGGGGAACATTTTTCAAATGACCATGCATGGCATTGTACTTCGCAAATATCGCCAACTTTAAAAAGGGATTAACACCGCTATGTTCGATGTTCTCGCCAGAATTCGAACGCTTTCAGCGTCATAGGCTACAAGGGCATGAATTCGACATCCGCATTCAGGGCGAAGTGTCCCCACCCTAAAAAGATATTAGAGAGTTAAAGAAGGCGCAGCGGAGCGGGCCGGGTTCGGCTAGTTTTCCATAAAAACCCAAACTGTTTTCGCCATTCACAATTAAGTTTCACACTATGATTTGCATGCATGTAGATTTTTCTTCTTTAGCAATCTGCAAAAGGATTACTTTCAAGTCCTTTCCTTTGAATTATGCACTGTAAAAATAGCTCAACGAAAATTGCTCAGTTGAGCATCTGTCCAGATGACAAATGAGAATTTTTTTTGTGTAATCGCTCATCAGTTAAATGTCTGCATTTTTCTGCTCAACTTGCTTACGTAGGCTTAGTTTGGTTGAAAACTTAACAAAAAAAAAGAGGCAAACAATAATAAATTTATTACCCATATACAGAAAAGAAGCTACAAAAATCATCAGAGGGACGGTTGTGATGAAACTGTTGTGTGGCAGCACATTGTCATAAATAACCCTCCCCTTGTCAACTGTGAACTCAAAGTGCGAATGAAAGTGACCGTGGGTAGGGTGGTGGTTTAGCCAAAGATGTGTGACACCAACTGATGGACTGACTTGACTACGTTAAGAGTGTAGGAAAAAATTGCCATTGAACATTTAACAGACGATTAAATACGCAATTTATGACCTTTGAATTGACGTCCAAAAACTGTTACTCCAAGGCTTACTCATCATACACCATGCAATGCCCATGAATTTTACCCAAGAAAAACAAAAAGCGCTAGTGAGTGACTATGATGCTAATTCATTTGGAGTTGACATCGCCAATAACAGCTACAACAATAATAAAAAAAGGCCAAAAGTAATCGATACAAACAAATTAAAGCGATTAGACTCTTTTACTTAATTTACTATCGCCTTTATGGGGGGAAGAGTGAAAGAAATTGTGCGCTACGCTACATTTCTACCACCATCTAAGCAATGTGAGTGCAACTGTGGTTAATAGACAGTGGTGTGGACTGGGAAAAAATGTGGCAAAATTTTCAGAAATATCCATTTTCTTAAAAAAAAGTTTTTAGGCCGTTGAAAGGCTTGGTTCGATTCCTAGCAAGAAAATAAGATAACATTTTCAGCGTTGGGTGTATTTTTACTAATGCTGGCAATATTTATGAGGTATTTAGCCGTACGAAGGAAATCCACAAGCACAAGAAATCAAATCAAACGCTACATTCATAGAGATGGGCGATGGGTAAATATCCAAAAGGTATTTACCAGGTAAATTGTACCCAAATGCTGGGTATTGATAATTTTGCAGATATTTTGGGTTTAAAAACATTTTCCAAACAATTTTCGATGGTTTCGTATTCTTTGTTTATAAACCTGACCTTCTGATCCAATATATAGACCGATCCATACTTCAAGTCTTGATGCAATAAAATGGCCATTTCCATCCGATTACGATGAAATTTGCTACAGTGAGTTCTGGTTGATCCCTACCCATCTATGTGCAGTGTGGTCCAAATCGGACCATATTTGGATATAGCTTCCCTATAGATCGACCGATTTCCCGATCTATCCGATTTCGATGAAAACTGGCACAGTGAGCACTGGTAGACCCCTACCCATTCCTGTCAAATGTTGTCTGCATCGGACCCTATTTGAATATAGCTGCCCTATAGATCGACCAATTTCCCGATCTACCCGATTTCGACGGAAATTGGCACAGTGAGTACTGGTAGACCCCTACCCATATAGACCAATCTCCCAGTATAGTGTAATGAGCCTGTAAAAGGAGAATTTTTCATCCGATTTTGATGAAATTTGAAACGGAGAGTTTTGGGAAAAGTTGTGGCCTCTACCCCTTTCTTTTGAATATCGTCCAGATCGGACCATATTTGGATATACCTGCCATACAGATCGACTTCCAATATGGAGTATTTCGCCTAGAAAAGGAGTATATTTCATTTGATTTTGATTAGAATTTGAAACAGTGAATTTAGCTACACTTCTACACCTTTCTGTTGAATATCGTTAAAATCGGACCATATTTGAATAAAGACGAAATCGGGTAATAAATGGATCTTTTATGGCCTTAATACCTACTATATCGAGAGATCGGGCGGTGGGTCTTAGGGCAACTATATCGAAAAAAATTATTTTGAAATTAATTTTTTTTTGGCCCACTGTTGTACACCCACTACCACTTTCCCAGACTGCAGGCAGCAGCAAACGAATGGCCATTGGAAACATTCAGTCATTTAGAGTGCCAAAGCGGCCTTTATGGCCATCAACGCGAATGTGCGTACGCTTTTGATCAGTTCGTCTTGTGCTGCAGGCCGACTGTATTGCTGCTGCTGTTGCTGCTATTGACACTTTATTGAGACAAATTGATGCGTTTTCAATGTGACTTCTTGCATGTTGGACCTGCAGGCCGCCAACCAAAAACTGGACCAGCCGCTTGGACATTCATGAAACGCCCATAAGTATTCTGCTCGAGCGTGTGTGTGTGTGAGTATGTGCATGCTACACAGCGAATATGGCTAAATGTGGCAAGCACGCATATGTAATTGCGGGGGTTGGCTGTCTGGTTGAAGAAGGGGGCGTTGGGTGTTGAGCGCAGAAATTGTCATTTAGTAAATTAACAAACGAATAAAAACAATAAGAAACAGGATAGTAGTTATGGCCACTTCCACTTCAAACTCCTACTCTGGCTGTGTCCAATGCCAATGCCACTACTGCTGCCACTTGCGCTTTAATGTGACGTCTCTTAAGCGATAAAGTCATTATTTTACCAACACCCCTGAGCGACAGCGGCAGCAAAAACCGAATGTGCCATCATGCCACATACGAGTATGGCTTTTAAGGATGTGTCCGACATAGGCGGCTATGACGGCCATCGAGATAAGTATCTGGGCGAGTTGCCAAATTGGCAAAAACCAAAGCGATTGCGTTGCTACGATCTTAGGCAAGCAATTAAACTGATATTGCGATAAAAACATTTCATTTCGTCGTTGCTGCAAACACATCCTCAGTCACATGAATGGGTGTTACAAGACTTCATACATGGTCGTCTTGTGGTAAAAAGCCCATAATGATAACAGCACCAACAATAAGAACAAGAACCTGGCTGCTTGCGTCACCACTGCCCATCTCAACCCTCCCTCTGGTATTCAAAGCTTCGTCATCGATGATGATTTCTTGTTTCTTTTTTTTTTTTTTTTTGCAGTCTGGCCTAGCCCAGCGGCCTGATGAATGTTAGGCAGACTTATCGAGCGTCTGACGCACAGACAGACGTTAGACTACGATTTGGTGGCTTATCGCGTGATAGCATCACATAGTCACACTCATATTTCGATCGTTCGAATTCACTGCACTTCGTTACGTTCGATCAGCCATACGGAACCGATCAATTTGTTTGATACTTTGTTTACCGCGTTCAGGGTGTGAGATAAACGAGGTATGTTGTTATAAGTAAACCAACTTGTCCTTTTGAAATTGAACCAATTCTAAGGAATGAAGCAACATTTTCTGTAAACATACCATAGAAAGGATAATTGTTAATAGAACAGTAGATCTCCTTTGGTATTCGTATTTATTTCTATTCCCTCCACCATAGAATGAGGGTATACTAATTTCGTCATTCTGTTTGTACCTCCTCTAAATATTCGGCTGCGACCCTATAAAATACATAAATTCTTGATCGCCATGACATTTTAAGTCGATCTAGCCAAGTCCTTCCGTCCGTTTGTCTGTCGAAAGGTCGTAAATTTCGAAGGAGTAAAGCTAGTACCTTGAAATTTTTCACAAATACTTCTTATAAATGTAGGTCGGTTGGGATTGTAAATGGGCTATATCGGTCCGTGTTTTGATATAGCTGCGATATAAATGGATCTTAGATCTTGATTTTTTGTGCCCCTAGCGGGCGCAATTCTTATGCGATTTGGCTCAAATTTTGCATTACGTGTTTTATTATGTTTCCCAACAACTGTGCTAAGTATGGTCCATAATCGGCCCATACCCTGACATAGCTGTCATATAAACCGATCTGGGGTCTTGACTTATTGAGCCTCTAGAGGGCGCAATCCCTATCCGATTTAGCTGAAATTTAGGAAATGTACAACGGCTTTTTGCATGACATTCAACATACGTGTCAAGTATGGTCTGAATCGGTTTATAGCCTGATACAGCTCCCCTATCATCCAATCTCCCTAATTTACTTCTTGAGCCTCTAATGGGCGCAATTCTTATTTGAATTGGCTGAAATTGTATACAATGACTTCTACTAGGTTAGGTTAGGTTTAAGTGGCAGTCTGCCATCAGACTCACTTAGACATTTTCGTCCATTGTGATACCACAGGAACAGAAGAAGGAAGATGCCTGCTAGTCCCTACCGTTGAGCCATCCAGATCGTTTTAAAAAGCCCAACAACTTGCGAATGTTCACGTCCGCTAAATCAGACAGGTTCTCAAAGAAATGAGAACCTAAAGTGGAACTCCTTCTAACTGCTAGTGCGGGACACACTCTTCTTCTTCGGAGTCCCTACAGCTTCTGCAAAAGTCGTTGCTGGCAACTTTCAGTCTGCCAGAATGATTCGTGATTAGGCAGTGACCTGTCATGGCGGACACAATGACTGAGACGTCTGTTCTAGCAGATGACAGCAAAGCAGTAGACCTCTTCAAGTCTAGATTATGCCACATAGTTGTTGATTGGGTGCTTTTTCTTAACATATGTTGGTTAGGTTGGATGAGGATGGTACCAGACAAACGTCGAGATATCCAAGGGGCATCTAAAGCGCCAGCGATACAGTCTTCGATTGACGGAACCCTGGTATTGCCATCTGGAAGATTATTTTACACAGATGGGTCAAAGCTAGGAGACAGAGTAGGCCTGGAGGTCTACATTGTTTTAGATTGCCTGACCATAATACGGTCCTGCAGGCGGAGATCCGGGCGATCACGGAATGGGAGAGGTGTTGTGGTGTTAACGCGAGAACTTCAAGTGTGAATATCTTTACGGACAGTAAACTGGCCAACAGGGCAATAGCAACCAGGACGGTAAAGTCACGAATAGCCTTGGAGTGTAAGGAGGAGATTAACGCCTTCTCTAAGGATGGCACAATTCGCATCGTTTGGGTGCTGGGCCATAACGGAGTAAGGGGGAATGAAAAAGCGGACGATTTGGCGGTGACGGCCAGAGGACTACCGTCAATAAACTTGGTTAATACGAAGCCTTTTGGCTCAAACAGTGAGAAGACGCGGCTATTACTGAAAGGATGCAAGAAGGAGGTTAGTAAAGCTTTCGGTATTATAAGGGTACATATAGGACTGCGAGCTCACTTATGCAAATTCGGAGCGGCAAGTGACAGCATGTGTAGGGATTGGTGGGAAGATGATCAGAAGTTGTAGCATTTCCTTTGTCATTGTTCGGCTTTGGCGTCTAAAACAAACCGGTACTTAGGGGGAGACACAATACCAGACATGAAACAATTTAGGGGCATTGTAAGTAGCAAGGAATTCCTGACTTTGATTTTCTTTTTCGAGGTTACTTTTTAGTATTTAGAGCGCATAACAAGTCGATTACGGGCTTCGATATATGCCCATAGTGGCATGGGGTGGATTAATATTCGCACCCTCTTTTCAGCCTTACCTAACTTATGTTGTTGTTCGAACGTTCTTCCCTTAGAAGATACTGCGTTCGTCCCACATGCTGTTGAGTTCCATCTATTAAACTATGTTTCATTTTAATGCAATCGGATCTCGTAGTAGATATATGGTAGAGACGAGTAAATTTCTTTGTGGCGAGGAACTTAACGTAGGGTAATTTTGTGTTGTCTATGTAAGGTCCAATGCTTGTACCCATAAGAGACTTAAGCACCGCCTGACTATCGCTAAATTTGCGGATATCTGATCATTTAATATTTCTTGACAGCACTGACGCCGCAGACGTGGCAATTGGCCTCTGCCAGGAATATATTGCAGTCGTCCCCCATACTGCGCAGTGGATTCTGCATCCGGACCTCAAACCATCTGTAAAGATATAAGACTTCCTTAACCTGCATCGGCAAAGAAGGAAATGTGATAACTGATACAGATATTGCGCTGAGGATATGGAAATAACACTTTTCCCAGCTTCTGGTATCCGATTATGGTTCACAAAGAAAGAAAGAAATCTGGTAACTGATACAGATAGTTCGCTGAGGATATGGAAATAACACTTTTCTCAGCTTCTGGTATTTGATTATGGTTAACTTGAGTATACCACAGAACCAACCCCTGTAAATGATACCCTGCAGGACATAGGACCGGTCCTAAACTGGTGAATTCACCGGTTTTTTGTGACCAATGACTTATCCCCGGACTATCCATATGACCGGCGATTTTAAAATGAACATGTCTCCGGATGTGATCAATAATTTTGGACTGGTCCCTTTACTGGGTTGAAATATTGGTAATTTCACCGGTTTAAAAAAAAATCGGTCATTTAACTGTTTTGAAATATTAGTCACTTCACCGGTTTGAAAAAGTCGGTCATTGCACTGGTTTGAAAAATCAGTCATTTCCCTGCTTAAAAAAAAACCAAACACTTCACCGGTTTCAAAAATCAGTCATTTTACCCGGTTAAAAAAAAAACTTACCATTTCTATCTATCCCCAACATAGATACATTTAAGGCGGTGTATTCACCGGTTTATTCTATGAAAAGAAAAAAGTAGCCAAGCAATGGACTAAAATGACTGGTGATATGATCGATAATATGTGTTAATAGACACATTTAAGCGGGTGCATTCACCAGTTTATTCTGTGAAAAGAAAAAAAAGCCAAAGCAGCCACGCAATGGACTAGAATGACTGGTGATATGACTGGTATTTTGTGTTAATAGGGGTTAATTTTCCCCAAACTTACTGCAGGGTAGTCAGAACGAAGTCCACGTAGCAGTAACCCGACTGAAAAACAATAAGTCAGCAGAAGCCAATGGGTTGCCGGCTGAACATGCTGACAAGACCTATGAATCAGCTTGTCTGCGCAATCACTATACTATGTCCCGTACACAATAAAAGGGACAAGGTGGTATGTGCCTTCAACAGGGTTATAAGTCTCCTCCCCGTCGCAAACAAGATTGTTTTGAGCGAACTTTTTCAACGATTAAAGTCTAATGTCTACGAAATAAATGGGCCCTATCTTTACCAGGCTTTAGACCTGGTAAATCCACCATAGACCAGATATTCTGTCTGCGCCAAATCCTGGAAAAGACCCATGAGGGACAAATCAACACGTACCATCTTCTCGCTGACTACAAAGCCGCTTTCGACAGCCCTATACGTTCAAAGGTTTTTCAAGCCATGTCTGAGTTTGGTATTCCTGCAAACCTTATACGACTTTGCAGGATGACAAATGCAAATTTTTTTGCTAATTTTACTCATGAACATTCCACTAGGTAACAGGGGCAAACTTCTCACATATCAATGAGTGTAGTCCGATTCACGTTTAAGCAAGCAGGATGATGGTTGCTGATATACGCTCCTCACTTAAAATAGGAAAGAACGTCTCCACACAGTTAAATACCAATTGAAGTTTCAGATATGGAGACCGCCTATCGTGTGATTTATTTAATATCCTGCCGGAGAAGATTATACGAGAAGCAGGTGTGAATAGGCACATCACACTACTTACAAGAGAACATATGCTACTTGCCTATCTCGATGATATCGATATTATAGGCCGGTCACAGGAAGAAGCAATCGCAGCCATTGAAGGTATCGAAAGAGAATCAACGAAAGTAAATTTAAAACAAAGTGAATGACACCAACTCCCACAAAGCCCTGTAAACACGATCTAAAAAGGAAAGGTGGGAACTACAACTTCGACTTGATCTACCTTAGCACCGCCGTAACCGAAACCAATGACACCTGTTTTGAAGTAAAACGAAGGATATTATTGGCTAACAGATGCTACTATGGATTAACCAACAATTGAGATGCAAAGCCACCTCCCGACAGACGAAAAATACACTATACTTGCGAAAGCAGTTGAGGCAGTAATAGGAGTGTTTGAGAGAAAAATCCTTCGTAAAATATATGTACCAGTCCGTGTCAGTAGAGAACTTAGAAGTACAACTTTAAGAAAACTCCACATTCCTGCCATGAAAAGGTATTGCTGCGGACACAACTTTCTAATCAACCTTTATTTTGTTAATATATTCTTCTCCTTCGATTCCTCCCTCGTATATATCTGCCTTTAACTATAGACTTGTTTGTCCATATCGAATGAATGTCATTTGGTTGCCTTGTTGTTCAGCATTTTTGCCTCCGATCGTTTCTTTGGCAAAATGCATAAAAAAATCAACCACATGGTCTACGATCATCCAAAAGACTAAATAAGTGAGAGTGGCAATGCACCATTGGTGACTGATGTTAGATGGTCGCTGCTCACAGCTCTTGGACATGAAATTAAATGCATGCAATATGGTTAATCTAGTGTTTACTGCTTCCGAATGGTTTTACATCAATAACTGTTGACCTGAATAATTGCCCACCACAGTAGCCGACACAAAAAAACAAAAAAAAAAAACACAACATGGTACAACTCCTACCCGCAAAAGCAACAATAACACCAGACTAAAATACCTCTCTCCGCCCCCCACTCCTTGCTCTTGCGGTCTTTGAGTTATTCCTTTTTGGTGTCTTCCTTCGCTTAGTTTGAATTTCGAATTTCTTTAATTGGGAAATTAATAACGGTTGGCCGTCAGTTGGCGGCCCTAACAAAATTTATAGATCATAATTAAAGCAATGATCCTACAACGAAAGACTTGGGTGTCTGGTGTGCGTAGTGTAGCGTTTTGGTGGGGCAAGAGAGTTTAAGAGCGGTGCAAGGTGTCCGATTGCATCGTTGAGGGCTACTGCTGCGCCTGCGTATACTCTTAAGTAAGTCAGCATACCAATTGTCTCCAGTCTGGCCGAACACGATTTCCCAGGCAACATAGCCTCCAAAGACAATGGCTTGTTGTGAATGACAGTTCGGTTATTTATAAACCTGTGCGCTTTGGCATTCAAATATCGATGACCTCTTCTCTTTTTTTTTTTTTTTTTGGAGCCCATGCCACCGCTGCAAGGGGAGTGGGGGCTATGATCAAGGGCTCAGTGAGGCAGGCAAATGACCACGGCCACTTAACTGCTATCCCATCCTGTCCAACTTGCAACAGCTGAACGGACGGACGGACAATCTATTATAATCGGTGTTTTATGTGCAAATAGTTAATTTTTATTTGCGACGCTGGAATTTAGCGACGCTGTTTGGTGTCAGTTTGATAAGTTGCCATTGGCAATGGATGAAAAAAGGCAAGGCGCTGGCAGCAGGGAGGAGTACAATGCACATTCCATGGCTCAGAACAATTGGATTGCGCAAAATTCCATTCTTGATTTGTCTGACACTCAATTTTATCGCTCGACTCGACTTGGGCTATGCTTGTAAAGTCTGCTTTTGTGGACCATTCCTTTCTTTTGCGGCACATGAACAATTCAATAACTCGAAAATTGGTCTTCTATCCCAGGCTTAGCACACACACACACACACTTCACAGGCTTTGTGTTGAGTACCAAAGGAATGGAGGGGGGGTCTAAAACAAGAGATGGAGGAGGCTACTCTCATCGAAGTCTCCTATCTCGTGAGAGACAATTGCCATTGACAACTTAAATGCCTTAATAGTGGTGATCACTTTGTGTAGGAATTATCCAAAAATAAAGAAAAAAGAGTAACTAACTTGCTTCCACCCCTCCATACTCTTGTCGTCTTTTCACAGCAAAATACTCTGCATAGTCCACTAATCTGAATATGATGGCAACACAGTATGATGGGGAAGTGTTGTGTAGGTATTGAAGCATATGGACCGATATAGATTTGTCCTCCTCGGGTCTTTTCCAGGATTTGGCGCAGTGTGAATATCTGGTCCAGGGTGGATTTAACAGGTCTAAAGCCTCATTGACTTAAGGTTTTAGTCTTTTATACATTTCGCTCGAGAGTATCTTGTATGCGATGGGGAGGAGACTTATTCCTCTGTAGTTGGCACATTCCGTCTTGTCTCTTTTCTTGTGTATGGGACATAGTATGCTGAGGTTCCAATCATCGGCTATATGTTTTTCTAGCCAGATTGCGCAAATAAGCTGATGCATACGCCTTATCAGCGTGTCGCCTCCGGTCTTAAATAGCTCAGCGGGTATCCCGTCGGCTCCTGCTGCCTTGTTTTTCTTTAGTCGGGTCACTACTACTTGGACCTCATTCTGACTAGGAGGTAAACATTCTATACCATCATCAGGGATTGGTTCTGCGGTATCATCTTCGCCGCCAACGTCGGCCACCAGAAGTTGGGTAAAATCTTCTTTCCATTTCCTCAGCATGTTATCTGTGTCAGTTACCAGATTTCCTTCTTTATCTCTGCAGGAGGATGTGCCTGCACCAAAGCTATCGGTTTGATGTTTAATTTTTTGGTAGAATTTCCGGACTTCATTATGACTCATACACATTCCAATTCGCTCACACTCACGTCTTTTCATTTCCTTTTTCTTTCTGCGGAATAGACGTTTCTGCTCTCTCCTTTTCTCCCGATGCCTCTCCTTGCGTTGCTACTGATTGCAGGGTTGCTCTATATGCCGCATTCTTGGCTTCAGTAGCATATCGACACTCTTGGTCGTACCATGGGCTACTTGGAGGAGGCTTCCCGTACCCAAGTACAGATTTAGCGGCATTTTCCATGGAGTGGGCAATAGTTTGCCACTGCGCCGTTATATCATTGGAACAAGGAGTACTATCTTCAAGCAGTTGGGTCAGTCGAGTGGAGTATGCCGCTGCCATTTGTTGTGTTTGCAGCTTTTCAATGTCCAGCTTCCGTGCAGTGTCAGATCGTACTTTCCTCGCCATGTTCAAACGGGTGCGAACCTTTGCTGCAACAAGGTAATGATCCGAATCTATATTCGTCCACGGATCGATCGTACATCTAACACGCTGGATGAATGCCTTCCATCTATCACAACGTGATCAATATGGTTTCTCGTTTTTTTATCGGGTGACAGCCATGTGGGTTTGTGAATATTTTTATGTGTTTTTTGCCGCGGCGAAATATATCAGCCTCAACCCATTACTAGATTCAATCTCGTGGAGGCTAATCTTTCCGACTGTTGGACCAAAATGTCTTCCTTCCCTATATTCGCATTAAAATCTCCCAGAACGAGTTTAATATCATGGGTGGGGAAGCTGTCATATTCTCTCTCTAGGCGCTCGTAGAAAATATCCTTGGTCTGCTCGTCTTTGTCTTCCGTCGGTGCATGGGCACAAATAAGACTGATGTTGAAGAATTTGGCTTTTATGGGGATTGTGGCTAGCCTCCCACTAACCGGAGTAAAGCTGGAGACAAGGTGTTTCAGTCTCCGACTAACCACAAATTCACAGCCAAATTCATGCCTCGTGTCACCGTTTGGTGTGACACGTTTGGTTTCACAAGCTGTGAAAAAATTTGTCAACGCCGACTATATGAAAAATCCGCAATTACTTTTTGGGCAACCCAATATTTTGTGCTATTTTTGGGTAAATAAGAAAACCAAAATACCATTCAATTCCCCGACAATAGTTGGTCATAATATCCAATCTGGATACTGTATTTAAACAAGGATTCACTTTTCCTTTGGCAGATACCAACATGTATTTTTTTTTTCAATTTTGCGATCTGCCCAATATAAAGTCACAACTCTGGGTAGCCTTGCAGTGAACCCAACCCAAGTCACCATGGAAAAAGAAATAAAGTGAAAAAAAAAACGCCAGTGCAAATGAGAAGGATGCTGCGAATGATGTGACGACTGAGTGAGCTTCGTTGTTAAGATATCAACTGTTTTGCTCAAATATTTGGCCACTTTAAGTAGATGTTTGGCTACTGTTTATTGAAAAATTGCTGGACATTGTTGCTGGCGGGATGGCTGGGCTGCGTCGTTGCTTTGTTGGTTTGCTAAAACTTGAAAGCGGATAAATTTGAAATACCTGATTCAATTGTATTTTATTTTATTTGGTTCTGTTTGGCTTGCTTTGCCTGAGTTTTGTGACCAGAGAATAAAGCAATTGCCGCCGTCGCCACAACGCCGTCATCCTCATCATCATCAGCGACAATAACAGCAGCAGCACCCATATCGTTGTTGTCTCCAAAAACAGAAATATGCCAAAGTGCCCAAGCTCAGATGTCAATTTGGGTTTTCGTTGTGTTTTTCTTGGTTCCTCCGATTTCAGTGAATGTGTTGTGTTTTGGGTGTTGATTGGAATTTTAAACGATGCTCATAAATTAACGGCAAAATTTGAATATCGATTTGCTTTTGTCTCTTTGTTGTGAGGCGGCAGCAGCGGCGAATGTGCCGCCACACATTACCATTTGCTAAATCAAGTAGCTAGATTCGGCCCACAACAGAAGCATTAATATAATCATATGACATTATCAAAACTAGCAAAGCTCCACCACTCTAATGCTAGCCCCCCGAAGGCTGATGCGGAGTTTAAAAATGTGGATGTGATCAAATCATAAACTTCATACTTTATACTTAATGCGAATAATTTTTTAATCCATTATGCGAGCAAGTGTTTCATAAATTTGCGCAGTAGCTAATTCTTCATATGGAGGGAGTGGTGGTCGAAGTGCTTTTTCAGTTACCAACAAAAGTACACCAACACTGGCCATGGCATTTTGCCTATACCACCGGATATGGTCTTAAATAGTTCAAATTTAGCAATAACCACTAAACTCTATTTAAAATGTGGCCATTCAATCGTTTTGAACTGTAACCACGAACATTTTATTCTTAACGTATGGCGAACAGTGGGCAATTTTGGACTATAAAAACAAATAAGGTAGAGCAAAAACAGGGCGATGGGTGCATACATATATATACCTACCCTTTAAGAGTTAATTCGGCGATGTTGTTGTATGAACGTGTAGCTAATTCTGAACCAAGTTATATGAGAATCCTTCTTTCCAAATTTGGTGAAGATCGTTTGAAGAATCACCACCTTAATGTAATGTTAGTTCAAAGTGGACGAATATTTCAATAAGGGCTGTATCTGAATCAGTACATATTGTGGTAAAGGGTGATTTTTTTGAGGTTAGGATTTTCATGCATTAGTATTTGACAGATCACGTGGGATTTCAGACATGGTGTCAAAGAGAAAGATGCTCAGTATGCTTTGACATTTCATCATGAATAGACTTACTAACGAGCAACGCTTGCAAATCATTGAATTTTATTACCAAAATCAGTGTTCGGTTCGAAATGTGTTCAAATTTTGACAAATTTTGTTCAGCGATGAGGCTCATTTCTGGTTGAATGGCTACGTAAATAAGCAAAATTGCCGCATTTGGAGTGAAGAGCAACCAGAAGCCGTTCAAGAACTGCCCATGCATCCCGAAAAATGCACTGTTTGGTGTGGTTTGTACGCTGGTGGAATCATTGGACCGTATTTTTTCAAAGATGCTGTTGGACGCAACGTTACGGTGAATGAACACATTTCGAACCGAACACTGATTTTGGTAATAAAATTCAATGATTTGCAAGCGTTGCTCGTTAGTAAGTCTATTCATGATGAAATGTCAAAGCATACTGAGCATCTTTCTCTTTGACACCATGTCTGAAATCCCACGTGATCTGTCAAATACTAATGCATGAAAATCCTAACCTCAAAAAAATCACCCTTTAGTAATAGCGAAGAACGGACGGACAAAAATACAGACAGAAAGACCGACATACTTATAGACGGACAGAAACGAACAGACACAAAAACAGAGCGACAAACAGGCCGACCGACAGACAAAAATAGGGATCGGCAGACACAGGGACGGCCAAACAGCCTATTCCAGGTGGAAACGTTTTAAAACGCCTGAACATAATGAGGAATTCTGCACAGCAAGAAATAAAGTTAATGCACTCATTAGTGATGCAAAATTACGATATTATTCATCGAAATATTATTCGGCTTTGGACACGAAAGGCAAGTTTAGGGTTATAAACGATATTGGGATTGGAAAATCCAAGGTAATTTATAATTACCATGGTGATATAAATGGATTGAATGAAACTTTTGTTAATATTCCCCTTTTTACCAAGACACTAATAGGCTTTCGGAAAGCACAAATGTTGATTGCAGTTTTGAGTTTAGACGTGTATCGCACGACGAAGTTTTATATTGTCTTAGATCAGTCAAGTCAAATGCTATTGGTTTTGATAACATTGATCCAAGATTCATTAGAATATAGGTTCATTACCTTCTACCGTATTTTACTCATCTCTTTAATTCAATTCTAATCACCAGTGCATATCCGACTATTTGGAAAAGATCAAAGGTAATCCCTATCCCTAAATAATGATTTCCGTCCGATTGCTATATTAAGTTACCTCTCGAAAGTTTTCCAGAAGATTTTGCATAAACAAATGTTCGAATATCACCATCATGAATCTTTGTTGTCCGATAGACAATCCGGGTTTCGTGCCCATCATAGTTGGGTTAGTGCATAAGTTTAAGTTTCGGAGTCAATTAGAAGCAAAATTGATGATGGCAATGTCACTTTTCTCGTCCTACTAGATCATTCAAAAGCTTTCGACTCGGTTGATAATCTCAATACGAATTCTGTTAGCAAAAACATATATAATTCCTAGTCTGATCTATGGGTGTAAATTTTTTTCAAACTGCGATTCACTAAGTCAAATTTACCTAAAATTTAAGTTAGAATTTCGACCAAAATCCGTACACATTATAGGAGTCATAGACGAAATCGTTGTGCAACTGTTGAGATTAATGCGTTAGCAAAGACCCTAAAAGTAAAAAAACCGGAGATACATATAAATAAGAGCTATATCTAAATCTGAATAGATTTTGATGAAATTCAGAGTCATAAGACAAACCCTTGTGCCAAATTTTGTGAGAATCGAACTAAAATATATATGGGAGTTATGTCTAAATCTGACATAAATTGTTGTTAACAAACAATCGGTTAACAAATAACCACATTTTTGCAAAATTAGTCAAAATCGGAAGAAAATATATATGGGAGCTATACCCAAATTTGAACCGATTTCGAGCAAAACCCACACTTTTTTTAGCTGTCGTAGCAGAAAGCGTAGTGCAAAGTTTTGAGAAGATCGGGTGATAAGTTGCGCTTGCAAAGGTTTAGAAGTGAAAATGGGGCACTACATATAAATGGGAGCTGTATCTGAATTTGAACCGATTTATGAAATTCGTCTGTAATATTGAAGCTAGTAAGGGAATCATTTGAGCCAAATTTCGTGACATTAGGTTTACAAATGACCACATTTTTGCAAAATTAGTCAAAATCGGAAGAAAATATATATGAAATCCGAACCGATTTTGACCAAAACCCACACGTTTTGTAGTTGTCGCCGAAGGAAGCGTAGTGTAAAGTTTTGAGAAGATCGGGCGATGAATACACTTGCGAAGGCTTTAGAAGGGAAAATTGGACAATACATATATATGGGAGCTATATCTTAATCTGAACCGATTTTAATGAAATTAATCAGTAATATAGAAGCTCGTAAGGGAATCATTTGAGCAAAATTTTGTGACATTCGGTTTACAAATGACCACATTATCGCAAAATTAGTCAATACCCAAATCTGAACCAATTTCGACCAAAAACCACACGTTTTGTAGTTGTCGCCGAAGGAAGAGTAGTGCAAAGTTTTGAAAAGATCGGGTGAGAAATGCGCTTGTAAAGGCTTAAAAGTGAAAATTGGACAATATATATATATGAGAACCGATTTTTATGAAATTCACCAGTAATATCGGAGCTCATAAGGGAATCCTTAGCGCCAAATTTTGTAACATTCGCTTCACAAATGACCACTTTATTGCAAAAATAGCCAAAATCGGACGAACATATATATGGGAGCTATATCCAAATCTCAACCGATTTGTTCCAATTTTAATAGGCTTCGTTTGTAGGGCATACCAAATGTATGTGGCAAATTTGAAAACGATCGGATGAAAATCGTGGCCTGTACTTTGTACATAATTTAACTCGGACAGATAGACAGACGGACATAGCTAGATCGAATCAGAAAGTGATTCTGAGTCGATCGGTATACTTATCAATGTTCTATCTCTATTCCTTTCCGATTCAATTTTAAGCTCAATGATAGAGGAACTACTTTTTTATAGCCGAGTTCGAACGGCGTGCCGCAGAGCGCCACCTTTTTAGGGAGACGTTTTTACCTCACCAATGTCGCCAGCACTAGGAGGGGATAACCACCGCTGAAAATTTGTATGTTCCTGCCAGGATTCGAACCAGCGCGTTCAGCGGCATAGGCGAACATGCTAACCTCTGCGCTCCAATGGTGTAGGTTATAAAAACTGCCGAGCAGTGAGTTGAATGGAGAGAGGGTTGAGAAGAGGTCGAGAAGGGATGCATCTGAAGTGGAAGTCTCCAAGTTTGTTTCTCTCTTTAGTCCGCTGCCATCATGCTCTGTTTTAGGGAACAGTGGGCCTTCGCCGTTGAAAGCTTCTTTTCTAAAGGTCGCTCATTTGCTGCTATGCAACGTGCCTTCTGCGCTTACTTTGAATTTCCTCCTCGCACACTCGTTGCTGGCCCTAATTCGAATCTGTCGTCAGTTAACTCATTTCGGGAGTATGGAAGTGATGCTAAACCCAGAAATGCTTTTCAACGGACCATCGGAACTCCGGAAAATAAAAAAAGAGTGAGGCAGTCAGTTGTGCGTTTCCCCTGCGTTCGGCTCGCAAACACGCAGCTGACATGGGAATTTCTGATACCACTGCTTGACGAATTCTCCACCAAGAACTTGTGAGAAATTAACTGAACGCAATTTTTTTGCCTGTCAAAATGCATGTGAAATGCTGATTGACAACCTGGCTGGCCCCACCATAGGATGGGGGGTATAATAATTTCGTCATTCCGTTTGTAACACCTCGAAATTTGCGTCTAAGACCCCATATAGTATATATATTCTTGAGCGTAAAGCTAGACGCTTGAAATTTGGCACAAACACATATTATTCATGAAGGCCGGTTGGGATTGTAAATGGGCCAAAGCGGTCCATGTTTTGATATAGCTGACATATAAACCGGCAGCTATGACTTCTTCAACTTCTGAATGGCGCAATTCTTATCCGACTTGATGTTTTAGTATCACTTCTGACAATTGTGCCATGTATGGTCTTAATCGGTTGATAACCTGATATAGCTGCCATATAAACCGATCTTTGGTCTTGATATTTAGAGCTTCTGGAGCGCGCAATTCTTATCCGATTTAGTTGAAATTTTTTATGAAGTGTTCTGGTATGACTCCAAACAACTGTACCAAGTATAATTTAAATCAGTCCATAACCTGATATAGCCGCCATATAAACCGATCTCCCGAATAGGCTTCTTGAGCCTCTAGAGGCTTCGAAATTTTGCATGACGTACTTCGTTATGACTTCCAACAACTGTGTTAAGTATGGTTCAAATCGGTCCACAACCTGATATAGCTTCCCTATATACAGATCTTGGGTCTTGACTTCTTGAGCTTCTAGAGGGCGCAATTCTTATCCGATTTAGCTGAAATTGTAAAGTGTTTTATATTGACTTCCTCTAGAGGGCGCAATTATTATCCAATATGGTTGAAATTTGCATATGTCGTTTTAGTATGACTTCCAACGACTATTTCAAGTATGGTCTAAATCGGTATAAAACCTGATATAGCTGCCATATAAACCGATCTCCCAGTTTGACTTTTTGAGACCCTAGAGGGTACAATTATTACTCGATTTGGCTGGAGGTTGATTGGTGTTTTTCTATTTGAAAAAGTCATTCAAAGAACTTGACAAATGAGATCCATGGTGGAGGGTATATAAGATTCGGCCCGGCCGGACTAAGCACGCTTTTTTATTTTATTTTATTTTATAATATTATATTTTATTTTATTCTATTCTATTTTATTTTATTTTATATTATTTTATATTATTTTATTTTATTTTATTTTATTTTATTTTATTTTATTTTATTTTATTTTATTTTATTTTATTTTATTTTATTTTATTTTATTTTATTTTATTTTATTTTATTTTATTTTATTTTATTTTATTTTATTTTATTTTATTTTATTTTATTTTATTTTATTTTATTTTATTTTATTTTATTTTATTTTATTTTATTTTATTTTATTTTATTTTATTTTATTTTATTTTATTTTATTTTATTTTATTTTATTTTATTTTATTTTATTTTATTTTATTTTATTTTATTTTATTTTATTTTATTTTATTTTATTTTATTTTATTTTATTTTATTTTATTTTATTTTATTTTATTTTATTTTATTGTATTGTATTTTATTTTATTTCATTTTATTTTATATTATTTTATTTTATATTATTTTATTTTTATTTTATATTATTTGTTTTTATTTTATTTTTTTATTTTATTTTATTTTTTTATATTATTTTATTTTATTTTTTTATATAATTTTTTTTTTATTTTTTTTACAACAGATTTTTTAGCAGCCAGTCTGCTGGTCTGAAATTGCAACCATTTTGCTATAACAGCAGATCTACTGCTGTAATAGCAGCAGAATTAACTACTAACAGTCAGCAGAAAATGTCTGCTATTATTAGCGGACTTTTTTCTACCATTGTGGGGTTATTTGAAATCCCTGGTTTATGTTGATCGACCACAGACTATAGCCCATGTCAAGAACAACATTCGTGCCGCCATTGGCAACATACCGATTGATATACTGCAAAAAGTGGACACGAATTTCAAAAATACCTAATCAGTATATGAGCTATGGGGGTCGCCATTTACCCGATGTCATTTTTAAAACTGCATGAAAAAAAATTTGGATATTGTATTCCCAAATAAAAAAGAATTCAAACAATAACTGAAATACTTTTGTTTTTATTGACTTTTCAAAAAAGTAAGTTTCTCTGGCGCACCCTGTATTGATTCGAGTGTGTGGAAATAATCTTAATTTCAGAAAGACTTTTGCTCGATATGACCACTTTTAGCCTTGACTCTTGGTCTGAGACGGTCAAAACACGAGTTGCAAGCTGCTGGTATTTTGGCCCATTCCCGTACAATGGTTTTTTTTAGCGCGAAAATCCTATCGGATGGGCATGGAACAGCTACTGATGGCCATGCTTGGTCACAAGAAAAATCCTAAAACCAAACATTTTTCAAAATTGTTAAAATTATTCGCCCACTGTTTTTAAATATCCCTATCAATCACATGGGTACCCTCCTTAATAGTATAATTCCAAATTGGGCCAAATAGAATGCATTGGAAGTGCTGCTTCTGTTGCCGCCGCCGCGTTTGCCTCAACAGTAGCTGCCTTTGCATTCGTAACGAATTATTTTAAATTATTGAACGAATGACGAATAGGCAAATTTGAATTTGATGGCAAAATTCCGATGGCTTTACTCAGTCAGGCGACGGCCAAGCTGCCTGTAAGCAGCCGCAACAAAAATCAACATTTGG